>NC_072406.2:87883166-88187500 GCF_028858775.2 Pan troglodytes
GAAAGGCCTCTGCTAGGGTTTTACAGACCTGCACACCTCGACTCTCGAAGGATCCCAACAGAGGCTGAGGGAACTTCTCAGAGAAGATACTATTTCTTGCCGTGAGTGGGAGTTTGTACCAGACCAGTTCTTCTCACGATTTGCCATGCACGTTTATCTGGTGGGGATCCTGCTAAAATGTAGATTTCTGATTCAGGAGGTCTGGCTGGGACTTGAGAATCTACATCTCTAAAAAGCTACCAAGCAATGCCAATGCTGCTGGTCCAGGGACCGTACTTTGAGTAGCAAGGAGCTAGTTGGTTGATGAGAACCAAGGTCCTCCCTCCAAGCCTGGAGATGTGATAAGAGAGTGTCACCTCTATCAATGTGAGATATATATATTTTTTTCTTTGGCTAGATGAGCAGTATTTTGGTAATTTGGAAGGTAATTTTCAGGCAGGTGATATATACACATGAACAAGTGTGGCACCCTTATCCAGGCAAAAGAAACACACATGATGTACAGATTGGCCTTTCCTATGGAGGGAAGAGTGAAATTGAGACTTTAAAGACCCCTTTCATTGAACTTTGTAAAAAGTTGCTTAAAACAGCTGAAAAAATTCTACTCCAAAAAAATGGAGTGCTCAAAACTAAAATAATGATAATAATAAAATGGATTGAGGCTTGGGTTTCATAAGGCTGTTTCTCAGTTCCAGTATACCAGACAAATTACAGCCTGTGAAAGTAATTTTGTTTCCCCCTACCCTGTACTTTCAGCCTCCTAAGTAGGATAGGAAACCTGGAGATAAGAAACAGAAGGAAAAATGTAAACTGAGGACCTTTTCTTTTGGCCAAATTGAATGTTCTACTTTTAAAGGGGAGGAATTTAGCTGCTTTTTTTTTTTCTGCCAAAATTGCTTGAGTTTTCCATTCATTGTCATTCATTTTACATTTTAAAGTGCAAACTGCAAAGTGTAAAGTTGTATGGTGGTAATACACACAGTAGAATTTTGGTTGACACTTCTAGCTCTGATGAAGTAGAGATGAAATAAATCTGAAACACATCTAAATAGGCTTGGGATTTGCATTCTATCCCATCTAAGGGAAGCTGAGTAGATCATAGACGGATGCTACTACAGGTTTCGTTATTGGTAATCCTTCGGAAAGTGACACGGAAACACATTAGAACTAACCTCCACTGCCTTCCATTTCATCTAAACAGTGGGGTGAGGGTCTGGGTGGGAAGGGATTTTATTAAAAACAAAGTCTGAAGTAAAAGCAACAAATCTTTACTAGTGAAAAGTCACCTAATTAATTTAGGTAAAAACTTTATCATCCCACATGCAAAAAGAATATGTGGTTTTCCGGCTTTGTTATTTACATTAAAAATTACTTGTTCGTGAAGTTAAAAAAACGCAATTACCCTGAATGAGGTGAATTAAGAAAATATTTCATCAGTGTAGCCTGTCTTTTCAACTGGCCACCTTTTTGGAGTCTCTTGTTGATTTATGAAGTGAAAATTCTGTCTTGTCTTTGGTGAGGACGTTCTGTAGCCTTGCTACATAGTTTTGGTATTTGGGTATGCACATGTTTTTGGCAGCCTGGAGAATATCCTGGCTGCAGTGACAGAAAGACATAACTCACTTTTCGTTTGGTAAAGGAGTAATTAATTTGAACTTCTGGACATGAAGCATTTGAGAGCTGGAACTGGGTGCCTTGCATAACCATGGTCTGCTGTTAAACTCTTTATAGAAGACTCTTCTTGTTCTTGGAACTTTGTCTGGACTTCAGAGCAGGCTGATTTAAGTGTTGAGAGCCTGGTCTGGCAAGAGTTGTGTTTATGCTTTTCTCTCTGAAGGCCATGGATCTGACCCCTCCAAGGAAGCCAAGCTATTTTTAGGGAAAGTCTAGAGTAGAGTGGCATTTTCTGGGAGAATCTGTGGCATTTTTTGTAGAGGACTCTTAGGGCAGGGATTGGGATGGGGCTGAAGACCCCTATGTCTGCCAGCAGCTTCTCCTCCTCCCCGCCCTTAATGGGCCAGGGCTGTACTTCTGTTAGTGGATTCCATATTTGCTATGGTGGAAGACTGGCCTGTGGGACTTTCCTATAGGAAGTATATGGAAGTCCTCTGTCTAGCAAAGGATTCTCTGATTACCAATGTCTAATTTAACCAGTCTGAGGTGGGAGCCTGGGAAATCTGTAGTTTCTAAAGCTTCCCAAGTCATTCTAATGTTCATCCAGGGTTGAGAACCCCAATATAAGGCCTCAAGTGTGTTCTTATCTTGGTCCATTTCATTCTCCAGCTTCTGCAGATCTCCAGAACTCTCTCAGTTCAGACTGTTATGTTGAAGCCCTGGAGCTAAAGGGATGACCTGAGCAGGGTGTCTGCCTTTCAGATGCCCACAGTCTACAGAGAAGGGTTATCTGTAGCACCAGCTCACCCTCTCTGTTCTGACTTGGCCTTCATTGTCCAGTCTTTGGGCTTTTTGTCCTGGTTCTTTTCTGTTACTTGGTCTGCCATCTAGCACTTGCCTGAGCTTCCTTATGTGTGTATTCCCTATGTAGATCTAACTCTGGGCTTAGTTTAGACCCCTATTCCCAACAGCATGGTGTTATAGGAATCCTAAAATGGATGGGTTCCATGGCGAGGACTGCTGGGGAGCCCCACGTCAAACAAAATTCAACACTTGTCTTGGCTATAGGGCTCCTTAGAATATACTTGGGGCCCATGTGTGTCTTTAAGAGGAGAGTAGGGTATACAGTCTTTCCTATCTGTCTCTTCTCAGGAACTCTATCAGGGACCCTCCTGTGGATATCGAATAGTCCGTAAAGTTTACTTTGGCCAGTACTGTTCTAACCTCTGGGAATTGGTCCAGCCTCCACTCTAGAAAATGTAGCTGTTTTTATCCTTGGTCTAGATCGCTGACTCATGTGTTCTGTCTCTGGGCTGACTGGCTCCTCTTTCTCAACCAGTCCTGCCTGTCTCTCCCTGGAATCCAAAACTGTGTGCCACTTACCTTTCTAATACAATGACAAACCCAAGTGACAGAAATCTCTCCATTTCCTTCCTTGCAGAGTCAGGCAGTGGCATCATTTATCTATTCACAATCCCTGTATTAGGTAGTAGAGAGGAAATGAATTCAGTTCTGCAAGAATTTATATTGACTACCAACTGTATGCCAGGCAATGGGCTTGGTGCCAGGGATACAAAGTTGGGTGATAGTCTGACTTTGCCTGGATTAACTCATGTTCTAAAAGAGCACACAGTGATCCTGAGCCCATATTATACTGTGTTCTATGATGGAGGAAGAGGAGTCAGGAGGGAAGGGGTTTAGGAGTCTCTAGGAGCTCCTGCTAAGGGCACTAACCCAGCTGGAGGGCATCGGGGAAGTCTACATGAAAAGGTGATTCCTAAGCTGGAGTTTGGAGGAAGAGTTGGAAAAGATGGGAGAAGGAAGTTTGTTCAGGGTGAAGGAATACAATGATTAAAGGCAAAAATGCCTGAAACACTGTGGCAGGATGAAAAAGATTGAAGGCATGGTATCTGATTGTGAAGAAACAGGATGTACACATTGAAATCTACCTGAATATCTGGAAAAAGTAATTCAACCATAAATGCTTAGAGTGTCCACTGCATATAGAATTTTTGAGGAGAGATGTGATAAAGGAACCACTAGAAGAGAAAGTAAGGAAATGGAGAAGCCAGACAGACCCAGCACCTGTTGGGGATTTAGATACTATTTTCAATCTCCAGATGTGGAAATTGAGACTCAGAAGAGGTTCAGTGACTTTCCCTGGCCCATCCAACTACTACTTACTGGAGCTGGGATTTGAACTTTGGTCTGGATTTATTAAAGAAGCCTCCATAGAAGAAATAATTTTTGCACTGGAGTTTGACAGAGGGGAGGAGCCTGCAGATTTTTATCTGGCACCTGATGAAATAGTTTCTTCATATGCCACATCATCGTCCCTTAGCTTTCTGTTGTCAGCGGTAGAATTCTGGCCTTTTAGAATTTGAAGTGACTTTTCAGATCTCTTTACAGACGAGGAAACTGAAGCCTAGAGCAGACAGGCGATTTCCCCCACTGAGTAACTTGACAGGTGGGGCTGAAGCCTGGTGGGCTGATACAACACACCTTTATTCTTTTGACTCTGACATGACATTATATTGGTGGGAGATAATGTCCTCATTCATTATTGTTTGCCTCCAAATATCAATTGATTTTTAAATATTAGAACCATTGTAAGATATGGTGGTTAAAATGATAAGAACATGTGCACATGTACCCTAGAACTTAAAGTATAATAAAAAAAATGCTTTCAGCATCTTCATGAGAAATTGACCAAAATCCCAAAGTTCTGAAAACAAAACTTTAAAATGAATTTTCTCTATATTAGTTTAGGACAAAGTCTGACCTGAAGTGATGTGAAATTATAATCTTCATTCATCCCACTTAGTAATGTCAGGAAAAATTGTGAAAGAATTTGAAATTGGTGGAAAAGATTCCTGGATGTCTTGTCTAGTGCATCCTTCTAGCTTATCTATGCCTTACATTGTCTTTGAGTTATTTTACAAGTCTGTAAGTTGTAGGAAACTGATAATAATGCAAAAAAATTTTTGCCTCTAGAAATGCAAATGAATTGTGTGCCCTGTATTATGCAATTGTTTCTTGTCCTGTGGATACCAGCTTTATATCCATTTGTAAATTCACTTTAGTATTCCTGATGGCCTGTATATGTGTGTTACTTTGAATTCTTCTTTGAACTGATACAATGTCTTACTCTCTCATTAATTAAAAGATTCAGTAAAATCTTTTCATGTATTCATTTTATTTATGTAAGAATTATGATTTTACCTGATTTAAAAAAATTTTACCCTTTAACAGCATGAAAATTCTTATCTTTCACTCTAGAAATATGAATACCTGCTAGGGATGTTAGCTCATATACTGTATAGTTATACAGTATATAAACTATATTACCTTTCTAAGATCTGAAAAAATATCTGAATTGCAGTATGTTTATATGACCACAGGATTTCAGACAAGAAATTATGCGCTTGTGATACATTACTCCTTGTACTATTGCTTTCTTAGTGTCAAGTCACTAACTATGAACTAAATAGTTTGAAAAAAAACAAAAGCTAATTCAAATGAAATTATATTTTAATTTTGAATTTTGGGGGCAAGAGAGAATTTATAAGTATAAGGACCATTTAATAAGAGTTCATTGTTTAGGTAGATGGTTGGGTTTTTTTTGAGATTAATTAGTCCAACATGCTGACCATCATATTAAGAATAAGACAAGTACCAAAACAGGCACCAGTACTGCATAGCAGTGATAAGGTGCTTTTTTAGTCAGATGGGTCCAGTACTACTTAATTATTTTTAAAATTCATAATTAGGACCTAAGCTTAAAATTATAAAATTCACCTATCTGTAGGTTCCCATGGACCCAGGTTTGAGAAATAAATAATGGTGTAATCAATCAGTTATACAAGTTAACTGCAGTTACCTGGCTCTTTTCCTGAAAGGCAGCTAGGATGAAAAGGAAGAGGGTGGCGTGTATGGGTGTGGATATTTGTAATGCTTTATTTTCCAAGAGTCATAGAATCTAAAGGTGAATGTTTTCTTTTTGAAACTGTGTGCTATAATATTGAAATACAACTTTCATTAGAAATAAACATATTGGAATAATGAAATATATATTATTTCTCTACTTTCTTCACTCCTATATTTGGCGGTATTTGTCCTTTTCTAATGATTTTATAACCCCCCCCCCAAGTAAGAATAAAATTTTATGAACATAGGTTAAAGTGGATCCTTTTACTGGGTGGGACTTAGTTTAAATTAAATTAAATTAATTTTTGGGACAGGCCTCACTTTGTTACCTAGGCTGGAGTGCAGTGGCACGATCATGACTCACTGCAGTCTTAACCTCCCCAGTGATTCTCCTGCCTCAGCATCCTGAGTAGCTGGGACTATAGGCCTGTGCCACAACACTGATACATTTTAAAAAATTATTTTTAGAGACAGGGTTTTGCTATGTTGCCCAGGTTGGTCTCAAACTCCTGGCCTCAAAAGAATCCTCCTACCTCGGCCTCCCAAAGTGCTGGGATTACAGGCATCAGCCACTGCACCCAGGCTAGTTTTAAGTTGAAGGTCTACTGTTGCCAGGCTTTGTCACTGTTGGGTAGGATGTTCACTTCTTCTACTTTGGGCTTTGGGCCCTGTTCCTCTATTTCTAGAATCAGAAAGCTGGATGGAACCATAAATACAGTGGATCTTATGGATCATAGAAAGCTAGAAGGAACCATAAATATGCTCTGGTCTGAACTCCTTATTTTAATTACAGATGAAAAAAACGTATTAATTAGCATGTCTTTCTGTTCATTCTTTAAAGTAGAGTTTTTCTGGACTTCTGCCATTAATGCTAGCCTGGGTTAGAAGCTTTTGAATCAACAATTTGGAAGAAAGTCCATCCTCAGTCCTTAAAAATTACACTACTATCAACAGCAACCACTCACACTAACACCTATTTCTTCCATTCCTTTGGTTAATTCCAAAATCAAAATCCGATACACAAAATTTCTGGGGCCTCTTCCATGGCCCTATAAGCAAGTGGTGCAAAGAGGGCCCTGAAGCCAAGGTTTCAGTAGCTTCTTAGCAAATCTACTTCTGCCAATAATCCTTGTGACCTGTACCATACCTGCCTGGATCTCTTGCCCTCCCATCGCTTTGCATCAGGAGTTTGGTGTTCTGTTGACCACGTAAGGCTCTTTTCTTCTCAGACTGGAGGCTTACTGTGGGCTGCATCTGTGGCTTAAGGTTTTTGTGATTCCCATAGTACACATTTCCTCTGTGGCCCATTGGAAGTGGCTACCTGGGATGCTGTATTGAGGATTCTCAGGCCTGCCTCCATGAAGGTGTATCTTAATTGATGCTCAAGGCCTGCCATGAGAACAGATGTGGGAAGTATGGACAAGTGCCCATGTCTGCCATTTTGCACCAGCTGTCAGGAAACATTTGTTGGTTGGGTCGGTGATTTATACAACCACTCTCAGGTTTGTCTCCAAGTGTAATGCCATGAAGACAAGGCTTTTTTGTCGGCTTTGTTTTCTCCTTTCATGGATATATCACAAGCCCCCAGAGCACTGTCTCACATAGAGTTGGGGCTTAATAAGAAAAATTTTTTTGAATGAATTAATTCTGAAGGGAATAGGAACTTTAGTGCTAAACTTCACTTAAATTTAAATATGACTTTTAACTAGAAATCTAGCAACACATAGTTAATAAAACAGGTTACCTCAACTTTCTTAGGCGTTCTTGTGTTAAGTTTGTGATGCTGAGGAATGTGGGGACTCCAGAGAATAAATTAATTGGAAATTGCTGCTTTGCTAATTTCTTCAGCAAATATGCCTAATGTATCTACTGTGTGCTGGACACTGCTCCCTGCCCTCATGAGGTTAGAGTCTGGTAGATTCCTTCTTTTCTATCATATAGTGGGGACTAAGCTGTGGCTCAAGTTTGTAAATGTCTCTCAAGGCAAATGAGCACTTAAGCAATGTCTTGACTCTGAAGGGCTTTCATTTTGGTTTAAGATGCTGATACATGGCAAGTTGTCAGCTACCAGCATTTTCCTCTCTACCATATTTAGCCCCTTATGTTGTATTTGGGATCCCCACAAAGTCCCACAAAGGTATCTTCTGTTTTCCATCTATGAATTGGTGTCACCCTCGTTCCTGAGGGTATGAGTTTGCTTTAACTGTGGCACACTATTGGCATCAGGGTCTGTGCTTGGGCATGATAAGGGACAGAGCAGTATTTTCTCAAAGGATGGACCATTTTTTCCCTATGAGGTTCTCTGGGGGAAGTGGGTAAAGGAATGGGATTGTGAGAGTCCCCTTGATGAAGCCTGTTTTAATCCTTTAACCTGAGCCTGTTGTAGGCTGAGGTTCTAGAAAGGCTGAAAAAACCATACATGGCCTCCCCAGGTCTGCATTTAGACACCAAGGGTTGCATTTCTAAGTCACATACTGCTATGCCTATTATGTAAAGCCAAATTATTTTGTGAATTATCACAAACATTGATCTGCCCTTGACAGTACTTTAGACTTTTACAGTAAATCTGCAGCTGATAATGTTAGCAGACTGTCAATTTTTGTCACTTGTAAGCTTCCCTCAGTCAACTGCAGTTTGAAGGAAGTCCAGTGTAACAAAAGCATTGCTATCTCTTAAACTTGGCTTTAACCTTCAAAGACTAATAATTTATTATTTGATGTTACGCCTCAGTACTTTTTGGTGACACTATATCATTTTTAATGTTGGTAACTTGATTTTTGTAATATAAAGACATATAAATAGGAGAAAAAGAAAATGATAGCTAAGTACTTTTATGGTTAGCAATCCAAAGAGTGTTCTTGATGCAATCCATTCAACATTTATCTGCATAAATTATGGTAGTTAAAGAAAAGGAGCAGATGAGAAGTACACTTAAGGCCCTTTTTTATAGCAACATAAAATAGAGCAAAAATTACATTCATTATTTTTAAAAATATAGCAACTCTTTATTATAGTTTCCATTCATTGAAAGCAAATGTCTTGTTAGCTAATGAAACATTGTTTGATGTTAAATAGAGTTGGTGTGATAGAAGAAGACATTTGCTTCTTTATAAAGCCTTGTCAGTAATGTTCCTACTTTGTCACTGGCTACTTGTTCTCAGAATATTAACAGTGTAAGTGACCTTTGGGAAGGAAAACGAAATCTCCTTCATTAACAAAAATGAATAACTTGCAATGTATGTTTACTTTGTAAGCTCTAAAGTGACTTTGAAATGTGCGAGATCTCTTTTTGTAGAAGCCAGAGGATGCAGAACAGCACAAAGGGAAGAAAGCTTTAAGATCTTCTGCCACCACCCTCCCTCTAACCAGAGCATTTTTTAAAAATACTCTAAAAGTAAATAGAAAAACATGGCTAGCTTTTTCTTTTTCATTTTCTGCATAAACTTCCTTTCTAGGTTCTGCAGAGAAATTGTGAGGCATGAAGAAAAGTGAAGCAGGCTCGCTAGATGAGAATGCATGTAGATGGTGAGGAGCTGGCTTTTCCCAGTCCTCCTTCCCATCCTGGCTCCAAGGAGGCCTCTGGGAGGGAGGAAAGGCATTTCTTCCTTTAGGTGCTGATGTCTCCAGCTTGGTGTGCGTTGACCACTAGGTTCTTTCTCTCTCCTTCCCGTTTGTCTTAGCCTGGGCTTTTATTGTTTATGAAAAGTTTTAATTCAGGTTAAGCAAGAGAGGAGAGGGAGCAGACAGGAATGGGTAAAGGGGCATCTCCTAGGCCCTGAGGTGGGAGGTGTGGCTGGGCCTTCTGAGGGGTGGAGTGCCCGCTCCCTTACCTCAGGGGACTCTGCGGACTCATGCCTCTGCTTCTTTTGCTCCTCTGCCAGTCCCTTGCTTCCCTTCTGACCAGCAAGTTCCCAGTCTGCACGATCTCTCTTCTTCCCTAGAGACTACCTGGAGCTAGAACTTGATTCAAAATACCGAGGGGAGCAAATCTCTGTGGTCCCTCTTGGGAAAGTTGTCTGCCCCTGGTCCTCTCATTGTGGCCATGATTGTGCCTGGGGGTGATGAGGTTTTATAGAGTTTCTAGATCAGAGGATGCTGGGAGTGCATTCTCAAATAAAGCAGTGAGAAATAAATTGCCTTTCAGCATTTCAAGAGTTTTAAGTCTAAATTTATTATGGGAATCTTTGAATGTGCAATATTGAGAAAATTATACAAAACAAGCCCATGTTCCCACCACCTAGCTTCACTACTAGGGATATTTTGGCCCTTAGTTTTCAGGACTGTACTGCTGCCTGGTATAAGGATAGGGTTTGAGTATTCCAAAACTCTTGGTCATAACCCCAGATATCTCCAGGGATTCCTGTCACAGCTCCTCTTACCAAGATTTCTTTGATACCGTAGATCTCCTTGAGCTTTTCTTTAAGAAACACACCTATGCAGCCATAAAAAAGAATCAGTCCATGTCCTTTGCAGGGACATGGGTGAAGCTGGAAACCATCATTCTCAGCAAACTAACACAGGAACAGAAAACCAAACACCACATGTTCTCACTCATAAGTGGGAGTTGCACAATGAGAACATATGGGCACAGGGAGGGCAACATCACACACCAGGGCCTGTCGCGGGGTGGGGGAGCTCAGGGAGGGATAGCATTAACAGAAATACCTAATGTAGATGATGGGTTGATAGGTGCAGCAAACCACCATGGCACGTGTTTACCTATGTAACAAACCTGCACGTTCTGCATATGTATCCCAGAACTTAAAGTATAATAATAATTAAAAAAACCCCTAAGCCTGTGTGTATCTTCCCTTGACGATTCCTATCCCACTCTTCTTTCAAGAGGACACCGTTTCACATGTATTGCTTGTGCAATAAAGAGATGATAAAAGTTTAAAAGGTAAATGGTTTTTTAAACAGGATTTTCTCTCCACCCAATAGCTATCCTTTGACTCGTTCTCTAGTTAAGTTTTTGTTTTTAATGAGAAAGACCTTTCTAACTTACTCTATTTCTTTATGGGTTTGGGGCACAGACCCCTTATTTTACTTGCAGTAGCTCCATTTCCTTCAAGCCACTTTGGGACAAAACCTAGAAGAAACTTGAAAGTTATCACATGTCTAAGAAATAAATTCCAAATGAGTGGGTTCTAACTTTGTTAGTGTAATCTTATAATAGGTTATTTTATTTTCATATGTGGCCATCCAGGAAGAATGTTTTGGCTCTGAGATGAGTGGCCTTGTGAGAGCTCCGTGGTCTACCTAGACAAGCCTGGAAAAGGGGAAAAAGGGAAGCATGTTGGCAAAGGATAGGCCCCTCTCAGATTTTGTAGGGAAGTGACAATAATGACTCAAATATTATTTTCTCTGTGTGTGTGTCTGCAAGGCTGCTTTGAAGGCACTGGTTTTCTCCTTCAAGATACATTCCCTTTCTGTAGAAACCTTAGCTCCTGATATTGGGACCTCCTGTTCCTCTCTTTGCTAAGACACTTCCTTGTATTTTTCTTTTCTTTTCCTTTCCTTTCCTTTCCTTTCCTTTCCTTTCCTTTCCTTTCCTTTCCTTTCCTTTCCTTTCCTTTCCTCCTTTCCTTTCCTTTCCTTTCCTTTCCTTCCCTTCCCTTTCCTGTTTGTTTTTTTTTTTTTAGACAGCGTCTCACTCTGCTGCCCAGGCTGGAGCTCCATCTCAGCTCACTGCCACCTCTGCCTCCCTGGTTCGAGCGATTTTCCCACCTCCGTCTCCCAACTAGCTGGGACTACAGGCAGGCGCCACAGCTAATTTTTATGTTTTCAGTAGAGACGGGGTTTCATCATGTTGGCCAGGCTGGTCTTGAACTCATGACCTCAAGTGATCTGCCCACCTCAGTCTCTCAAAGTGCTGGGGTTACAGGCTTGAACCACTGCGCCCAACCCTTTGTATTGTTTCCTTCCACCGTTGGCTTTTAATGGTTCCTAGTTCCTCTCGGGCTGCCTGATGATGTGATAATCCAAACTGTTTGCCTTTTTTTTTTTTAAATCTCTAAAGACTATAATTCCTTTTAAGAAAGTGAATGATGTCATCATAGGAATGTTGCAGAGAGTCAGCCCAGCTTATTTCATCCTCCGCTTCCTGCTGCTGGTATGTGGTGTAGGACCTGACAGAGGCCTTGTGCTTCCTCAGCACATTCTTTTAAAACAAGAGAGTGTGTGTTTGCTGGATTATCAGCTTCATTTGAGGGTATGTTCTATGGAACCTTTCAAGTGGGCTGTGGGGTTGAAGGTAAAATCATTTGGAGGCATGAACTGTCACCCAAGCCTCCTTATCCACCTAAAATGCGAAGTAGAAGAAATCTAAAAACTGCATAGGTCTAGCTGGATGGTATACCGCTCCTGGAATGCTAAAATCAGAAGAGACCTTAGAGGTCACCTGAAGGTTTAATACCTTCATTTTTCAGATAAAAAACCAGATACATAATATTTGATGCTGTGTGTCTTGACTGCTATATTTCCATAAACACAAAGTATGGAATGATGAAGCCCTTGCTCAGTGCCTCTATGGGACTGGATCTGTACTGAGACTCCCAGGAGACCTGGACCCTGCCCTCTGGTGGCTCCTAGTCTTGGGCTAAACATGGATATAAACCTATGTATTCTCTGAGGACCTTTTGACTCTCAATTCTGTGTTCAGGAATGATAAATTGCTGAGCAGAAATGTGAAGCCAGCTCACAAAAGGGTAACAAATTGGGTGTAGAATATTTTTTCTCTGCACTCTGACCTTTTGTGTCTAGGGATGCGACTAGGGGCTGAGACCTCAGTTGGACAGATAGTCAATATTCTTGCTTTATTCTCATTTCTCACCCTTTATATAGCCTTTCTTTATAACTTTCCATCTTTTCTCTCTCAAACCATTCTCTGACTTCCTATTTGTATTGTGTTCCCATTTATTTTCTCTTTTCCTCCTTTCTTAGCATCCTGCCTGACACATAGTAGGAATGTAACAAATGTTTGAAGTAATGAACCAAAGGAACTGTTGCCTTCCTTGAAGATGATGAAAAGTCTGGGGATAAAGCAAACAAGGAGAAACATTGTCTAAACATCTCAACTGGCTTGTATTCCAGCTTGCTGTCTTTGAGAAAATATATGGAATGTTTTAATGCTGGGACTAGTTTTTCCTTGGATAGATATTTAAAAAATTCCTGCTTGTGCGTGTGTGTGCAACTAGTAATATAAGTTTTAAAGAAGATATTATACCAAGACATTTATTTCATTTGATTAAGCCATTAGAAAAGATTAGAGGTGTCTTTAGTTCTGGGGAGATAAGTTTAACAGGGAGCAGATTTTAGGAACATCTGGGCAACACGCACAACACCTTTCCGTTCCCTTATCTTTAAATGCAGTTGTTTTATATATATATATATATAAAACAGATAAGAGTGATAAGGTAGAAAGAGCATGTTTGAAAGCTCCAATTTCTTATATCTCATCCAGGTTTCTTCTTATGGCTTCCTTCAGATATATAAATATATGGAGAACCTAGAGTTCCATTTTTCTTTTTTTTTCCTTAGAAGAGAATATTATCGCTAAGTGTTATCACCCGGTGATTGAATGTTACTGTTTGAGCCTTCTGCCTTGAATAACGCGATCCTTAAAGAGGCCACCGCTTCAGATAATTGTCCCTTTCTGTTCACTTAGAAGTACTTGCAGTATTGAGGTTACTGCTCAAATGAGGGCACTTTTCTGATAAGCGAGCAGGGAGTTTTGGGAGTCAGGATTTCCTTGACTCCTTGCCTTTGCTTTTATTAATTCTGCAGAGTAGCAGAATTGTTGGGTGCTGGGGCTCGGTGATCGGAATCTGTATGCTAAGGCATCCAGTTTCTGTAGGGCATCAGCTGGAGGGGTTTTGGGGGACAGCAGAAGGACAGTAGGAGCTGAGAGCCATGTCTGACATATGTAAGTTTCGTTGTGGTTTCAATCAGATGACCACCTGATAATGACAACAGTGACATATTCTTTTTCTAAGGGAAAGGACAGCCTTTTGCAGCAGCCTTTTCATTTCCACGTAATTGTGAAGAATAAATCCATGTTGGTTGGGTTGCAGGTCTGTGTATTGATCAGAGTTTTCAATCCTTGAAAACGCTGGTGGGATCATGTCTTCTTCTTGTTGAATTCAGTATAGTAAAATTCAGAGGGAGTTATAGAATTCAAATACAGTCTATTATTTATGGGCATGGCTGATACAAAGGAAAGCAAAACATTTTACTTACAGCAAATACATACTCAACACTGGGAGTGGTGTTGTGTGAGCAGGATCTTAATTGTACATTTACTAATTGCTCTTCTCTGTTGTGAGGTGTTGCTAGCAGATCTAAAAGAATCTTATGGTATGTTTTCTTCAAAAAGTCCTTTCCTAGAAGAAGCTGAAACCTTGATCAGTTATATTCTATACTAATGGAGATTCCCATGAGCAAGTGGGCAGGATGGACCTGAGACTTGACACAAGTTTGACTCTGAAAGAAAATGTTAAACTATGAAAAGCAGTCCTGTGGACTAGGATACATATGTAACCTTAATAGCTGATAAGAGTCTTACAGATTTAATTTCCAGAGGCAGCATGGGGTGATTATACGAAGCTAGGTCTTTTTCGTGGATTTATGCCATTCCTGTCACTAACTACCTGTACCCCTGGACAAGTTATATGTTCTTCTTGGGCTGCAGTAGACCTGATTATAAAATGAAAAGGTCGCACCAGAAATCTGTTGTTCAACTTTTTTTTTGTTTGTTTGAAAAACTATCTTTACCAGTTGATTTTTACAGTTGGTCTTGTTCTAGATCTGTTTCTCTTTGTAGGACAGGCGTATCTGCTTCATTTTGTATAAGCCTCCTTGGATTAGAGCCTTTTTGAAATCTGATCTATTCCGCAAGGTCCAGTGTTTCTTCTGCCCACTTTAGTTTGGAACTCTAATTCTCAATGTATGGCCTGCAGTTCACACTGGCCAACTGTGGTCTCCCTGCTGGATTGGATAGTGATACAGAGATGGAAGGTCTTAAGATCTTCTGGGTGTTCAGTGATATAAGATCTTGTAGACAGGGGAGAGTTTTGGTTGGTGTCACTCCAAGGTGTGGTGGGGAGAGGGTCTCAAACATTTTAAGAACTTGCTCCCTTTCTGGGGAAAGAATCCCAGGTTACTGCCTTTGACTCCAGGCTGAGCTATACTTCTGCCCAGCAGCTACCCTGGCTCCTGGGTGTGGCCTTACTCCTGAACACTTGGCTTGAGGAAGGTGTTTTCTTCTCTGATTCCAGAAAGTGAGTTGTTTAGACTTCTGGACATTCTTCCTAATCTGTGGTCAGGACTAAACCTGTGTCTGACTGGAAGCTGAACGAGATGTTGCAGGATGGGTGTCTTAAACTAAATGATAGTTTGGATGAAATGATCTTCGTAATTTTTTACAATTCTAGCATTTTTGACATTGTCATCATCTCCAGGTTGCATCTGAAAATACAGCTCCTGGAGGACTTCCTTTTTACCCTGAACTGTTTCTGTTTGTACTAGGCCACATCACATCAGCTACCTGCAATGGGCAAACACAAACACTATCACTTCCCATCTCAAAGGCAACGTTTCTTTTGGGGTTGCCATGGAATTCCTGTTTCCTCCAAAACAATTCCTCTGTCTTTGGTTCGTGATGGCATTTGGCTGTGCATGGCCACACTTCTGCTTGCTCTGGCCACCCACTCTAGCTTCTTTTCCAGTTTCTTTTGAATGACACCTCTCTTAGGTAAATTCTCTGAAGGAGTGATTTTCTATGCTTCCATCATTATAGTTTTACAGTTCAATAATGGCTTCATAAGCAGATACCTGACCAATGTATCTCCAGCCATGGTGGTGGAGGTGTGGCTCTTCACATTCTCATTTGCCACCTTTGGCCCCACCTTGCTTCTGCACTTGTGTCTATTATTCCACAAAGCCCAAGCCATGAGAGCCTGGAGAGTTTCTTTTTCCAGTGGTACCACCAGGTCTACCCTTACTAATATTTTAATATTTATGGCATTAAAGCCACTAATAAAAATATCATGACAAATTCACTTTTAATTTTCTCAGATTTATGAGGAACACCCAAAAAAGTGCTATCTCTGGACTGCATTGCAGAAAAGAAGTTGGTTTGTCATAGAATGTATTTATTTCCATGGGAATAGGGCCAGTGCCCTATGCTACAGGGAGTTTGATTTGTTGCAGAACATTTCTTTCCTCCCCAAACTGTGTATATTTGTTAATGACTTAATTTATAGACCAAGAAGAGGCTTAGATATTCTTGGTTTGGAGATATCCCAGAAGAGTTACACGGGCTGGCTGTCAGAATTCCCATCTGATTTAATTTCCTCAGTCTGGAAGAAGTTGGGGAGAGAATTTTTGTGAGAATTTAAAAAAATGTAGCTGCAGATATCCCAGTCAAAAGGCACACACAGAGATGAATCAGGTTTAAAAAAAAAGACCATTCATTTTTAATAACTGGGATTTTCTGTTATTTCATTTTTTAAAAAAGCTACAGTTCACTGAGTCTACAATGCATACTACCCTTTGCATCGAGGAGATACCTAAAAAAATGTGTGTGGAAAGAGCAGATATGGGAACTGAAGACTTTTTATATGCAAAAAATGATCACTCAAGCCCACTGAGGAAACCCAGTCTCACACCGGTTGTTCTTATTTCTTGTTTTCTGTTTTGTCCTTCTCTGATGTTGCAGAAACAGCAGAATTACGGAAAAAACAAAAACTGCTTGATGATTAACAGTGTGGATTTTGGCTTGGAGTCTTATATTGAAGCCAACTATGCACTGAGTTAAATCCTCCTCCTCAACTAAAAATTGGACCACCCATCCCTATTCCCAGAGAAGTCATTTTGTTGGTAGCGTTCAGTTTATATGTGATTAAGGTGGTCAAATAAAAATGTGAATGAAACATAAGGATATTTTTACCTCCCATATTTATTTGGGCTTAATTGGATGGTAAAGATTCAGTGTCATGTAGCTACTGAAATCCTTGTTGTAAAATGTAACATGTGTTTCCCAAAGCTAAACTGTGTTATTGATAAGACCTATTTAGAAATGGGAGAAAAAGGACATACACAAACTCATTCACACAGAAATATTCATACATATACGTATATGTGTACACAGATGTACAGAACCACAGATACATGCACATACCTGCATGTATATAGCTAAACATATACATATACACACACCATAATTTATTATCCAAACTAGTATACTTTACTAATAATTATGGCAATATAATGGATACAAACTAGAACTCTCCTAGTCAAAATGAGAGGCATAGTCACCTACTTATATAGTACATTGTCTTCCATTATGAGACAAGAACCGCTTATAAAAAGATTGGTTATTCTGTGCTGGGGATTTTATACATTCATTCTCATACTGTGATGGTGGGGAGAAGTTTAGTAAAGACTTCATGTCCCTTAATAGAATTAGTCACTTTCTACTGAGATATTGAAGCTAATCCTGATGCTCTCATTTATAGTACTGGCAGGATTATTAACAGATTTGCCTCTATTGGTTTTCTCCAGAAGTCTTCCTTGTTTGCATTTTTTATGAAGGTAATTTGATTTTTATTAGTATAAGTAGTAGAGAAGTTTGGCAACTGGGTACTCCACAGACATGCTGTTTCCTCTTCTTCATTTGCTTTTCTCTTGTTAAAGTCATCAAAATGTTGACAGCTGCATAAGTCTTTGTAAAGCATTCATAACATGACAGATATTACAGATATTTGTCATTTTACTTCCAGTAAGTGACAGTCGAAATTAGCTTTTTGCAGTATTGGAAGATAGTGCGGGTGTAGTGAGTCCAGTCAAATTTGTCTCTCATTTCTTTAATGTACAAGTGATTTCCATTCTTGTTAAGGACCAAGGACTCAAAGGATGTGGGGAGTGGATCTGGGGTTTTACTGGAAATTAAACGGGCAGGACAATGGTATTTCATAGCGTGGTAGGTTTCAGCAACGAAAGAGTCCCTGGGGCCACATCCTTAAATCACACTCCTGATGCTCAGTCCCTGCCTCACCATCATTAAACACAGAGCCCTCCTCCTCTAAGTGAAGACCTTCAGAGTTGGAGGTTCAGTCCTTCTGAAGCAATCTGTTCTGTTTTTAGAAAGCACCATTTGAAACCTGTTTATTATATTGAGCCTAAAGCTCCCACTGTGTAATTTCTACCCACTGCTCCTGATTCTCCACTATTGTGGCTTTAAGTCCTAAACCTTGTTTTGCTTTTCTAAAACAACAAAAATAATGATACTTATGGATCATATATGTTGTGCTAGGCATTGTGGTAAGCACTTTTTATGCATTATCCTATTTCATTCCTGCGACCTCAGAGAGTAGGCATTATTATTATACCTAATTTGAAGAAATTGAGGCTTAGAGAGTTTGAAGTAACTTGCCAAAGGTAATTCAGAGAGCTCATTAGTGGCAGATCCGGAATTCTCATCCAGGTCTGAGTAAGCCTAAACCAATGCTTGGTGACATTGTAAAAGTCATGAAGGTTCTCTGGATCTCCTTCTCCATCGGTATTATTCTGGGGCTGGCCATGCATCTCTCTTGGGGTATTTGTGAGGATTAAACAAGAGAGTGACATGTGGTGTACATGCATGGCATTTTGTTATTGCTAATAACATTGTCATAAACATCCTTAAGACCACATACTAACATTCTGATGGCATCATCTAGTTAGTAGGTTTGCTTTGTTTTTTCATTCCATTCTGTTCTGTCACCAGTCTCCTTCTCCCCACTAATTTAAAGTGTATCATTTTTTTCGAGGTCCAGGGCAAATCCTACTTCTGATGCGGCTTAGATTTAATTTCCTAGTCCACAATAACATCTCCTTCTTTGGAGCTCTGTTGCGTGTTGTGTTATTTGGATGTTTTTAATTGTAAGTCACAGGAAATAAAAAAAAACCCTTAAATTATCTTAAAGAAAAAATGGCTGTCATGGTAGCAATGGTTTTAAACAAGGCATGAGCCAGAAACGCAGTCAGTCTGACTAGGTTTAGTTGGTATCTCTCCATTTCTCAGCAACTCTTCCTCAGTGAAGTTCCTCTTATTTGGGGGCTTTGCCCCATTGCAAGGTGACTATAAACAGTTCTTAGGATTAGATGTGTCCTGGTTCAAATCTGACAGGAGAGACAAAGTTCAATTCCTTTAGTGCTGTAACAAGATTCCCCAAATTTGAATCTCATTAGCCTGATAAGTCTAAATGGAATAACATCGTATCCTCAAAACAGTTACTGTGGCCAGGAGTAACAGTAGGATGCTGGTAGGATTTAGCCAGTTGGACTCCATTCTGGGACAGAAGAATGTACACGAACCAAATCTGGGAAGACCAGGAAAATGTTAAGAAGAAGGAAAGGGGGATGGATAAAAGGGAGGTGGCCAACAATTGTCTGGTAAATATGATTTGTTTATATTGCTTATTTTATATGGAAGTTTCTTGAGGACAGGGACTTGTAGTGGTGTTTTACTTTACTTTTCATATATATATATATATTTCTCTTCCTATCTACTCCAGCACATCTCAAACCTTCTTACATATTGTATATGCTCAATAAGAATGATGAATGATTTTTTGCTTTGCTAGATAATAATGCCACCTAGAATGAAATAGGCTATAAAAGAAAATATCGAGTAATTCCATATACCTCCACAAGGAAGGGGAACTAGGTAGGACAGGAAGATCATAATAAAATTAAAGTTTAAAAGAAGTCTTGGCTGGGTGCAGTGGCCCACACCTGTAATCCCAGCACTTTGAGAGGCCAAGGGAGGAGGATCACTTGAGCCCAGGAGTCTGAGACCAGCCTGGGCAGCATAGTGAGACCCAATCTCTATTAAAAAAAGCTTTCATTGAGTACAAGCGCCCTTATTCAGGTGTAACTTAGTCATATAATTGTATGTCCTTCTGCAATCTTCAGTTAACGTGATGGTGGGCACTGAGAGAATTATTTTGTAGGGAGAAAGTTCCTGTCTTTTTAGCATATTAAATATGTTGTTAATGAAATTGGAACTTTCAGACCACTATAGATTTATCATAGGCGGTGCTGCATGAAGGGAAAGGTATATTAACCTTTTGTTGATTTGAAGTCATTTTACCTTATGCTCAGGAGCCCAATTAACATTATTGATTTGAGTCATACTCATCAAGATCAACTTATTTTGTGTTAATTTCCTTCAATGCAGAGAGAGCTGAAACCAAGTAGAGAGGAGTTAAGACAGAATGATTGATTTGGCTATGAGGAGCATGTTTTGTACCATAATCTCATTTTAATGCTTCAGTAGTTAAGTTGTGCCAAATTGCTTTTGAGGAGGAAGTCATTTTCTGGTTGAGATTCTGCTTAGTCCTTATATTGGTCAGCTATTTCCACAATAATGCTACATAAGAAACTACCTCATTTATTCTCTTGCTCAGGCATCTGCAGGTTGACGGTGGTTTGGCTCATCTAGGCCGGGTGGCTCTGCTCCAGGGTGCAGGACAGCCAGCCTTGATCCCAGGCTGTGTGTTGGCTTCAGGTGTCCACCATGTGTGTTTGTTCTGGGGCACAGGCTGAAGGGACAGAGGTCGCATGGAGCATGCTCTTCTCATGGTGGATCAGTGGAGTACCAGAGCCACGCCAAATAGCACAAGCACACTTAGGGCCTCTGCGCACATTACACAGCGAAATTTCGTTGTCCTGAGCAAGTCTCATGGCCTAGACCAGTATCAGTGGAGCAGGGAAGTAAACTCTGCCCACAGTAGGAGGGGAAACGAGTGACTGTTTGCTGAACAATATGGGCCTTCTGGCCCTGTAACTCTTAGGTCAGGGTGCTGAGTTATTTGTCTCATCATCATCATGTTATCAAGCCAATTTCTTGACCTAAACCGGGAGAAAACGCTTTTGAATTTTTCCCAGGATTAAACTTGTGATCTGACTCAGCCTCTTGCCCATGAACTAACCTGAAGATGCAGCAGCTTATTGAAGACTCTCTTCCAGCCTATCACCACCTTCCTTTAGGCGGGTCTAACTTTGCTTTCAGCTTTCTTGTGACATTGTAACTCCTTCTTTAATTTGAGATGGGGTGTTTTCCAAGGACTTCAGAATCTGCCAGGTGAGATGCAAGACCTAGGTTGAAATTAAACCTAGGATTAAACTCAGAATTCTACCTAGGATTAAACATTCCACGCAGCAGAAAACCACTACTCTAACTGTGAACGCTTTGAGAGCGAAGATAGCATCCTGTTTTCTCTTGGGTCCTAAAGAATCTGGCACACAGTAGACCCTCAGTATGTGCTGAATAAATGAATGAATGAACAATGAATGGCAATATTGTTTTCTTTGTAGAACAGTTAAATAAAAGCAGGAATGCATGAGAGAAGTTAAATAGGAGGAATAGCTCTTAAGGAGTTAAAGCAACAACCAGAAGAGTGTGTGTGGGGGTGTGTGTGTGTGAGAGAGAGACACACACACACTCAATACCAATATATACACATATCTGTGTGTGCACATGTATAATATACATATATGTAGACACTATATTATGTATTATATAGTATATGTACTTATACTATTTTATTTACTTAATAGACCTGATAACTCTGTGAAGGAGGAAATTAACGATCATCAGCAAAGCTAGGTTTTCCAAAGACCACGTGCCTAGAAAGTGTTAGAGGTTAGATTTGAACCTTATGTGTCCAGTTGCAAGTCAACTGCTCCATCTGGGGGCTGCTTCTTGGAGGGGGTGGTGAAGTTTTATTTTCTTCCTCACAGGGACTTTCCTTTTACCTTTAGCCTGACTGTTTGACTCAGTGCAGCATCAATCCCCCTGAGACTGGCCTGTTAAAAGTGGACACATGGAACTTAAGAAAAAATGGAGCAAATGGCTGGAGATAGAGGGCTGCTTTCCCTTTCCATTTGAAATTAATGTTCACTGTATAAAAAACATAAAGCATATCCATCCCCAGGGACTTGCCTGACATTTTAAAACTTTCATCTGCTTTAATTCACGATGTTCGAGGTGGGGATTTACACGTTGCTGAGCTCCTGTAGCTGGTTGGCCGCGATGTGCATTTCCTCTCCTGGCGTGCTGGGCTGAGCTTTCTACAGGCCCAAACAAATTATATAGCTTATTTAGCTCCCTCTAAAAACAATAATGGGCCTATTCAGATTTTATCTGTAATTTTACTTTGTTGTTGAGCAGTATTAATAATGCTGCTGTAAACCAGGCCAAGGCAGCACTCACCAAATTTCCTAGGCTCTCATGATAGGATAAATAGCTGCTCGCAGAGCACAAAGGGAAACATGTAGATCGTCTCAGCGTCAGTTAGACACGCTTGCCTGGCTGGGAGCCGTGTTAATATCACATCTTGCAGATTTGGCAAGGGCTTTAAGAGTCCTGTATTTCAAGTTGGTTTTTATAGAAACTTGCTGCAGAACTGGGCAGGATTAATCATGGCTGAGATATATCACACTTAGTACAGTATTAAATTGTAGCAATGGAATGATGCAAAACCAGTTCATAACCTTATAAGAACATTGCATGCTACAGTAATCATAGAGAAATACTGTATATTCAAATTAATGGAGAATAAAATATCCTGCACTCAGTATTTGGTGTCAGGCAAGGTTCCTAGGTGGTGTTCATTTCCTTTCCTTTACCTTACCTGAAAGCTGGCCAAGGCAAGCCTTATGTCTTTCTGGAGTTTATTATCATGGTGGACTTGTGCATGTGGAGGAGATCTGTTCTGGATAGCCTTGGCTTGGCAAAGAGACTTAAGCAGATCTTCCTTCATTCTTGAAAGATTATTACACACCTACTCTGTGCTAGCCACTATACTGAGCATGGGGCTTAGTAAGTCTTAGGACTCCATCCCTCACCTCACAGAGCTGCCTCTGACTAGGTCTATGTGGGAAGTTCATTGCAATTCTAGAATGCTGCATCCTGCCCCACCAGAGTTTTATAGGTTTTTATGGATCTGATTCTTATCTGGGGTAGACATGCACATGTTTTTAAGGGGACCCTTGGAAGATCTTTGGAGATTAGCTCTGTTATTTCCTGTGCCCCAGAAATCAGTGGATGTTTTGCCATTCCAATTTGGCTGAAGTATTTTGTTGGGTAAAGATAAATTAAAACATAAATTAGAAAGCAGTGTGAGGCATTATCAATGTCTCCTCTCTCCAAAAAATCTACCAGCCAGTGAGAGAAATGGTAAAATAGATTCACATGAGGGTCCATGGAGTCTCTTTAAGAAACCTTTAAGCTTAGTAGACCCTGTAGGCTGAGTTAGGTCAGAGGCTTTCTCTCATGCCTAGACTTCTGGACACCTGCTGTGCGTTGTTGTTACATCTTTCACGCACACTCCCCTTCTTTTCCCAATAACACCATCAAAATGAATGTCACCTTTGGGGCCATTTCAGAGTAGACCCTGCCTTTAACTTTAGAGTTCACTCTGGGAAATGACTGGTGGTAAGAAAATTCTTAGCCAGATATTCCTAAGTCTTAAATAAAAATAAATATAAAAAGTAGCAGTTTGGGTCCGCTGTGGCCATCTGACTCAACCTCTTGCCCATGAAGTAGTCTGAGGAGGCAGTAGCTTAATGAAGACTCCCTTCCAGCCTGCCATCAACTTGACTTCAGACAAGTCTAACTTTGCTTTCAATATTCTTGTGACATTATAACTCCTTCTTTAATTTAAGATGGGGTGTTTTCCAAGGACTTCAGAACCTGCCATCTTGATTTGCAGTGGAAGAATGGGCCAAAGAGAAATTGTTTGGGGCTTAATGGACCACCATCCCTTGCCATGAACACATATTTCAGGGCTTGAACCAGTGGCCTCAGGCCTCCCAGCTCAGTGAGGCAGCCAAATGCAGCTGCCTCTCATCCCACCAAAGAGAAAATATTTTCCACTTTCTCCCAGTTTGTCATCATTACTGTGCAAGTGTGGCCAGGCATCTGTATTTCTTAACATGCCCTCTGCTTATTTGCATAATAAATGCCTACCAAACAGGGGCAATGATTTCTTTTTCCCTTTTCAGTTTTCAGATTGGATCTTTTCTCCTTCTGGTAGTTAAGAGAGTCACTTAAATTTAATTTTATAATCTTTCTGAGTTCAGATAATACAGATACTGATTTTGTTGGATGTAAAGCTGCTGCAGTCATGCCCTGCTTTGGGATTCTTACTATATACATAATGATACCAACAAATAGAAAGGTACTTTCAGGCATTTCAGCCAGAGGCTTGAAAAAAAAAAGGTGCCTCACTGTGTTTAGGAATGTCTCAGGGAGAGACATTTGTTCTCCTTGGGGATTTGAGAATTTGGAGAGTTCTCCTGGCCTGTGAAGGGCAGATTTACATCACAATGTATTCTTCCAGTGGTCACAAACATGGGCAGTGGCATTCCAGGCCAGAGTCAAGATGTGGCTGGGAGTGTATCCACCCATGTGCTCAAGTACATGTAGGGATACCTCTCTAGAGAAAGAGAGAGGGCCAAGCTGAGTTTTCCAGGTGGCCCCACCTATCTGCCTATTCATATCCATTTATTCATCCATCTATCTTCTCATGTGGTCATTGAGAGCTTGTCGACTTCCAGACACTGAGGAAGCAAGATAAAGAAGACATAGCCCCTGATTTTGAGGGGATTGAAGTCCAGGGGACAAAGAGATAGAGATACATAAATAATTTCAGCATCATGTCATAAAGGCGATGACAGAAGTATGTACAATATATTTGCAGTGGATCTATTGTTCAGAAGAAGTCAAGATAGCTTTGTTAGATAAGGAGTTTGAGCTGGCTTTTGCATGTGAGTATGGGATATGGAAAACAAAGTAAAAATAAACAATAGTAATCACAATAACAAACAAAAACAACATAATAATAGTAGCTTGTATCTATCGATTGCTTGACTATATGCCAGCTACAGTTCTAAGTGCTTTACATGCACCTCATTTAATCATTATACCAGATATATGAGGTGGGGCCCTTATCATCTCTGTTTTACAGATAAGGACTTTGAGGCATGGAGAGACGAAGAAATTTGTTCAAGGTCACATAGCTGTGCAGTGGGAGAGTTGGGATTTGAACCTGAACAAGCTGGAAAGCTGCAAAGAAACATTCTCTGCTGAAGGAACAACAGGGTAGAGAGGTGTGAAAGGGGCTGGCTTAGTCAGGGAGGACAGAGGGCCACTGGGGATGGAGGGCAGGTGATGTGATTGTACCAGCTGGGCATATGAGAGCATTTAGAGATGTGATCATGTGAGTGGAAAGGCAGAGGAGAGCTGGGTGGTGAGGCTGGGAATCTACCCAGAGTCTTCTTCCTGCATTCTTTGCCTGGCCTTCTCCTGTTTATCCCTTAGGTCTCAGCTTAAGTGTGAGGCTTTCTCAGGAAGGCCTTCCCCCAAACTAAGAAAGAGCACCATATTATCCTCGTGTTTTCTCCATGGTGCTTGCTTGTTCATAAGACTGACTTAATGGCTGTCTTCCCAACCAGACTGTAAACTCCTGAGAGATGGCACTGCATCTGCTTTCTTCACCATTTATTCGAATGTGTAGTGCCTGGCACATAACAGGTGCTCATTAAATACTGGTTGGCTGACTGCATAGTTCCTAACCCTTATATTTAATTTCTTCGTTAATGGTACCCCTATAGTTGTTTGTTTTCATAATATCATATTCTCCACATGTTCTATGAACTACAGCCATTTTCATATAGGAGGTATTCAAATACAGGCATGCCTTGTTTTATTGAGCTTTGTTTTATTGCACTTTGCAGATATAGTGCATTTCTTACAAATTGAAGGTTTGTCGCAACCCTGTATTGAGCAGGTCTGTTGGTGCCATTTTCCAAGAGCATGTGCTCGCTTCATGGCTCTGTGTCCCATGTTAGTAACTCTTGAAATATTTCTAACTTTTTCGTTATGACTATATGTATTATGCTGATCTGTGATCCATGAACTTTGATGTTCCCATTATAATTGTTTTGACCATGAACCTTACCCATATAAGACAGAGAACTGAATAAATGCTGTGTGTGCTCTGACTGCTCCACCAACCACCCATTCTCCCATCCCTGTCCCTCTCCTCAGGCCTCCTCATTCTCTGAGACAAAACAATATAGAAATTAGGGCAATTAATGACCCTGCAATTGGCTCTAAGTGTTCAAATGCAAGAAAAAGTCACATACCTCTCACTTTAAATCAAAAATAGAAATGATTAAGCTTGCTGAGGAAGTTGTCAAAAGCCAAGACAGTCCAACATGTCAGCCTCTCATGCCAACTGGTTAGCCAAGTTGTGAAAGCAAAGGAAGAGTTCTTGAAGGAAATTCAAAGTGCTACTCCAGTGAATACATGTATGATAAAAAGTGAAACAGCCTTATTGGTGATATGAAGAAAGTTTTTGTGGTCTAGGTAGAAGATCGAGCCAGCCACAACATTCCCTTAAGCTAGAGCCTCATCCAGAGCAAGGCCCTAAATCTCTACAGGTCCATGAATGATGAGAGAGGTAAGGAAGCTGCAAAAGAAAAGATGAGACCAGAGGTTTGTTCAGGAGGTTTAAGGAAAGAAGCCATCATCTCTGTAACATGAAAGTGCAAGGTGAAGCAGCAAGTGCTGATGTAGAAGCTGCAGCAAGTTATCCAGAAGATCTGGCTAAGATCATTGATGAAGGTAGCTACACTAAACAACATATTTTCAATGTAGTTGGAACAGCCTTCTATTGGAAGAAGATGCCATCTAGGACTTTCATAGCAAGAGAGGAGAAGTGAATGCCTGGCTTCAAAGCATCAGAGGACAGGCTGATTCTCTTTTTATGGGGTACTGCAGCTGGCAACTTGAAGTCAATACTCAATTTACCATTCTGAAAATCTTAGGGTCCTTAAGAACGATGCTAAATATACTCTGCATGTGTTCTATGAATGGAACAACAAAGTGTAGATTAGAGCACATCTGTTTACAACATGGTTTACTGAATATTTTAAGCCCACTGTTGAGACCTACTGCTCAGAAAAAAAGATTTCTTTAAAAATATTACTGCTTATTGACAATGCACATAATCACCCAACAGTTCCAATGGAGATGTACAAGGAGATCAATGTTGTTTTCATGCCTGCTAACACAACAATTCTGCAGCCCATAAATCAAAGAGTAATTTCAACTTTCAAGTCTTATTACTCAAGAAATATATTTTGTAAGGCTCTAGTTGCTATCGATAGTGATTTCTCTGATGGATCTGTCAAAGTAAATTGAAAACCTTCCGGAAAGGATTCACCATTATAGATGCCATGAAGAACATTTGTGATTCATGAGAGGAATCATAAAATGCCAACATTAGCAAGAACTGGGAAGAAGTGGATTTTAAACCTCATGGGTGACTTTGAGGGCTTCAAGACTTCAGTGGAGGAGGTAATTGCAGATGTGGCAGAAATAGCAAGAAAACTAGAATTGGAAGTGGAGCCTGAAGCTGGGACTGAATTGCTGCAATCTTGTGATAAAACTTGAATGGAAGAGAAGTTGCTTCTTCTAAATCAGTAAAGAAAGTAGTTTCTTGAGATTGAATCTACTCCTGGTGAAGATGCTGTGAACATTGTTGAAATGACAACAAAGGATTTAGAACAAACTTAGTTGAAAAAGCAGAAACAGGGTTTGGGAGGATTGCCTCCAATTCTGAAGGAGGTTCTACTGTGGGTGAAATACTATCAAACGGCATCACACACTACAGAGAACTCTTTCGTGAAAGGAAGTTGATATGGCAATCTTCACTGTTGTCTTTTTGTTAGAAATTGCCACAGCCACCCCAGCCTTCAGCAGCCAACATCCTGATCAGTCAGCAGCCATCAACACTGAGGCAAGACCCTCCACCAGCAAAAAGATTATGACTTGCTGAAGGCTCAGATGATTGTTAGCATTTTTAGCAATAAAGTATTTTAAATTAGGGTATATACATTTTTTAGACATACTGTTATTGCACACTTAATAGACTACAGTATAATAACTTTTTATGTTTTTTACAGTAACATAACTTTTATATGTATGGGGAAACAAAAAAAAACCCAATTTGGATTGTTTGCTTTATCATGATATTTGCTTTACTGTGGTGGTTTGGAACGAAACCTGGAATGGCTCCAAGGTATGCCTGTAATAGAAAATCTTTGAGCTAAAGAAGTATTTTTCTCTTCAGAAGCTCAGCCTTAACCCTACATGTTTATAATAGGAAATCACTTCTTATTCTTAGATTTCCTTCCAACGGCACATCGGATCCTAACTCATTACAAGGCACAGTAAAAATAATTGCTGAGCAGTAGGCTCTGCATAACTGTTGAAGCAAAGGGTTTGAGGGTTATTTGTGGATTCTGTTTCATCTTTAGGTGGATTCTTGAGAGGTGGCCAGTAGGTTCTTCGAGGCTGACCTGATTATTCTCTAGGTTGCCCTTTCTTAGGCCCTTAGTAGGGCCTGCTATTGAATCTACATGCATGTGAGTCATAAGGGGATCCCTGAAATATTTGTCCCACAATTGTTGGGGGAGCCAGCCTTTGCCCTCCCTATCATCGGATGTGAGTTATGTCCTTTGGCTGGAATTCTGCATATTTCCAAGGCAACTGGTGCTCAGGTTCTGTGTGGGGAGCATGTGTGTGCAGACCTGTGTCCTCTTGCTCTGAACTGAGTATGCAACTCACACCAATAGCTGGGGGCAGGGGCTTTGCTGGGGCCCTTTCTGAAATGAGTCCATTCATTATCTGCATATAGACAGGCATCTCTCCCAAGACGAGAGGTTTTCCAGTCTATCATTTTCATCAGAAATGACCAGGGCATTGCTGCTGGGAGGGAAGGCGCCTGCACTGGTCCTTTCCAGGCTGCAGCCCGTCAGTTCTCCCAGCCTTTGCAGGCAGTTCCCCACATGCATGTGTGGTGGTAGAGCCACAGAATCTTCACATTGGACTAGATTGGTGGCTTTGGTTGTAAATTTTTTTTTTGACTGTGAATAACATTAAGGAATGTATTTTCCTCTACAACCTGCATGCACATGGATATTTACATAACTGGATCAGTGGTGTCCTGTCACAAAACAATACTTAATATATGTAGCTTCTGATATGTTCTATTCTGTATTCTATTAAAAAGTTGAGAGCAACCCTAGAGATTGATTCCAAATGCCACTACAGTTTGGGAAACAGTGGCATGATCTTCCAGCTTTCATGAGATCTAATTCTGAGATCTACTTATATCCTCCTTATATGGATGAGAGAGAGATGTTATCTCAGTGTGACACAACTAGTCAGTGGCAAAGCTGGGGTTATAACCCAGGTCCTCTGACTTCTAAATTTTTTTTTAGAGTCTGGGTCTTGCTCTGTTACCCAGGTTGGATGCAGTGGCGTGATCATGGCTTATTGCAGCCTCAAACTCTTGGGCTCAAGCAATCCTCCCATCTCAGCCTCCCAGGCAGCTGGGACTATAGGTGCATGCCACCATGCCAAGCTAATTTTATATTTTTATTGTTATTTTTTTAAAGACAGGGTCTTGCTATGTTGCCTAGGCTGGTCTTGAACTCCTAGTCTCTAGTTATCCTCCTGCCTCAGCTCCCAAGTTGTGGGGATTACATGCATGAGCCACTGTGCCCAGCACAGGTCTCCTAACTTTCAGTGTTTATACATAAATATGTTTCACTCAGAAATATATCTTTTTGGCTGAACATGGTGGCTCATGCCTGTGGTCCCAGCACTTTGGGAAACTGAGGAGGGAGGATCGCTTAGGGTCAAGAGCTCAAGACCAGCCTGGTCTTGCATTATAGCAAAACCCTGTCTCTCTCTCTAAAAAATAAAAAAATAAAAAATAGCTGAGCATGGCGGTGTGCACCTACAGTCCTAGCTACTTGGGAGGCTAAGGTGGGAGGATCCCTTGAGCCCAGGAGTTTGAGGCTGCAGTGAGCTGTGACCTATGATTGAGCCATTGTGCAACAGAGCCAGACCCTGTCTCTTAAAAAAAAATATATATATATACATATATACACACACACACACACACACACACATATATATATTGCAGATGTGGCAGATATATATCTGCCATAGATATATATATCTATATACATAGATATATACACACACACACACATATATATACACATATATGTGTGTGTGTGTGTGTATGTGTGTATATATATATATATATATATATATATATATCTTTTTCTGGTCTTGTGCTGTTTTTTGTGTGTGCATGCCACTTTTCTTTCCAGTTAGGCACTGAGTGGCTAACTAATATAGCATAGGTATCAGCAGCTTACACTTTCTTGCTTAGACTCAACCCATTCCCTCTTTCCCTTTGCAGAATCGTATTACTTCTTGGCCAGATAACTCAGTTGGTTTTAAAGTTGTGTTTATTGTACACATAGAGGCAGCCTACCTTGTTTCCACTGCTCTGTGCCCACAGCACAAAAGGCATGTGGTTCTCATTCTCACATAGTTTACTGTCTAATTGGGGTGATGTGGCCAATTTCATTCTATCAGCATAAGCTCATATGGATAAACAGAGTTATTAGGAATGTGCTTTGGGAAAGAGGGTCTACTCTGAGTTTTTTCTCTGATTAAAAGGAGTCAGCTTCCTCATCAAGAAAGCTTTCAGCTGTAATGACAAGAGGAAGGAGAGGTGTTGGAGAGGCCCACCACTAATTTGAGCTAAGGAAGTTTTTTAACCTGGTGTTGTAGACTGCTCATCTTCCCTCCATTGCTCCTTCTGGAACAACAGTCTATCCCCTTTCAGCCAGAGGTGGTACCTGCCAAGTATGGCCACAGCAATTGTATTTTGCAGACTCACATTCGAAATATGGCCAGGCACTGTGGCTCATGCCTGTAATCTCAGTGCTTTGCTCCCAAAGGCAGGAAGACCATTTGAGGCCAGGAGTTCAAGACAGGCCTAGGGAACAAAGTGAGACCTCATCTCTACAAAAGTAAAAAAAGTATCCATTTGTGGTGGAATGTGTCTGTAGCTCCAGCTACTTGGGAGGCTGAAGTGGGAGGGTTGCTTGAGCCCTGGAGTTCAAGGCTAAAGTGAGATATGATTGTGCCACTGTACTCCAGCCTGGGCAACAAAGCAAGACCTTGTCTCTGGGGGGAAAAAAATAAATATATATATATATATATACATATATATATTTTATATAAATATATACACAATTAAGTATATACATATATACACACATATATACATACATATATACATATGTATATATATGTATATGTATTGATGGAATAGGCCAGGTTCTATCTCTTATCCCATTGTGTCTACATATATATACACACACATATACACATATATGCATACATATATACACACATACATATATGTATATACAAGTGTATACACACATACATATACACATGTATACATATATGTATATATGTATACATGTGTGTATACACATATGCGTATGTATACATATATACACATATACATATGTATACGTGTGTGTGTGTGTGTGTGTATGTGTATGTAGGCACAATGGGATGAGAGATAGAATCTTGCCTATTCCACCAAATCCGGAAAATAGGTTTCTAGTATGAATAGTGTTCCTCCCTTTTGCTCACCTATGAGTCGCCTTTGTTTCACTGTCTGAGGTTGCTGTGTTTCCGGCATCCCTAGCTGTAGTAGAGAGGCCTGGTGGAGAGGGGAGAATGGCAGAGGAGTACCACCAGAATGCCACGTGTGTGTGCAGTCAGCACAACCTTGCCTCTATAATGCTGAGCATCACAGTTGAGGAATTCTCAAGTGATGCATGATTTTATGGCTTGGGATCGTCTGCTTTGATTCTAGCATCTGGGCTATGGTTACCTGTGTCTTTGAATATGTGAGAGTGGGTGCCTGTGTTGTATTCATCCTACCCTGTTCAGGAGCATAGAGCTACATCCTCCTCTGAAATGCCGTGAACAGCCATTCTAGTCTTTGCCCATCAGTCCTGTTGGCTGAGTGGTGTGGAGGGACCCCTTTCTGTAATATAGTGCTTGGCTGGTGTAATTTTGATTTAGAAAAACAGCTTCGCTTGGAGAGAAACATTAATTAGATGCAAAGAGGGAGTTATTTCATCCTTTGAGTGGGGGGAATGGGGAGTGAGGGAGAGAAAAAAGTACCACAAATAAATTATCTCCTATTTGTGCAATGTTTTATGCTTGTCAGCTGTCTGTTGCCAGAGAACCACAATGGAGCTAAATACTTGTGACACCTTGCCCAATCAAGGTATAGCAAAAGGATGTTATGGGAGCCTCTTTGTGACAACCTGTGCTAGTTTACATTAGCTTAACCAATCGCTTTCTCCTCTGTGCTTGGAGAAATTTGTTAAATTAATTCAGTTGCAATTAGCAGATTTATGGGAAAGTACCCTGTTATCCTTTAATTGGAGAGCATAAAACTACAAACTGAATCCGCAAGTTCTATTTGTGTAATAGGCAATCTATCTACGACAAGATTTGATCGATGGAGTCGTATGATGCCCTTGCCTTGTTTTATATTGGCTGTCAGCGCTTAACTGGGACTGAAGTATCTGGGTAACAAAAATTGATATAATGACTTAATGCGCCTTATTCTCTTTGAGCTACATCAGTTTAGGGCACTTCTGAGAGAAAAATGTCTGGAAAATATCAGGGAGTCATTTATCAACCTGTTTTCATTAGCATACTGCCTAGCTCTGGCAAGGATTTGAATAAAAAAAAGCAGGATGGTACAATTTATTTCAGGCCCCATATTTCTTGGATGAAAGGAGACCTCTAATAAAAGGAAAATACAGAAAGATGCTTTTTCTAGCTGGTTTTTCCTTAACTAAAAACCCTACCCCAAAAGCTTTTTTGTTTGAATTTTTGCTGTTAATAATGTTCTGGGGAACATATTCCTGGGAAGGTAATTAGAAAAGTAATGCAAAATGCATCGTGGTTATGATATGTAGAGAAAAAAAATGTTTGACAACAAAAAATTAACCAGAAATAGGCAGGCATGCCATGGGTATGCATATATCTGTCTCTGTTTGCTTGGCTCAGTGTGCATGTTTGTGTGTTTATAATACACAGTTAAACAGTGAACATGGAGAGAAGTTCTTTGCATAAGTGGGTGTTTTGTAGCATTAAAGGATTTCAGAAAGTTGAGATGCAGCATTTTTAGCTCTCTAGAGTTGGAGCCGAGGGGAAATAGAAACAGATCAAAATGTTTGTATAGTGGGCAAAATGCATTTGGTATATGGAGTCATTTGTCCTACCCACCGTAGGATGCAAACCACAAGAGGTAATAATAACTGAAAGGCAGTTGTATGGGAGTGAGTCCTTTTTTGCATGAAATTTTTATGCATCAGTCAGCCTGCATACAGTGTGCCTAATGTATAAAATAAATTGGTGCATAAATCAGATTAAGAGCAGCATGTTGCCAACTTTCACATTTGCACACAGGAATTCAATATGTATATGGAGGAATTCCCATTTTTTAATCTCTAATAGAGTACGGGGAATCTCTCAGGTAGATTTTGCACACAGGGACATTTTATTCACTTATCTCCCCCCATCTGCCACCTCAAATAACAATAGAAGCAGCGTCATGGTTAGTAAGAGGAGCAGTGTGGCGTTTTCTGAAATATCGGCTGTATATGGAGGGTAGTGACACAATATTTAAGATAATATTGCAACCCTGTCTATAGCTCCTAATTATGTCGAGGAATTGGTGTGCCAATCGATAGTGATTTATGGTGGGGATGAGCAAGTGCACATTGCTCACATTGATCTGCATGTAAATTCCTTGACATAATAAGAAGTTATTACCAATGACAGTCACTGTCTGACTGCTAATTCATCGGCACATTCTTCCATCAGTGGGAGCCGCAGTGTCTGCATCCTGGGTGTGAGTTTGCCACACCACTTGCCTGTTGTGAGTCAGGCTTGTACATCTGGGTCACGAGGAGTGGCTATTGAGTAGGTGAGAGTCGAGGTCTTACTGACCATTTTTCTGTCAAACAGCAGTTCTGTGATTAACCAGTAAGACAGGGGTGGGTGGTGTGTCTTGCTTTTTTTAAATTTTTCCTTAAAGCAAGAAATACCCTACAGGAGTTTGATTCTGGTTTTTTAAAAAAACATAACATTTTTTAAAGGATAACATCTATTAAAGTTCATTTCTTAACACCATTTCCCCAAAAGCCTCAGACAGCAAATTATCTATCAGTTCATTAAAATACAATCACTTTAATTTTACCCTTTTCTTTCTCTTATGTCTTAAAAATTGTAGATTAAAAAAACTAGTTTTTTTTTTGCTTCTTAAATCTCATATGCATTTGTTTGCTTCTGCATTTCTGTTGCCCCAGAGCTTTTTGAAAAATTGTATCTTTAAGCTTGTATCTCTTTGTTCTTCCTTTTCCTCTTTCCTTTCTGACAAGGCCTCATAAACTCATCCCTTATAGCTGTACCTCCCTCCCCCTCCCTTTAATAATCCCTGCTAACTGACCTGAAAAGTCTTTAGCTATTCCCATTCAGAGTCCAGGTAGGAGGTGGTGTGTCTCTTCTTCACTTGGTTTTGTGGGCAAAGTCTCTGTGTCTTAGCCTGTAATATTACATTACCCATAACTAGCAGTTTCTTGTTTAAAACATTCTGTCATATTCTTCTGTGGCCTGATTTTTTTTCCTCTTAAGAGTCTGCTGCATCAGGAGGTTATTCTTTAAACTGAAAGCAGCTGAAGTATGCTTGCTGTGTTCTCATCCACCCACTATACCTCTTCTCTACTCTTACTGGAAAGGGCCATTACTTTTTGCAGGAGAACCCTTGAGAAGTTGGTGGAATAATGGACATATACGTTGAAAAGTGAGTCATTGGCTCCAGGTATATTCCAGGTATATGGTACCTGCTGTACCTTAAGAAGTGAAAACAGTTACAAAAAGATAAGATTAAAAAATTTAAAAAAACCCAAAAAGATAAGAGTGTTTAGTACAGGTAGTATAATAGTAGGGTAAATAATAACAATAACAATGATAATTTTAATTTCAGACTGCCCATTATTGGTTTATCAGTTAGGTTCAGCTAAGTTATGCTGCAGTAACAACCCCCAAATCTCAAAGGAATAAAATAGCACAGATGTATTTCTTGCTTATGCTTTGTGTACATTGTGGATTGGCAGAGGGACTCTGATTGTTTTAGTCACATAGGGGCTAAAGATGGCAGAGCAGTCAACATCTTGGGCATTGCTGGACACTGAGCCAAAGGGAAAGAAAGCTCTGAAGGGTCTTGCATTGGCAATTAAATGTGCCACAGCTCGTGGGCAGAACTAATCACAAGACCCCATTCTACATTGTCATTCAAAAAGGGGAGAACTGGAAAGATTTGGTAAGCAGCTTTAATAACTATTGATTGGTTATTCACAAAAGATACTTATTAAAAACCTTCTCTGAACATAAAAATAGTGTTATTAGCTTTAGCGGTACATGATTGGTGATGACTGAAGAGTATAATAATTGAGTAGAATAATTGAGCAGAAAAGCTGTAAGACGATGAGTCAGTTCAACCCTCTCACTTTTACAGATGAGGAAATAAAGATCCAGAAAGGGGAAATAACTTCTCAAGTTCATAGCATTGGAGAGGAGCATGATGGACATGCAATCTGGTTTCCTTGACTTGAATTCAATGTGATTTCCTCCTTCTGCCTCTCCTGTGTAATCTTGGAAGCCCCAACTTCCTTGTGTGTATTGCTATGAAACCTGTGAGTGCTGGCGATGCAAGGCCTAACTGCCCCTCCACTGACTTCAGTCCTTCGTTGGCAGATCTCAGTTTGTCCAGGTACTCTATGTCCATTTTTAGTTCCTTATGTTCTCTTTTCTAGACTCCTCTCCTTGGCCATCATAATATCATTTTCCTGCAGATTCACTTGATTCTTATTTCCAGTACTAGAATCTGAATGTTTGCATTGAATTGTACAAGTATGACACAGGGTACATGTGGTGGCCATGAGGCAGTGAGGAGATGTTCAGCAGAGTCACCTCAAGGAGGTGAGATCAGTAGGAACTCCACCAAATAAAATGTTTATTGATTTATTTGCCCATAATATATACCTGGCCCCCTTTAAGAGTGTGAGGGATATAGTGATTTGGTCTAGAGAATGATTTGACTTTCTAATTTGTCTATTTCAGTAGAGTTAGAAGACACTGTTGGTTGACATTTCTACTGGTTTATTTTACCTTTTTTTTTTTTTTTAAAGTAGTTCAAGTTTCTCCTTCAGACATTAGGGGAGAGTGAATAGGCTCCAGGTTTTTAGACAGAGACAGAAAACCTTATAATACTTGTTGTTAGCAGCTAAGGGGTTGTACTTTCCAAATGATGTTCACTTTAGACCAGGGTAGACCTTCTTGTTAGAGGAGCATTCTTTTTTTTTTTTTTTTTCTTGAGGTCAGAATTATGGACATAAGTATTTTTCAGCAGGGCATGTGTTATAACCCAGGATTTTGGCATTTGATTCTTAAGTCACTAATGTCTATGGGAGACCAGGTGGAGGGCAGTATGCCTTTGTGGCATCAGAAAGAGATTTTATTACCCATTTTAAGGACCTTATCAGCTCTATGACTTATCAGCTCTAATGGATACTCATGCTCCATTAGAAATTAAAAAACAAAAGCTTAAGAAAAGCTAACTTCATTAAATTATATGCTAGAAACACGTGGGCAACTCGTTCTCTCTCTCTGTATTATGTGCATGTAAGAGTGTGTGTGTGTGTGTGTGCGTGCGTGTGTGTGTCTCATTCGCGCTCTAGAACTGGCTTTTGAAGTAGGTATCATTGCATGGCTAACACCTGAGTGCTTGCTTTTGCTCACATGTTGGTTGCCATCCTAAGTGCTTTATTTAAATTAATACACTTCATCCTTACAGTCGCCCTCTGGAGTAGATACTCTTATTATCCCCCTTTTGAAAATGGGAAAACTAAGTTATGGAATATAATTTGTATAAAGTCACATAGCTGGGAAATGATGGAACCAAGGTTCAAATCCAGGCAGTCTGGCCTCAGAGCTGGCAGGTGAACCCTTCCACGGGGCTTCCTTCCTCCCTGTTCCCACCCCATTAGTGAGGGAGGAGATACAGAGTAGTGCAGTGTGATCTAGACATGGAATCAGATTTGGATTCCAACCCCAGCTCCGACCCCTACTCTCTGTGCTACTTTAGGCAACTCCCTTAGCATCTCTCGGCTTCATTTTCCCCACCAGCAAAGTAAGAACACTGGCCCTTACCTCAGAGGCCATAGTCCTTACAGTGAGGAACTTGTACCCAGGGAATATCTCATTAGAACCACAGCTGTGCTGAAAGACAGTGTTAATTTTTATAATCTACAGATGAGCAGGGAATAAGCTGAAACAGTATTTAATAGTCAGACTGAACTGGTGCCCTCACTTGGTGCAGGTGTCTATCACATAAACAGGTGGCACATGGGCAGGGGTGGTTCCAGAGGCCACCTGGGAACTCTGAACAGTGGTCCATAGTGACACCTTCACCTCTTTTTTTTTTGTCTTCAACAGTGGTCCGTAGTGACACCTTCACCTCTTTTTTTTTGTCTTCAGCATTTTGTAAATTTTATTACAGTTTCTGGCTATAAGATGTCAGTAATAGGTTTAATTTTACTTTTTAAAAACCCTCAAAAAGCAGAACCTTTATAATGGTTATGAGTTGGGGATTGAATAGAAAAATCTTTCTACAGAGGTTCCTCAATTATGTCATGAGAAAGAATTTGCGTTTTTGTTGTTGTTACAAATATGAGTTCTCAGTTTTTCTTTTACAAAAATTCAAACTTTCTGGGCTGGGCATGGTGGCTCATGCCTATAATCCCAGCACTTTGGGAGGCTGAGGCGGGTGGATCACCTGAGGTCAGGAGTTCGAGACCAGCTTGGCCAACATAGTGAAACTCCATCTCTACTAAAAATACAAAAAATAGTCAGGTGTGGTGGTGGGTGCCTGTAGTCCCAGCTACTTGGGAGGTGGAGGTAGGAGAATCACTTGAACCTGAGAGGCAGAGGTTGCAATGAGCCAATATCACACCATTGTACTCCAGCCTAGGCGACAGAGTGAGACTTGGTCTCAAAAAAAAAAAAAAAAAAAAAAAAAAATCAAACTTTCTGAATTTGTTCATCCTTAATGCCTAACAGTACTAGAAGTCCTCACAGATATGTTTGGCCAAAAATACATTTGAAAATAATGCCTTCTGAAGGAAAATCCTGCTATGGAGAGAACATTTTGAAAACAGATGTTTGGAAAGGTTTTCATCATCATGTGAGCTCAATGCTGAAAACTATCTAGGTGTGTTATCTATAAAAACACTTATCTCTGCTTACTTTAAATTTGGAAAATGAATTTTCTAGCCATTAAAAAAGTCTGCCCAAAGAAGAGTTTTAGTGGGCTTTGAATTTATTTGTTAAAAATATAAAATTGCCATACATTTTGGTTAATTGACATCAAGGAATGTGGAAACTTACCCATTGAATTTAAACAATAATCTGAGTGTGACTGGTTAATGAGGCTGAAAAAGAGTATCATGATTTAATACACTCATCTACTGATTGGTTTCTTCCATATGTACTGTGGTACTGAATTATGGACCCCCAAAGGCCTGTTGTCGCAATCCCTGGAGCCTGTGAATGTTACCTTATATGGAAAAAGGGTCTTTGCAGATGTGATTAGGTTAAAGATTTTGAGATGGGGGATTATCTTGGATTATTCTGGTGGGACCCAGATACAATCCCAGGGTCCTCCTAATGGTGAGGCAGAGGGAAATTTGGTACAGACAGAAGAGGAAAAGGCATTTGTGACCATGGAGGCAGAAATTGGAGTGAGTCTACCACAAGCCAAGAGATGCTGGCAACCACTAGATGCTGGAAGAAGAAGGAATGGGTTCTCTCCTAGAACCTCTGGAGGGAGTGTGGCCCTGCTGTCACCTTGATTTCAGCCCCATGTTACTAATTTCAGGCTCTGGCCTTCAGAACTGAATCAGAGAATAAATTTCTGGTTTTTAAAAATGCCACCAAGTTTGGGATAATTTGTTTCAGCAGCCATATGAAACAAATACATATACCTAAGTGACTTTTGAGCTATGATTCATTTATTAAAGTCAAGTTTTAAACTGAAATTAGAATTAAACCTTTGTGTGAGTTTTTTTTTTACCAAATATTAAACCAATATTTTAAAAAATAATGAAGCATCATTATATGACATCTGTCTAATGAAAAAAATATAATATAAACCAGTATATATATTATTTGGTGAGTGCAAAGAATTTTAGCATCATTAATAAATATAATTGCCTATAAAATCTTTATTTCCTTTCTCATTCTTTTTTTTTTTTTGAGATGGAGTCTCGCTCTGTCGCCTAGGCTGGAGTGCAGTGGCGCGATCTTGGCTCACTGCAAGCTCCACCTCCTGGGTTCACGCCATTTTCCTGCCTCAGCCTTCCTTTCTCATTCTTAAAATGTGTATGTTGTGTATATTTTATGTATACATTGGTACAATGGTGTAGATAATTTATAAATAACATCATGTTGGGGTACATGAGCGAGCAAGTTTGGAGAGCTTTCTCTAAGAGATTATTACCAAGATGAGAGGTAAATGTGAAAACTCCTGGAACATGGAAGGCATCCAATATGTATTTGTTGGATGGATGGATGGGTGGGTGGGTGAATGGATGGATGGATGGATAATGAAAAAAACAGGGTCCTAGGTTAAGCAGTAGGCCCAGGGAAGCATGGCTGATAGTAGGGCTTAGCTGTCGGCCTAGGTGTGTTCGATTCCAAAGCATGTGATCATTCCACTTTGCAGTCATTAAATGAAGAACTATGCAAATCATCTGTTTCACAATTTACTGAAGAGTACCAAGTGAGACTTAATGGCAAACTTGTTGGACTAACTCATCTCCTCAGCATTGGAGTGGGGTGGGGAGCAGAAAGTGCGATAGAGAACTCCTGCATTGAGTGTGACTGTGCTGGCCTTGGATGTCAGGTAGCAGGTGGCATTGGGAAGGGGAGTCCAAGGCCTTTGTGGTGGGCTGTGCTGTGGGACTGTGCTCAGCTTTCTTGTGGCAGGCAGCTTTAGGCTTTTGCCTGAACGCGAGAGGCTGTGAGAATCTGCCAACCATACAACAATAGAATATTTGTGAGCAACAACTCCTCTTCCCTACAGGGAGTAATGGAATAGAAATAAAATTCATACACTAACTGGTTTTGGACAATCAAGATGCCCACACCTATGATCCTGGGGAACAGGGAGATGTTCAGATAAATTAAATTTCAACAACCCTCCAGCCTGATTTTAACCAATAGCTTCAGTCTCCTTTCTGATCCAAGACACAAAAGCAGCTTTCACTCCAAGTGTTAGCAATAAGCTACCTGGATTTGGAAGCTCTCTCTCTTTTTGATAGATCTAATAATGCACTCATCTTTTGACAGATCTAATAATGACAGGAAAATAGCCAGTGGGTCGGTGGGTGCTGAAGGGAGGTAATAAGAGTTTCTGAGCAGTGATAATCTTTAGCCAAACAGCACCTGTAAACAGGGGAGCAGACCCCCACTAGCTGAATCATGAGCTGAGTCAGCTCAGTCTTTAAAACACAAGAACAAAGGGCAGTTTCTGGAAATCTTCTTGTGCAGTGGTGATGATGGAGTAGTGGGTTCTGTTTCATTGCTCTGGCCACTCTAATAGCCTCCTAGGAGGGGAATTCCCTCAATAACCTTTGTCTGTTTCTGATCCATTTTCTATACTGTCATGTCACTCCCAGGCTACAACCTCCCAACAATCTCCCTTAGATTCTAATCGCTTCCCATTATTTGCAGTATTTTATCTTTCTCCTCCCTCCTAATGCTTCGGCCGAATCCCATGTTTCTCTGATTTTTCTCTGCAGAAGGCTCTTACCGCTGGGCCCTTGCACATGCCATTCCCACTGTTTGCACCTCCCACATCCTCAATCTTCACCTAGCTAACACCTTTGCATTTTTCAAATCTCAGTTTAAACGTGACTTCTTCCAGAAGGCACTCCCTGCACCCTGTTGACTAGTTTGGCTTTCCTTGCGATGTGCTCCCAGAGCATCTTGAACGTCTACTCTCGTCACAGTCATTTAACTTGTAATTATATATTCAGTTTCTGTTGGCCCTGCAGACCATCATCTCTCAGAGGTCACTGCACATTACCTGGGCACATGATAAGTGCTCAGTCAATATTTGCCAACTGGATAGATGAAGCTTTTCAAGAGAGAAGGTACTGTGTGATTTGTACCCCTACAACTTAGCATAGTAGCTGGCACCTAATACATGTTGATTGAAGTGAGTTCATCAGAGAGGCTGTGGACCAAGACTTTAGGGGCCCACTAAAGACCTAGATGTGGGTATTGGGTCTCCTTTCTTCACTCTGTCATCCCCTTTACCCTATTCAGTGAAGCCCAGGTCTGAGTACCGAGGCCAACTGTGGAAGGATGGTGGTGTTCATGGGATAGATCATACATCAGTTGGCCTTTGGAAAGGGAAAAAAACCCCACAAATATTCAGATTCATTGATGACATATTTCTAGAAATAACAAATAGATTATTTTTATTGCCATATTTTTGAAATGTAAAAACAAATAAAAGATGTAAGAGTTACAGGCAATTACAGTGGCAACCTTCGCATTTGGTTTGCAGCCTTAGGCTTCTTAAGTGATTCCTTATGAGTTGTGGTATAGTTTTCATGTGTGTGTCTCATTTTTGACCTGGGAGTGAGAATAATAATTTTGAGGTGATGAAAATAAATACTCAACTGACTAGTAAGCACAGAAATGGGTCTCAGGACTACAGATATCAGCCCCAACATCTGAAATGTAAATATCTCCTGAAATTCCCATTTAAGAGCAGATTTCACCTGCAAGTAGACTGTTATATCTTCCTGAAAAATATATACACCCTAGTGAGGGAATAAACACATCATTACACTTTCATGACAGATAAGCTCGGCTCTGTTCGGATGTAAACTCATTTTTCTTGGGTTGACCTTTAAATAGTATTGTGTTATTGTATGGGATTTAAATCAATAATTTTGTCAAAGCAAAATATACTGCAGTTTTTTTTTCTTTATCATTTAAACAGTTCTGTAAACTCTCAACGAGTAATGGATTTCAACACGCTTTTCCCAGGAAGGGAAGAAGGGAGAAGGGGTGGGATTGGGGGACGCAAGCGTCATATAAAAACTCACTTAGCAGCAATGAGGCAGAAACCAGGGATAACTGCAGATCTGCCGATCTGAGAGAGTTCCGTTTTCTCTTCCAGGCAGCAGATAGAGGTGCCAGTGTGGGCTGTAATTAGTGGTGTAATACCTTTTCTGCATTCCTGCTGTAAAGCAACAAAGTGTCCCAGGTGTGAGGAGGTTAAAATGAGAAGTACCCAGTAGTTATGAAGCAGCAATAATGAGTTTCCTTCTACTTACCATGGATTTGTGTGATATACAGCTTGCAATTAAGCATGGCTTGGTGATTCAGTGATTAATGTATATACAGCTCCTAAAGGAGGGAAGCCGCCCTCCTGTCACATCCTTCATGATGTTTACAGCTGGGTACCTATTAACAGGAAGATGGAAAGGGCCATTTACAATTCAGTAACCTTTATGACAGTGAACTCTTTAATCAGCATTTTATTTCCTTTGTAACACTTTAGTCATCTACAAATGTCAGAATAAAATAGGGCCATGAAATATTTAGGATCGGCATGTGGAAATTGACTTCCCTTGATTTAAGCTGCTGTGTCTTTTCATTTTGTTGTTTTGGGAGCTTTTACTTTTATTGAAAGACAATTTATAACTAAATGCTCCCAGCAGTGACTGGCATTAGGGTAGGAGGAATTTCAGAGAGCCAAGTTCTGGTTCTATAAAATGTGCCGATGCTTGCTATATTGGGTAATAAGTTATTCAAATAAAAACATTAGCAAAGGGTTTGCATTTCAGAGCAGTATTTAGTAGAGGTACAGCAGACTCTGCAGAGTTTATGACAAAATACTCTGACATATTTTAGAAAGGTAATTAAGTATGAAGTACATCCATAATAATTTAAGTCAGTTATAGTGTATACCTGAAATATGCATTATTGTCTCACATCATTTTCTTAGTGGGATTCTGGGACTTTTTCAGTTCAACAATAACTACCTTTCAGCTTTCTTGTATTGTTGCAAATGTACATCATATGTATTAGCAGAATTGTCATGTTTATATTTTTTAAAAGTCCTTTATGTAGTGATCATATTATTGTATTAAATGATTGCATTATTATTTTGTACTCATACCTTTTGTTAATCCATTTTAAGCCAGTGAACCCAAACATACCTCAAATGATGAGTTTTAAAAGTTAATCTTGGAAATGGCATGCTTTAAGAATTTGTCATGGTGCAGGACCATTATCCACCTCCCCACTCCTCAAAAAAGTTCCTGGTGACCTTTGTTGGCCTTGAGGTGACCCTCAGTTTAGGAAGCTAGTTCTTTTTCAGAGTTAGTGATAGAGTCTTGGTCTCATGTTGGCCATATGGAATCATCTTTCACACTTTTCTATGAGGTATTGGGAAGGTGTTACCTTTTCTTTTCTACTGCATGGAAACCAGTAGCTGGAGCCAGCCTGGTGCAGTGGAAAGACCAGTAGCCCGAGCCAGGTGGGTCCAGGTCTCAGCCCTGCCGTGAATTGTGTCATGGGCAAGTTTCTTACCTTTCTGCACTTCTGTTTTCCCATCTGTAAACTGAACTGGTTTATTGGGTTAGATTGCCTCTAAGGGAACAGTGAGAGAGGAGAGGGAAAGGGTAATACACAGAGAATAAATTAAGACCTTAAATTCAAACTGCCACAAGTAGAGGGTTTCTGTAACTAAACAGTGTGAATATGAGTCTTAAAGAGAATGTCTTTACCTAGATGATGGAAGGTGAACTATTGGGGGCTGGGAGTGGGATGGGGAAAGTGTGATTGGCTTATGAATTTGTTGTTGTTATTGCTAAAGAGTTAAAGTATATATTGAAGCATTTAGCGTGGAACGAGACACAGTGTGTTATTTTCTCTTTTCCTTGCTTTCATAAAAGCTCAAGGCCCCCAGATGTCTTCTGGTAACAAAACCCCAGTCTTCAAAGTATCAGCAATGGTGTTGAGCTGAGATGTTTATCAAGAAAGTTGAGTTACTAATTTTGAGGGTTTCCCCCACTAAATTCAGAGAATAAGAGGGGAGGGAGACCCGAGGATGGGAAGTCTAACTCTGGGCAGTTGGGTGAGGAAAGGGCTCAAAGCTTAGGGTAATTACAGGAAAAGCCTTTCTCCAATTTAAAAATCTCATCTCCAGCTGTCCTCAATGGCTCTCTTTTGAAATGGGTCTTTGGAACATTAAATGGGTGGAAGCAGGCAGGACCTTATAAAGTGGACAGGAGAGGCTCTGAACCCTCAGACTGGAGAAAGGAGAAACTGGAGTTTTCTCATTAGAAGTGGGAGAGTTACCTAGAAATTTTGGAGGAGGGGCCGAATGATGGCAGAGTCAAGGCTAGAGCCGTGCGTGAGCGATGATGATGAGTAGGTGGTGATGTGTGGGAGAATAACTGGAAAAGGAGGATGGGGAGTGCAGGAGAGCAACATTTCAAAATGGCTCTTATTCCATCCTTTCCCCTCATCCCACAAAGCGTCCCTGCAGTGCTGTCTTGAAAGCCAAGAAGCAGTGGGAGCCTGGGAAACCCTGGTGGCTATAGGTTTTGCTCCCAGTTTTCTATTTTTTAATTCATTTAGCTTCTTTACTTTTGCATTTTTAAAAATCATTTTTTAAATTACAAAAGCTCTGTGAAACATAACCACAGAAAGTTTGAGAGAGAAATGAAAGAATAACAACAGTGGTCTTTAATCTTGCCGCATTATCACAACTTTTATTATTTGTGTCTATTCCTTTTTCTGGAGGCATAACGCTGTATAGGTAAAATGACAGCCAAGTGTCAATTTCATGTCCTTTTTCACCGGACAGGAGATCATACACTTTTTGCCATGTTGCTTCACTGTCTTTATTATCATTTTTGAAGACTGCATACTATTCTATCAAACAAGGATTCCATTCTTTTTAAAAATAATTTTAAACATATTTTAAAACCCCACTATGGACTATATAGTTTTCTCACATTTTTTTTTTTGCCATTTTAGCAGTATAATGTATGTCTTCACGTATTGCATATATGTTTTCCACATTTTGTATTATTTCCTTAGGAATATAATCCCAGGTATAGAAATATTGGGCTGATGAGACACCATTGTTTTGCATTACTTGTATAGTTCACAAGATTTTAAAAGTCTTAGATAAGTTTCTCCAAAGTTTTGGGCTGTGTAGCTACTCCAGGGTCAAATGATTTTCATAAGAAGCTTGTATTCCTATAGAGAATTTTGGACATTTGAGGCCTTACAAGGATCAAAAGTCATGTGGATGATACTATTCACTTAAAATTCTGCTTTAGTAGGTAATAGAATTCAGGAAAAAGCAAACTGGATGTGGTGAGCAATGAACAGAATGAGGATTGGCATCTGCTGAGCTTGCAGAGTATGTTAGGGATCATCAAGCATGCAACCTCATTTAAATCACGAGACAATCCTATACGTTGAGAATTATTGGTACCACTTTTTTTTTTTTTTTTTTTTTTTCAGGTGAGGAAACTGAAACTCAGTGAGTTTATACCTGAGGCCATCCAGCTTTTACGGAGTCAGAATTTGAAGTCAGGTCCACCCTGCCATGCACCCTTTGTCTAAAGACATGTAGATAGATGAAGTGGTGGTGGGGACCTCAGTATACTCTTGGATAAGCATTAGATGGTGGCCATTTCCCCTTTGTAATATTAGAAACTCTTATTCTGACCACTGGAACTTAGGCTTTTGTAGTGATTGTTGTTCCCTTCTGCATACCCCTCTTTATGCAATTCTCTCAAGTCACAATACATAGTTTTGCTTTAGTGCCTTGGGGCGTTGGAGATTTGCAGTAGGCTGGCTGAAAGGCAGTAGGTAGGATGTTTAGGGCATGTTAGGATGGTGTGTTTGTGTGTGTATACCTCTGGAGGAGCTGGCATCCAGACCGCTTTGGCCCTATCAGATTTTACTATCTCCCTCTGTGTTTTCCAAGAGGCAGTGGAGGAACTAAGATGTGTCAGATGGGGAGAAAAGAGAATGGCCTTGCTTTTGGAAAGCCAATTTGGGAACCACTGTAAGTGTGGGGCCCACAGAAACTGAAGGCTGCTCTGAAAGAACCATCCAGGGCCCTTGCAGAAACCCTCCGCCTGACCAGCAAGGAACAATGAAAAGGGTGATGCTCAAGGTTAAGGGACCGATCCAAGGTCATAACACCCATGGATGCCAGGCAGATTTAGAAGCAAGGGTCCCCATCCTCCCCACAGGGAAGAGCCAGTTAGAAAATGCAGATGAAAGCCGGTGACCGAGGATGCTGAGCAGGGAGACCCAGGGAGGGCTTTATGACTCAGCCTTCATCTTGCCTGGGCCTGGTCTGCAGTGTCTTCTCCCCTTTGAGGCTGCGAGAGAGCTGGAATTCCCACATGGGGAGGATGGTTTTCTACCACTGACTTGGGTCTTAAATAAAATGGGAAGGCGGACAGGGCTGTAAGAGGTTTGGAGGCTGATGGCCGTGTTGTTTGGGTCCTTGTGTCTCTATGGCCCTGCCCCTTTCCTGCCAGTACTGTGTTTAAACCTCAGCCTGGTATTTTTCCCTGTTAGAGGTGGGGACGGGGACTGGGGCTTTTTTGCCTCCCCCTGATGATTAGGACATATTAACCCACATTCATTCGGCCACTTTGCTGCCTCTCGGTCAGGATTATTTAAATGTTTATCCTTCCTTACTTCTTGACCTTTCTTGTTCAGTCCTAGTTCCTGGGTCCTGCTTGTTTTGTGTTTCATGAGCTTAGCAAACCGTGGCCTCCAATTCCCTAGTTCTAGTGTTTTCACTTAAGATGAGGAGTGATGAGCCAAAGGTTTCAGGCTCAATCCTTGAGCAAAGGGCCGCTCTGACAGGGATTATTATTTATTTGTCATCTTGGATGTAATAAGCTGTAGGTACAGCTTCGAGAGCCCTTGATTTATTGCGCTGTCTGCTGCCACTAGCGGGGCGTCTGCTCCACCACGCAGGATGAATACCACACTGTCAGCTTCGTCGATCTGTCTCCGCCACTGCTCTCTCTCTCATAACACATTCCCATTTCATGCCAGAATACATAAACAATCTTTCATTATTTTGATGCCTTTTTCATATTTGTTCTTTACAGAACATAAAGTTTGAATTTATGGGTTTCCTTTACATTATTTCAACACACTCCACCATTTTCCGGGTTTGTGGTTTAACTCTCAGAAATTGGCTGCCAGGTGATTTAGTTATTTTGGCTTTCTAGTTTTATAGTTATTTAATATCGCAATGCCAGATACTGAGAAAATGGAGTGCATGGGAGGTGTGGGATTTGCAGTTTAGGCTCTCGTCATCAAGGCGATGTGATCCCTGGGATGAGGCATGGGGTTAACAACAAGGCACGGGAGATAGGAAATCATTGGCTCAATTAAAAAAAAAATCCCACCTCAAAAATGTTATTTAGATGATCAGTCACCCAGGGCCTTGATGGAGCTTGAAAGGAAAAAAGGAACATCCTGCAACTTTGGAACGAGCAAGGGTTTCTAAATTAGTGGTCAAAACACCCCACCCAGTTTTGTCTGCTTTTCCCATAGCAGCAGCTCTCAGCATTCTTTATTTTCACCTGCTCTGTGTTTGTGAGGCTTGACCATATGGCCTCATTTTGAAGAATTTTCGTGCTTTTGCTTGTGTTTTTCCTAACTGGTAAAAGAACTTGTGTTTGAAGGCATTTGCATAGGAATAGGAAGTTGCTGCCTCTTTTTTCCTGGCAGAAGGACAGGCTTGGGAAATGGATTCCATACCTGCTTATTTCTTCACTTATTTGCATTGTCCTATTTGCATGGATTCCCTCGCCCCACTCTCATCTTCATCTTTTGTCTCAAATTTCATGATCTTACTTTTAACTGAACATAACAATTCTATGTTAAATGTTTTCAAAACTAAGCACCTTAATTTTTTTTATTAAAAAAAGGTTTTCCCCAGTTATTTTCTGTGAAATTAAATTTTTAGAGAGACAACAGGAAAATAAATTTATAGAGTAGATTGCAATGATGATGCTAACACTGGTGATGAGGACTTTACATTTTTGCATGAGGGTATGATGTGTGCACGTGCATGCATGAGTGTGTGTGTCTGTGTGTGCGTGCATGCGTATGTGTGCCTGTGTGTGTGTGCATGTGTGTGTGTCTGTGTGTGTACGTGTGTGTGTGTGTCTGTATGTGCATGTGTGTGTGTGTGTCTTCCTCTGCTTATAGGACATGAGTCCATCCATTGAGGAGCCTTGTGCATTTCATATCTCTTGGTGGTTTCTGACAAATATAAGCCATTGGCAGGTGAGATCATATTCCAGTCAAGGTCAATTAATCGTGCAGAAGTCATGATATTTGGGAAGCCAAGGTCCTTCTCAGTGGCAGTGCTAATGCAGGTTCTGTGGCTGAAATTCCAGCTCCTTTTGGAGAAGGTCTCTTGCTCACATGCTTAATTGTGTGTGTATGTCCTTGCCTTTCCACTCGGCCCTTTAAGAGGAAGGGGCTCAAGGTAAGAGATGCTCTGCAGTTGGAAAGTTCTTTTGAACCCTGTCTCCTCCCTGAAAGGCATTAAGGAATATAGATTTGAGTGCTATAGATGCAAGATAATTTTGCTGCTCCTCACCTCCCTTGGCAGCCTTCATTAGAGAAGTAGGGAATTTGCTTAGCTCATATCACATTGTACAGGCCTGTTGTGGCTGGAAGGGAACCCTAGTTAATTAATATGAGAAATTTGTTTTGTATCCCTGGTAAAAAAGACGGTGCAGGTTGGTGTTGTCAGCAGAAGCTGCTTGTCACTTTGACCTCTTCTGTTAAGTGTTTGATGTGTTTTCTCAGAGTAATCTGTGAATAACATTATAGCCCAGCCAGAAGAGAAACCGAGGGAGCAATAGCAGAATTAATATCTGGGAGCGTTGATAATTATATATCAGAATCTAATTTTTAGCACAGAAAATGTGTTAATGACAGAGAGGAAAACAAAAACCACTAGCTTCTCCCAGCAGGCCCCAAAGTGTCATTTATTATTTCTCAGCTGGATATCTATCAAGTTTATGGGTTAATTTTTCTGTAGACTGTTATTTATGGGTTTTTGTTTGTTTTCAGCCATCATTACTAACAATACGGTTAATAGCAATCATTTGTTATCCAGCACTAGGCGTGATGCTTCAGATGAGAGCACTGAACTGAGAATACTCATTTGGTAGCTGAATAAGGCCCTGACAGGGCCCATTTATAACAAGCTCATTCTATAATGTCCATCCTATTAATAAAATTTTGTTGCTGTCTAATTAGAGATGTCTGATGTGTATAGGAGCACGGCAGAGGAGACTTTTTGCTGCTGCCTTTTTCCCCCGGCCTCCCCTGGTCTCTTCTGTCATAACCAGAGCCCATCTGGGCATGTGGGTTCGAGAAACAAAAGGAACGAAAAGTGAGCTGTGGCTGCAGGTTCTGGGTTAAATGTATGGCCAAGGAGTGGTGTGAAGACTGAAACGCAGGGAGGTCTTGCATGCTCCCAATTCTCCTCTTTTCTTTTTATCCTGTGGGTGAATCTGCCTGGCTTAGTCATTTGCAGTTTGCCTCTCAAATTTGCAGTGATGCAAGGTGTGGCAATGGGACGCTGTGATTGATTTCTGAACAGAGACACCAAACCTTAAACATCTGAGTGAATGCTTAGCCCTTCAAAGTCATTGCCTTGAAAGGCAACATATTTGTTCCACTATCATTTCTCAAAGCCTTCTGGAAAGTTCTCTTGGTTTGTTTGTGAAAGCGGTCTCACAGTGTTTTATTCAATAAAAAAGTGAATAGTCTCCCAAAATAAGAATTTGGAATGATGTATTAAAACATCAATCTCAATGTTTGGTGGTCGTCCTTTGGATCAAGAGACTGATTCCCAGTGGATCTTTCAGGCTTCTTTCTTAAATTAGAAAGAAGCTTTTGGGAGAGGTGATGGGATGTGCCCATCTGTTGGACAAGGAGTTGGAATCCTAATGGCTACTTTTAAATCCCGATGCCTTTATTTAGCAGTGGTGTGGTTTGGGGGCAAGTTCCTGAATTGCTGGGCCTCAGCTTTCTTGGTTGCAAAAAAGCAGGTACTAATCCCTAGAGAACTGTTCAAGGATCAAGTCACATACATGAAAATGCTTTGCAGGTACCTTCCAAATGCTAGTTATAATTATCACTAGTTACAATTCCCTGTTTTTTTGGAACCTTGTGTAGAAGAACCTACCCCACTGAGCTCCTTTAAAGCATAGTCATTTTAATTATAGTTGTGTAAATAGTTTTACTAATTTTATTGCTTATATTTTAAAAACATTTTTTTCCACTCCAAGAGTAAAATTTAAAGAAATGTATAGCATTGAAAGTTTTTATCATCCTAATCATAGCTTATTGTGAATAGGGGGTAAGAAAAGAGAAGTTTAAAATTCAGAAAAGAAATATTTTATGAGTTTGGTGGGTGCTCAAATTATACACCTTTGAATTACAAGCACATACTCAGGCAAAACACTGAAGATTGTTTTAAAATAGTTTTGTTGCTAGGTAACTATTTTTTGCTCTTTAATAAGCTTTCCCCCACCCCGTGAAATGTTTTGCAAATGATCTTTTGAATAAAAATGATCATGTAGTATTTTTCTCCCAGCCTATCTGTTTGATTTTGAAGGTAAAACACACACACACACACACGTATATATGTTATATATGTATACATATATATATAACTTGAAAAATTTCCATCCTTAGCTGGCGATGAAATTGCTCTACGGAGTTCAGCTTGCACAGGCCTGGTAGTCTCCCGCTTTGTCCCATAAACTGCACTTGACTACAGCTTATCAACCCTTAATTAGTGCTACATTTTCTCCCTGTGATTTCTATTGATGTGTGGTATGGGAAGCTGGATTGAGCCTCCACCTGACTGGTGTGCAAATTGTTTTAGAAAATTCAGCAAACATCTCACTCCATTATCCCTACCTCATCCCTCCCCGCCCCCCTTGTTTCTCCCTCCGTGCGTCTTTCTCTCTTCCATTCCCCTCGATAGGAAAGGTGAAAAGCAGGACCATAGGAATCAGGTTGGGTATTAGTGTTTTTGCTGGTCTGTGCAATAGAAAACGACAAGTGGCCGGCTGGGCCCTCCGTCAGCAGATCGCGGATCCGGAAGCAGGGAGGTGGCAGCGGGCGGGTGGGGGCGGTTGGGGGGGTGGTGTGGGGTCCCTCGTGGCCTCGGGATGGCTGCAATGTGATTGTGAGAGCCGGGATGAAGTCAGCACTGACAAAGTGAGGGGATTGATGGATGGACAAAGCAGGGAACTGGATGTGAGAATGGATGAGGGCAGAGGGGGAATTTAACACAGACAAACAGAATGAAAGACAGAGAGGAATTGCCTGCTAAAGTATGCCCGCCCTCAGCTCCCACAGCAATTTACTTACTGCTAACTGAACACCCAAGGACCGTTTGCATCTTTGCAGATTTTCCTACCAGCCGTGGCAGAGGAAAGCTTGCAGATTCCAGCCAGGGTCTGCCAGGCTTTCTTTTTCAGCGTCCCCCAACCCCCAGCCCCCCAACTACATTCACTGACACTCATTTAATTCAAACTGAGCGGCTGATTATTTCCAATAAGTTCACACAGGGTTTCTGCAGAATATGGTTCCTTCCCTTGCCATTATTTTAATGTTTCCACTAAATTTACCTTAATCAGTTATTGTTGCCTTGGTATAGCAAGTAATAATATTTACCTGCTCCTTTTGAAAATGATGTTTCTGGAAAGGGATCTATTGTTGCTTTAGGGAGGCATGGGATAGTGATAGTAATGCACACTTCTTTTGTGCAGGAAAAAGTTAGTGGCTTTCTACCTTTACCCAGGCTGTGCATATTACCAAGTGACTCAATATTTAATCTGTAACATTTTACTTTAAGGTAGGAGATGTGTTCTAACCCAAACCCCAAATATGTTACATTAGGCAAAGAAAGAATTAATTGGGAGAGAAAGAAAAGGTGAATCTTTAATGTATAGTATTGCATATTTTACAATAGATTCATTATTTACAGAATGGTTATTTCAGAGAATAAGAGTCTGTGGTTGAAAAGCTATGAGAGATTTGTTAAAATTAATGCAATCGCTGATTGCACAAAACAGCAGAAGATAAATTATTGTAACTGAATGCCACACTTAAATGTATATTTTATATTTAAGATTTTGTTTCCCTATATGAGTAAAGAATGCAATTTCCTGAGACCAGTTGATTCAAAGGTCTTGAATAAGAATTAGTGTTTTTAAAATTCCAAAATAGAAATCTAGAAATACAAAACAACACAAGAATTGTTTGAAAAATGAATAGGGAACTTATCCCAGGTTAGTACCATTTAAACTTAAGTGTGGTGGTTTCAAAATGAGCCACAAACTTTTTAATACATTCAAGAAACCTAGAATCTTATAAAGTTTGAGAGTCTTCTTTTCCTTTGGGAATACAGTGAAGGAAACTTTGTATTTTAGGATTGATGCTGATGGATCTAGTACTTCCTTAATCCACTTTCCACCCCAGAATAAGGTTTGTCCCTTTCCTTCTCCCTCCCTGTCTCTCCCTTCTCTCCCACCCTCTCTCTCTCTCCTCTCTCCCCAAATAAATGTCCTGGCAAAAGGAAGAGTCCCTGAATTGTTTTGCTCTGTGTCACAACAACATTTTTTTTTTCTTAAAGTTTGCTGGTTTAGATGTCCACACACCTGGTTTTGAGGCAGGTATTTTTCTTGTGCCACTTATTTCTCTCCTCCATAAAGTCTCCCTCCAAACAAAGACTTGTTATCTGAGGTAGGAATAGAGTTCTAAGAAATTTCAGCCCTAGAAGGCCCCCAGAATGCATGAACAGCTGCCTTCACAATTAAAGCCAAGGTCTTGGGAGAAGGGCTGTGGACTTGCTAGAAATGATGAATGGGAGTTAAAAAAAGAAATTAATAAGTTATCTATTGCATGGAGCTCCATGAGACATATTTTCAGATATGGCATAGATTATCTATCACTCTGACAATGTTCAAAAGTAGATTTGTCCTCGTGCTCACACCCATGTTCCTTGTGCAGATGAAAGGCTGTGGCAGCCTGGAAGCCATGCTACCCTCCTGTGCACATCCAGCGTCATTTGGGGATGATATGAGTTCAGAGCTGGCTAACCGCTTGGATATTATATTGTATATTAATCCTGGTATTGAGTAATTTTTCAAAGGTTGAAAATTTTGACAAGTGGTAGAATTAAGTTTACTAAAGCTAGCTCATACATGGCCCAGAAATAACAGCTCAATGGAACAGATCACATAGATTTCTGGTTCTTTTTGTAGTATGGAAACTTGGGGTATCCCCGTTCCCCAGTTGGTGGCAGTCTCCCAGATTTTCTCTGTCAGTCTCATGCTGTTGGGCATTTAGGCTACTTAAATTTTTTTCCTATATAAATGTAACTGTGAGAAACTTTGATCTAATTGGCAATGAATAACAATTTGATTATTATTTTTTTAATTATGAGGGTTACATTTTCCATCCCTCCTTCCCTTTCTCCCTTTTCTTTTGCTCCCTTCCTCCTTCTTTCCCTTCCTCCTTCTTTCCCTCCCTCCCTCCCTCCCTCCCTTCCTTCCTTCCTTCCTTCCTTCCTTCCTTCGTTCCTTCCTGGAAATCTTTGAAGAAAGAGTGATAATTCTTCTCACACATAGAGCCGTGATATGTGGAGACAGGTCAAGGGGAACTGGTTTCTTTTTGCCTTTACTGGGAGTTTTGGAGCTTCCATGATATTCACATCCCGTTTGTCAGCGTATCTCATGACTCACTACACCTGTGTTTCACAGAGGCTGGTCTCCAAGTGCAGGAGCCTGATTCCTCAGTGGTGCTGAGACGGTGAAGGGCTGCGGTACGTGCGGGCAGCCTACCATTCCCCTTGTGTATTCTCTTACGGTCAATATGGATCTTACTGGTGCATCCCTCCAAATCTCTTGGACTTTTCAGTCTTTAAGTTGAATGGTAATAAACAAAAGAAAGTTTGTTATAGTTTTGTTTTATACCTCTCAATTTATTTCAATCATTTTTCCTTATTATAAAGACAATATATTTTCACTGTAGAAAGTTTGCAAAGATCGAAAACTTCTGAATAAAAAAAATCTGTATTCCTACCAGAAGGTCCCACCACTAACATTTTTTTGTAAATCTTAACTGCCTTTTTTAAAAATACATATATACATGACATTTTTGAAAACTAGGATCATTCTATAATCTTACTTTGCAATATGTATTTGCACATATCAATATGTATTTTGAGCATATTCTCATGTCATTAATAATTCTTCTGAAACATGGTATTTAATAGAGACGCACAGTATTTAGCCAAGTATTCTTTGCCAGTCTTAAATTTTTGGGCATTTAGCCTATTTAATTTTTTTTTTTACCTATATAAATATAGCTGTGAGGAACTTTGATCTAATTGATAATTCATAATATTTTATTGTACTTTTTTAAGTGAATGAGAGTTAAGTTATCTGTCTCTCCTTCCTTCCCTTTTTCTCTTCCTCTTCCCTCCCTTTTCCCTCCCGCCCTCCCTCCTCTTTCCTCCCTTCTTGAATTATAAGCACTTGATTTATCATGGTTTTGGAAGACCAATGTCTGCTCCATATGAGTAGTTTAGAGAATGTAAATTGTTCATTAAATCATTACAGTCTTTCAATATTGTTAATAACATCAGTATCACAATCATCTACTTTAGAATCACGAATGTTAGAATCTATCAGTGCTAGAAGAGGCATGCTGGAAGATGCAGCCTTCCAGTGGTGAAGGGGCCTCAGGACTCACTGTCGGGGCTAAGCACCTGCTACAACCAGAGCAGCTCCACTTTTAGGGTTGCACATGAATTTCCTTTTTTCTTTTCTTTTGAAGTAAACTCTACTGCTACACAGTTGATCTAGTCTACCTCCATTCCTCCCATAGATGAGAATACTAAAGCTTAGAAATGTTAAGTGACTGACATCTTTTGCAATTCTGTGTCCCCTGAGGAGAGATTTTGAATTGAGGGTGGCACTTAGGTCCTTGGTGATATCATGAGCTGGCGAATTAACCTTGGAAACCTTTTATCTTTGGACTTCTTGTGTTGCTATATAATAAACCCTTGTTGTTTATGCCACCCTTAGTTGGGTATTCTGTTACTTGCAATCTAAAGCATCCTAAAGGGTAGAAAAATCTCAGAACAATGCTTTTTGTCCAATGCATTTGAATTAAGATCTGCTCAAATGTTTCTTTGCCTGCAAGACTCTCTTCAACACTCAGTGTTCAATAAGACAAAGGGGGAACTACAACTCTGACATTGATTAAAAGTGTTGCATACCTTTAGGTTCAAGCTAGTGGGTGGCCTCAGCTTCCATTCTGTGCATAGGAAAGGAGACCATGGGGGTTCGATGGTGCCACTTGGGAGGGCCCTCTTCCCTGCCTCCTTCTCATGTGTCTCTTTTGCTCAGGTCCATCTTCATAAATGGTAATTTCAGGAGCCCATTTACTCCACATAAAAGGTGAGTGACTCCGTTTATAATAAATCTCAGTGTGGTGTGCAAGCTATCATTCCCTTCATTTGACCTTGGTGGAACAGGCTGATGGGGCAGTGAAAAGTATGATATGAAAAATGAGGGAGCAGAGCAAAGTGAGCAGTGAATCAGTCTTGTGTGTGATTAGCTGTGAAAAATCTCACCAACATGACTCAGAGTCACTTTTTCTTTTCTCTCTTTTCCCATCCCCTTTCTCTCTCCCCATAATATCTCACCAGCCACCCCTCAAATGAGCTTTCCTGCATGTGACTGCCATGTCCGCACCAGTAGCCCTCAGATCCTTACAGGGCTTCCTGGATTGTGAGGTCTGGGCTAAGGGAAATTAGGCTCAGAGGAGGAAAATATTTTGGGGCAGGGGGTTGGAAGAGGGCTAGCGGAGCTCAGCTGAAGCCTTGGGGAGTCCCCCCCAGGGGCACGTTGAGAAGATGTGAGTGTGACAGAATGACTTCAGCAGGCACTGTAAATCTGCAGTCATACCTGAGGACTCAGTGACTCACAGTTGAGGTCTCCATCAGCTCCATTTGCAGAGTCAAGCCCTATAAAAACAGGGCGATGGGATGGTAAATCAGGCTTCCTGGGAAATTGTGGGATCCTGCCACAGAAGGCTTGAGCACATAAAACGGAAGCTTGCCTTTAATGGCACGGCCCTTATTGCCACGCTGCAGAGGCCACCTTGGTGGCACAGCGAGGAGCTTTGGGAGGAGAATTTCCTGCTGCAGCTGGTCTCTTCTGAGGATGCTGTCCTTCGATGTCCTCTTGGTGTGACATCTGTGGGCCAGGAGACAAGGAGGGTGATGAGTGGCTGTAGATGCTCCATGTGGTTAACCTCACCAGATGACTTCAGCTACCTCATTAATGTCCCTGCACAAGCTGCAGTTGCTGCCTTCCTCCCCTTTAAAACAGAGCACATGTGTTCATCTTCAGAACCAGCAGAGGGTAGAATGTTCATGGAAATTGGGCCCCTGCTAACAAGTCCTCTGATGAGGATGATGGAAATATTCTTTGTTCATTATATAGTCTGTAGCATGTATTTTCTGACCACCGAGTAGTTCATGAGTTCAGCCATATCACACCAACATTCGCCCTACTTATCGGACATAACATTAATTATGATTATTTTTAGATTTTTAAAGTGTTTTATTGCCTCAAAATGTAGTCCCCAGCTAGTGAGGAAGGAAAGCTTCCTAGTGGATGAATTAAGTGAGTTTATAAGAGTGCTTTGTAATCTGCTTTTCATTTTTTCCTGTATAAATGGATACTGATTTTTCTCAAGGTGCTCAGACATGACCCTTCAATCTTACTTGCACCATTTACTATCTATCAATTGTTGCCACAATGATGCTGCTTGACAAAATGCCCCAACGCCTAGTGGCACTCGATCAGCAATTATTATCATGCTCACAGTTTGTGGATTGGCCGTGGAGACTCTGCTTCATCCTGCAGGTCTGTGGGTTGGTTGAGCTGTTCTCTTCTGGGTGTTTCTATTTTGTCTGGAACCAATGGGCTTTCCAGGCAAGTTGTTCTCAGTTCAGGTCAGAGACTTGGAGAGGGGCAGCAGAAATATGTGAGGCCTCAAGGAAGGCCTAGACTCAGCCAGCCCATCGTCATTTCAGTCTACATTCCAGGGCCGAATGAAGTCTTGTGGCCAAGATCATTATCAGTGGGTTAGGGATAGATACTCTGGTGGTAGGAAGTACAAACTCACAAGGCAGAGGGCCTAGGAGCAGGAGAGTGAAGAATTGAGAAGGATTTCATAATGCACCATTATTTGTTTATTTAGTCAACATGTAATTTATGAAGCACCTGTCATGAGCTTGGTTAGGTTTTCCATCAGAAATCAGACAGAATTCAACTTTTCAAAACTTCCAAATGTGTTAGGTGATTTAATAAGGTTTTACTGTAAAAACAGAGTAGGTATTTAGTGAAAGTATAAAAAATTAAAAGTGGAATTTGAATACATAAGAATAATGAGTTGTTGAATATCACTTCCATGTTTGTGTGTTCTTGGTTACTATAGTCATATTAACAGTCATGTTTATGGGTGGTTGTTGTAGATACAAAGGATAAATATCTAAAAGAGGACAAATATCTCAGTCAATAACCATTTACTCCTATCCTGGGTCTTAGTTGTTAATTTCGGTTATATGACTTGAGCTTGTAGAATAAAGTGAAACAGATTAACAAATCATCAGAAGGAGCCCTAAGAGAGTTAAAAAGAAAAACAGATTAGGGTAAATTTTCATTTGGCATTAATTTCCCCAAAGATATAGTCCTACAGCAAACATTGCAAGATTGACAATTGTGTAATAGATGCATAACATGTCCAAACAGTTAAGCTGTTCTTCAATTAACACCCAGCCCTGTCACGCCATATGTACTACTGAGTTTAAGAAGGATGCAGATTTGGCAAAAGTCCAGAGGAACCATAGCGGTAACAATAATTGGTGAGACGATGTATCTGAAGAGCTTTATGGGGTTGGCATTATTTGCCTAAAGAAGAGAAGCTTGAAGGATATTTATTCCTCAGGTGTACCAGGAGTGGTTTTGTGTGACAAGGTAACCAGCTGTTCTCCATCTTAACCGTGATGTGAATAAAAAGAAGGTTCACAATTTACCATGTTTAAATTAAGTTAGACCTGCAGAGAACTTCTTTCACTTGTTACATTCTGTAGTGGTGTCCGAGAATTGTTTCTTAGTCGTAGAGTATTTCTCCAGGGTGGATTTAATTTTTAACTTTGGAACAGGAAAGAGGTTATTTTCCCTAGAGTTGGTCATGTGTTATTCTCCCTGGGGGCCAAGAAGCAGAATCTTTCTGAAAACCTGTTTCTGGATGTTGAGGGAGAAGGTAGGGTTTGCACAGCATTGTGGGATTGTGGGCTGAGGTAATGAAGTGTTCTGCCTCCTGTTGCCGTGGGATGGCCATGGCCTACCCAGTCTGAGGGGACAGCTTGTCGGTTCTATTACAGAGAGCAGTAAAGAGTCTTTAAGAACTTTAATTTCCACAAGAAATGGAAGGCTTACTTTCCCAATTACTTTATAAGCTGGATATGGTAGGAGATAATCTAAGAGTTTTGCAGGGGATGTTCCCTGGATGTTTTAATGTTGGATGGTTTACGTGGAGCCCTCATAATTTAGAGATTGAAGCCAAAGTGTCTCTGTGTACCTAAAGTACACATTTACAATATCTTTCTTCTCTATTTAAAATAAAACCCAAAATTTAACAAGAGAAACGGCAAACTTCTTGTGTTGTTTTCTACTTAACCCTGAATTACCATACATCATACTCTAAGATTGTTTTCCTAAATTTGCAGTAATATAGATTATTGAGTCTGTGTCTTACATAATCCAAAATTTGAGAATCCTGAGACGGCACATCAAGTCTTAGTAAAATAAGAAAATTATATACACAGGAAGGAAGGGAAAATAAGCAGCAAATAAGATGAGGTGAAAAGGAGGCATCGTGGCATTATGGAGAGAACATACGGGCAGGAGACTGAGGATTTCATTTTTCCATCACTAATTGCATAATCTTATGTGAGTCACTTAACAACATATCGTGATTCTTCCATCTATGAAATAAAAGGCTTGCATTAGGTCATCTCATGATTCTCTCCAGTTCTAAAATTCTTTCATGCATAGTCTGTGCTACATCTTTCTTGGAGAAGCAGCTTTGTTTTCCTGTGCCCATTCTGTGAGTGGAAATGCCTTCGAAGTTTACTTTTTAGCGAGCTTAACAGAGTAGTCTTCAGGTTAGTCAGTGAAATTGTGTCAACTTCTGAATTCAGAGTTGTGAACATCAGCACTTAGACCACTCTTCCATTCCTTTGCTTTGAGCCCAGTCGGTGATTAAATATAGCATCTTTTGCTGTGGATTCAGAACTCTGTCTCAGAATCCTTTTAATCACAGCTCGCATCTACTGGGTGACTAGAGTTGGCTCTCAAGATGAAATCTCTTTATTCTCCCTGGTCCAGTGTGTGTAGACCTCTGACAATGCAGGAAGTGGGGGGAGTGGTGGAGTATAGAGAAACAGATTCCTACCCAAGACGGCTTCTCGGCTAAACTAAAGAAATTGGGAAGCAAGCATGAGAACCCATGATGGGAAGTCATCCTGGGTAGGGGTTAGTTTGGGTTTCATCAGGGTATTTCAAATCATCAGAATGACTCTGTTTTAACTATGCCATGCCATCTTGTGGGTACACAGAATGCCGTGGAAGATAGGTGGAAATGATTTAAGACATTTGACTTTTCAACAAATACATATTTGAAAGCCAGTGGTCTTTTGCATAACCATTTTGTTCTGGCTCCAATCTGAGACTGTTTGTAATTTACAGTATGTGACATTAGCCTTTGGACCAAACAGTTTCAAAGCCATCCAAGCTCTGGGAATTGTCATCTAGTGCCCTGCTTAGCTTTCTGCTCTGAGCATCTTTGAAGACCGGGTAGGTGTTGGGGAGTGGGATCTGTGTGGGGATGGAGAGGAATTCTGTATGTGATACACAGAGAAGGATATAGTTTTTATATATGTATACGTACATTATAAGCATAATGTATGTGTAATTTCTGTGTAGTTTATAAGGCAATTATTATTCCAAAGGTGCCCAACTTAAGATTTACAATAAGAATGTGGCAAAGGAGAAAAGTATATTAAGATTTGGGGTTTCATAATACATTATTCAAAAACAGCTGTGGTCAAGTCCCTTGACTTTTACAATGGAAAAATAGAGTCTCTGGTGATGGATTATTAGGAATTCTGGGTGAATTCTGGAACCTGGATCTTTAGAATGCAAGCAGCCCTGCCGAGGTGCTGGGCTCATCTCTGTGTTCCCCAGCTCCATTCCATTATGCACAAAGGTCCTTTTCTAGGTGACATATCATGTTGTATTCCAAAGTACACTTTCTTTTAATTTACAACTTAATTTTCAACCTAATTCAGAAGATTGATACTATAATGCTATTTGCAGAAGTATTGAAATGTCAGTAAGTTTTATTGTAGTAATAAAGAGTATTCCATATATCACACACTCTATAGGGATCCTTGCTTTTTGCATAGATCTTCGTAGCAACAACCAGTGGTTAAATGCTGGCAATCATTAATTTTTAAAGAAGACATGGTTATGACGAGTTGAGGAATTAAGGCTGGTGGTGAAGAATTAACTTTAATTTTTTGACACTTTTTTTGGGGGTTGCCTACTAAGGTGAGGTGACAGCAAGATTATAAAAAATGGCCCAAATCCCAGGTTCCTAATACTTAAAATGCTGTCTGCTCATAAAAAGATTTTAGTCGGGGAGAGGCCATCTTTGAACTCCTCGTAACAAATGGGTATCAGTGGCCCATGAAATAATCAATGCCACTAATCCATCCTAGGGCCTGCCAATATGTTAATGGCCCTGGTGCATCGTTATTGCTACAAGACCATAAATCATTCTGGTACCAGAATGCATTGCTGTTGAGGCCTCAAACCCCTCACTTGGAATAAAATTCTGTCTCCTAACAATTAATGTCCAAACATTTTGCAGCTTTGTGCCTTGATTGTTTTCAGATGCTAAAAAAGTAAGTAGGACAGATTGTAAATCAATAAAACTATAAGACAAAGTGTTTTAATAATAGGAAGATTCAGAGTAAATCATAGTTCTATGTTTATTATTGCTTTTGGGCTTATAAATGAAGAGTTACTTTCTACTCCCCAGCAAGTCTACCAGGTTAACATGGGGGCACCAAGTCCAGGGCTAACCTCCGTGAATGGGGTTTCCTTCTGTTGTGTTACCCTGAGAAGCAAAAACTGGCCAACTGGAGCCACAAATCTGACTCTGTATGGTAGGGCGATGTTTAGTATATGGCGGATCTGTTTTGGGGTCAGTTAAATGAGGGAGTTTTCTGTTGGAAACAGCAAAAGTAGCTCAGCATAAAATGGTTTCTTTGGCAGCAGCAGGCTTTGGATAGGCAGTATGATGAGATGTCAGTGTGTGATTAATTATTTGGCTGTGGTGACATAGGTGATGAAATCACTTTAAAACAGGAGCCAAGTTGGTTTGAGTTGCCTAGGAGTTTCTACTCATATTTCTTTTCATTAACTTATATAGCCTGGGAGGTCAACTTTGGTCATATAAATACCTGTGCTGAACTATAGGCAACCCAAGAGGAACTCATTTAGGAAACAAGAGTTGCATCCAATTGATCTGATTCCCTTTGGTCAGTGTCAATTTAGTCTTCTGTTGAAGGTGTTGAGAAACACGATGGGAAGTCATTAACTCTACTTTGTATAGACAAAGCTTATTTGTGCCCATTATGGTATTACTTGTTCTACAACTGTACCTTTGGCATGTGCCCCTGGGCATTAATGAAGGTTAGATCTTCAGCCTGGAAGTGTGAGCTTGCCATTTGCTTGGGAGCAGCCTGTCCAAGGGAAACAGCCTGAGGAGCCTGCCATGAACTGGCTGGTGAGCTGGAATCCCACCATGAATGGAACTGGGGACATTTAACCCAGGCTGAGCCCATTTTCCATGGCAGGCTGAATGCTGTGATGAACCAAGAAAGTAGACAACTGCATGGTAACAGAGCAGAATGTGGGGTCTTTGATACTGTTAGCTTTTAGATCACTATGACGTTGAAAGACATCGTGATCCCACACAAACATTATGGATTGTCACAGTCCCAAACACTATTCAGCGACTGTCATGCAGCAGGAGAAGGAGGGGGCTCTTGGCCTCTGACAGGACACCACTGTCTTGCAGTTGTGTGTCCCCAGTGCCCAGCTCCAATGGGTGTTCATAGTTTATTTTGGGGCTCAGGAAATAGAACAGGAAAAGGCCAGAAAGACAGTGGCTCCATACAGACAGAAAGACAATTAAAACTGATATGACTCTTAACAGAAGTGGCAAGAGCAGGCAGGATGGAAGTAATTTATTCAACGAATTGTCCAAATACATAAAATTGCACTGATGTATGGTGTAGCGGTGGGACAGTGGAAAATTTGATAGTTGTTTCCGTTGTGTGAATTACTCAGACAGGATGCCTTTGTGAAGTATGGGGGTTTGTTTAATGTTCTGACAACAATTTAGATCCTGTTATGGTTATTGCAGTGTAATGCCGTAGTAAAAATTGAACATGACACACCAGCAATTTATTATTTGTATGTTTTTTAACCTTGAGTATCGGATTGTTTGTCCAAGCATATCCTTTGATTTGCTATGAAATTTATTGTTGATAAAAACAATCAGATTTCCATTAGATGCAAAAAATTATTATTTTTTTTGCCATGAACCATAGATTTAGGGAAGAAAAATTCAGACTAGGCTACAGGACTTATGACAGGTAGACTCATGACATTATATGGTAATTCAGCATGAAAGAATAATTGTGACACTCTACTTGGTTGTGGAGTATAATCGTGCTGTGAGGTTCAATTCACTGAAAGGCCAAATTATCTTCAACTACATTAGTCTGACAACCTATAATGCTCTGCAGAGGCAATTTGTAGACGTTTCACAGAGTGCCAGCAAAACAGGGCTCCCCATTATGCCACCCATTAACAAATTTGTGTAGAGAAAAAAGTAACTTTTCCATTTTCCTGACTGTTTTCAAGCTTTGCAACATAATAAATATCTAATAGTAGTATTTGCATTGCCATTTACTCTCTTAGTTTCAAAATTTATCTGAGGTATGGGAAGAGACATTTCTCTCTTAAGCTATGTAGCCTAAGAAATATTGATATTTTCTTTGACTTAAGCAATGGCATGGTGCAGGGGAGAAAGCGCAGGATTCAGAGGCCCCCACACCTTTGTCTTGCTGGCTTTTCTGTTCTTCCTCACTTTGGACTTCAGTTGCCCCATCTCTAAATGGAAAATTGTAATACGCTCATCTAAGAATCTCAGCGAGTGGGTTAAGCTAAAGGGTTCTTCATATTCTTCTAGCCACTGTAAAAACAATTATATTGGAGAAGTTCCAGCATAGGAGAGTGTCGGCTGTTTTGTATTGCTGGTTTTAGGAGTGGACCCACAAGATGGACAAGTGTGATTCTCAGCCCTGTGTTGCTTGGTTGCACCTGTCTCTAGATGCCTGTCTCCAGAACCAAATCCAGGGCTATGCCAAAATGAATTATTTTACTGTTATCATCTCAAATATCGAATATGCACATTGATTTTTCTCTAAAGAATGAAAAAGCTACTCCTGTGCTGTGGAAATTTAGGGACACAATGTATTTGATGATTGTTTTGGAAAATCGTTATTCATAAACCATATCGGATGAATTGTGAAAATGTTGGTTATCTGTACAGGTATTTCTGCTTGTGAGGAAATGCAAAGCTGTATGGCTAAATGTCCTAAATATTTATAGAATTTTTATATTTTCACCCAGATTTTTGGGAACTGGAGAATCCAATCCCCTTTTTTCCCAAAGGCCAGTGCCACTTTTATTGTTATTCTTTCAAAACAAAATTATTCCTGTAATCCACCGGTTATTTTCTGCAGTAGCCACTACTGGATCAAAATGGAGTTTACAGGGTAATAAGTTTGCTCAGAGAGGCTGGGACAGCAGAAGTGGCCTGAGGGGCCGAGCCCCCCTCTTCTTTGTCTCCTCTAGTCAAAGGGTCCTTTAAAAGGTTTCATACCTTGGGAGCAAATGGGCCTGGAGATGAATCAATCTGTTTCTGGTAATTGATTTATAATTTATGATTTTATGAATCGTCAAACTTCCTACACTGTTTTTGAGTAGCATTGTGTAAATCACTCTGTGTCACACAATGAGTTGAGTCCCAATGTCAGAGACTGACCCTTCATTATGACAGGCCGTTAGGTCTCACACCTGCTGCTTTCAGGGGAGGTAATGGCTTTTCTTAAGGATAGATTTGGATTCAGCCCTCCCTATTAGAATCTGAGATGCAATATTGTTTTGGCTGTTCCTGTGTAACTTAGTCCAAATTCAAGCCATAAGAAAAAGTAAAACATTAATCTTAATAATCATTTCCAAGGACTGTATCTACCTTGCCTGTTTGACTGGGTGGGAGGGCTTTTGCTTGATTATTCAAGCCTTTTTATTTCAGCAAAACTTAGGAGACATTTCTAGAACCCTAGAGTAGAGATGTTGGATCAGTGGTCATAAGTTGAAAAAGAATGTGTGTGTATGCATCTCCTGCCCTATGACCAGGTGCCCTATCCCCTAGGGAGTGGGATTTCCAAATGTGTGGCTCTTATCTCCAAGGGGACCGTGAAGAGAGTGTAAGTAGTTTAGTGCAATCAGTCAACACTACTGGAAAAATGTACCTAAAGTTTACATGCTTCAGAGGGGAGTTAATCACCTCTTCCCTGGTATAAAAGATGCCCTGTATGTGGAAGGCATGGATGAAAGCAGGAAGGGCCCTGTTAACTGGGGAGACACATTAAGTATGGAATGCCATTACAGTGGGGGAAAATTCATAAGGAGAAGAACGAAAGTTGCAGTTGGGGTTGGTGGTGAGTGGGGGTAATAGATTGTTTTGCAGGTCTGGTGTCCCAGTGGTATAGTTAAGGACAAGCTAGAGCGTTCATGTTTACGCATAATGCTCTCCCATGTAATTTCGGCTGAACTGTTGCTGACTTACTTAGCATCCATAGGTGAGCCACCTGCAGAAAGGGCATGCAGGTAGATTATTGTTGACTTTATGGTTATAGAACCTAGCTAATCAGTGTGCCTGCTGGGCTATAACTTGCTATGCCTGAGTGGTTTTTACACCAGGTCTTACGATTTCTTACTGGCAAAAGGGAAAAACACTCATTTCTCATGGCCATGGCCCCTACTGGGAGGGAAGCGCTCATCTCATGTGGAGTAAAAATACAGTGGTAAAACTCATGATACAGAGGTTTCTGGAGTGTTTGAAATATGACCAATATGCCTACTTAGCCTTCCTTTGGAGGACTGTGCGGTTTCACAGAATGCAAGCCCTCATAGCCTAATGAGATAAGTCGGCCATGGCTAGGAAGTCTACTACTTGCTGTGTTCTAGGATTTTTGAGACATCCTCAGTCCCTGCCCACATCCAACAAGTTGGAGAGCCAGTTATGGGTACAATGATACACTCATGATCATTCTTCCTTTAGAGCTTGAGTTACTTTCAGATGTGGAGGAGATTTTCCTTCTGCTGTTTTTCTCAGTGTCTGATTATGCAAGGTTCTAGTCCACACAGAGGCCAGCACATGGTGCCTATTAAGTACTACCTTACAAATTGCTTTCACCTTTGACGTTCCCAGTAAAGGTCACTGGTTAATTTTGCATTGTGTATGGCCTGTTTCGCTAGCTTTAGCTGGCTTTCCTCCCTTGAATAATTTTGTGAGCAATGTCCCTGGCGTTCGGGTTCTAGCTTGCTTCTCTGGTATTTATCTTTGCCGTCCTTCACCTGATTTTTCTTCTCTGTGATGATGCTGTGTGCATGTTTCTGTGGGATGGAATCTCGATCAGTTAAAAAGCGTAGGAGATATGAAAGGTCAGCATGACAAATCTGTCCTCTGAGCGTGTGTATGTGTTTGGGTAGCTGAGCTCAGCTGACCAGGGAAGACAAATAGGGAATGTGAAGAGGGCTGCCTCAACAGCCTTTAAGTTAGAAACAAAATATCTATTGCATGGAATATGAGTGTTAGGGCATCATATCAGAAATTCACAAGACTGATATTCTTGTCTTCATTTGGAAAGGTCACAGGCTTTATTTGCAGTAAGATATGCATATGCTTATCGCTTGCTTTTATTTTCTCTTTTAAAATGTGTATTATATACCTACACTGTGTATATTTTACAGATGCTTATTTTAACCAGTAACCATGTTCTTTAACGTGACAATGCAAAAAATATCTTCAGATATGATTTTAGCAAGTTATTTTACATAACAAAGAAGATGATAATCTGTGGGTATTTCTGTTTCCCTCAGTTAATTCCTTTTCTATTTATATTTTGTGGAGCTGAGAAAGGACATTTCTAGTGATGATTTGAAGCTTTTCTAATTTAATTTTATTGTTGTATACTTGTCTTCACTAAAAATGCTAATATCTGTAAGAAGCTGTGTCTTACCTTTTAGTTTGCTTCATAGATGGCTTTGTTTCCTGGAGTTACCCAATTTTGGGGAATCATCTGACTCAAATTTGCATTCAGGCCATCTTTGATTTTTTTCCCCTTATCAAAGGGAAAAAGGGAAAGAGAACATATTTTTTTGAGTGGCTACATTTAGCCAGACACTGAATTATTCATTATTTCATTTAGTTTTCATAACAACCGTCTGGGGGATATTATGATCCCAATTTCACAGATGAGGAAACTGAGGTTTAGAGAGGTTCCCAACTTTGCCAGAAGACACACAGCCAGCCATCAGTGAAATGGGGATAGAAATGTTGGTTTGACTGCAAAGCCTGTGCTTTTTTCCATGACACTAAACTGCATAATCTTCCTCCTAAACACACAGCATCTCTAGCTACAGTAGAAAAGTGATCCCCAAATAACAATAACCCAGACCAACAGTGATGAGTGCATTATATTGAAAAATGGTAGGGATTGTACATAAAACCTTACGAAATGGGCTGTCATTAAAAAATGATGTTGCCCTTGAACATTTATCATGTGCTTAGTTCTGTGCTTGATACGTGGCTCTGTGTGTGTGTGTGTGTGTGTGTGTGTGTGTATGAAAGGTGCATATACAGAGGTGGTAGACACTGGAAAACGTGGTCCACATCCTCAAGAAGGGCAGAAAAGACACATCTGAAACTTGAATGAATGGTGGAAATTCATAAATGAAAAAGGCTGAATTACTGTGTGGATCAGGATGCAGGTACTAGGTTAGTTCAGAAGAGACGGAGCACTGGGGAGGAGGCAATGTGATGGGAACCATGAACTTGATCTGAGCCTTAGAAAAGGGTGAGTTTCAGGTGTTCTAATATGCAGGTGGATGTGCTGTGCTTCTAGGGCTGGGAGGCTTGAAGCTTGTGTGGAGAAAGGGACTTAATGGGATGGTGGCTAATGGGGGTTGAGTGTATACTTTTGGGTAGATGGATAAGTTGGTCTGTGTGTGTGTGAGGCAAGAGTGGTGGTCTCCCCCTGCCCGTGGCACAGTAGCCATGCTGAGCCCCTCTCATCATGTCTCAGTCCTGCCCACCTTCTCTCCTCTGTGCCTCTGCACATATCACTCTGTCTATTAGCCTCCTGCTCATCACCTTCAGGTCCAAGCTAAAAGGCTGCCTTCTCTGGGAAGGCTTTCCTGATTTCCCCATTAAGTCTCACTCCCCCAGCCCTCTCTCTTGCCACATCACAGGACTGGTTATATTTTATAACAACTCATGCAGTCGTCTCCCTTACCAGATAGGAAGCTGCCGTGAAGGGAGGACAGTTAGCAGGTACTCGGGCATATAAATAGCAGAATCTTGACTGAATTAGCTAATGAATGAGTGAATGTGTTTACATTTTATTAGTTAACTAGGGAAAGCCAGGGAGTTCTATGTGTCCACTGAAATCTGAAGGAAGGTTCATTTGCTGGTGCGTTGGCACAGTAGGGCCTAGTCCCCAAAGAAGACGGATTTCTCATTGGATCGCCAGCTTCATCCTTCATCGTCCTCTCAGGAGTTCCTGATCTTTCTTTTGGACAACGTGAGCATATTTGGCCATTTTATCTAGACCTAGCAGGGGGCATCCTGAGATGGGAACTCTTTAAGCTAGTAGATTCTAGAATTACTCAATCACCCTCAATAATTCAAATGTGACTGCTGAAACCAAGAGAGTTTAGTTTCTTGGTGTGGGAAGGGTGTGTGTATGAAAGGGTATAAAGTGTGGGAAGGGCAGGCAAAGAAATGAGGTCGTGAAAATACTAAGGTGAGGGAGTTTATGTATCTGTGTGGTATTAACTTCAAATGATGATTGAACAAGGACAGGACACTATATGTTGACCCACACCAAACAGTGATAGGATGATTCTGACATCTTGTGCATCTGGCTGGGTTTTGTTGTTGTTTTTGTTGTTATTGTTGTTTAAAGAGACAGAGTCTCACTTAGTCACTCAAGGCTGTAGTGCAGTAGCGCGATCATAGCTCACTACAGCCTGGAACTCCTTTGCTAAAGCAATCCTCTCACCTCAGCCTCCCAAGTAGCTGGGACTACATGTCCACACCACCAAGGCTATTTTTTAAAATTTTTATTTGTAGAGAAGGAGTCTCTTCATGTGAACTCCTTGGCTCAAGGGATCCCCAACCCCCACCTCCCCACCTTGCTCAGCCTCTGAGCAAGTGTAATACCAAAGTGTTGGTATTACAGGTGTGAGCCACCACACCTGGCCTCTGGCTGAGTTTAATGCTTCCTAGTGCCATTCTTTTATAACACACCACTAAAAATTCCCTTTCGTATTCTGCCTGAAAGCACTGTGACCATTCTTGTTGATGTCTGAATTTAGTGACATGTTTCTTTTTCTTTTTGGGTGGTATGATATGGACTCAAGTTGCTCTATAGAGCACTGACTTTTTCTTGTTCACGTAGATCTCAAATATATCTCAACACAGATCAACAGATGCACAATGGCCACGACCCCACCATTCACCTCTTCAGTATGGTGACTGATCTGTCCCTCCCGACCCCCGATGGTGCGCAGACACTGGAGATCCTATTCTGGGCAGGGTGCTCTAGCACTCTGAGGACTTTTAAGGTCAGATTTCCCAGCTTACTGATGAGCGTGTCATATGAGACCAGACAAACAGGCCTGCTGCAGTCTGGATGGATTGCATCTATTGCTTTTCTCTCATCCCACTTCCTGTCTCTCATCCCACTTCCTGTCACTCCATCATTGAAGGAAATTAAGCTGGCCTGGCCTGGGTTGCTCTTCATAGAACCTGCTGGTTGTTCCCCACACCCTGGGCTTTTTCAGGTGATTGCAAATTGATTGTCTGATGAATTATGCACAAGAGCCACAAACTTTCCTTTGGCACCTTGAGTTTTTTATATGGATCTTAAGCCTTGAACCTTTTTTTTTTTTTTGAAGAAAGAAAATTAATTATTTTCTTTTTTCTATATAAAATTAAATATATAGGAAACTTGAGAAAGGGCGTTTTTTTAAGGCTAAGCCCACCTTTGCTTATGCTAATCTATACTTTTTAGCAGTTATTTTTGAGAGAGTGATTTATTTACACTGACAGCTTGTTACTTATGATAGCTGCTGCCAGCTTCTGAAGTAATCTGATAACGTCAAAATGTGAAGGGAAGCTATAGGCTTTACCTTGACTGACTTGCTATAAATCATGTACATTGCTGGTGTCTATATGAGGATGCTTGGGTTGATACTGATGGAAATACAAATCAAATGCAACACATGGTAACCCAATTCAGAGCTAGAGATTTTGGATTAAGCCTATTGGATTCATATTTTTTAAGTGAAACAGAGCAGACATACCAGGTTGTGTTTTGAAACTTCACAACTTTCTGATATGGTAACTTCAAGGACAACACCTGCCTTTGAAATGGAAATGCAAAGAGGTGAAGTCATCATGCACCTTTGGTTCCTTTATTACTTCAACAACCATCTCTGTTTTTTTAGCACTTTCTGTGTATCATTATGCCAAGGGAAAGGTATGACACTGTTTTAACTATTTATCTGTAGATGTGTTTGTCTGTTTAAGCTCCATGAAGTAGAACGTTGTCTTTCTCATCACTATATGCCCAGTGCTTAAGATAGTGCCTGGCCCACAGTAAGTGTTCAATAAATGTTTGTTGAATGAGATTAGGGAGCCCAGAGTTTGAAATTTTAGTGTGGGCAAAACCTTGAAGTCATGCCCCACGAAGAAGAAGTCATTCCCATCTCTGGACTCACCATTAAGTCCTCTATAGTCCTTTCTGTAGATTTCTGGTAAAGCATGTTTCATACTGCAAAGTAATTGCTGATTGACACGTTGGTTTCTTCAACTCTAGCACAAACTCTGATACGATAGAAATGATGTCTGGCTAATTTTGGACTTCCCAGGGCCTGGCACATGGGTGGCCCTGAATAATTGTTTGTAGTCATAATGTAACAGGATTCTTATAAAATCAACTACCTATAGCTTTGTCTTTACATTTTCATAATGACATTGAAAAAATCCGAAGTATATGCATTAAATTCTAACAGGGATCATTTTGCCAAGTGCTATAGAAGATGATTTTTGTATTATTCCTTTGGATTATCTGCATTTTCTAACTTATTTTTAATAGTGACTAAGTATTTGTTAAATGAAATAATAGTAGAGGGAATATTATTTAAGTTTTTTCCCCTAACACTTTTATGTTACCTATGGAAATATGAATTTGTGAGATTTTTTTGTGTGTGTAATAAATTTTTATCAGTTGGTTCAACCAAATGCATCAGGGGAATTTGCTGAATAATGGAATCCTTTAGTAGATGGAGCACCGACTATCAAATGTGGCTTTGGTGTAAATCTGGATACCTAACGACTGGGTATGCTTACAGGGAGGCATGCCTATGTTTGGAAAGGAAGCATCAATTGATGCGGAAGACCAAACCATGGGCAGGAATCCTGGGGCAAGTTTCGTTCTCTCCTCTAACATTTGCAGATTCTTGGGCAAGAGTACAGATGGAAGCCCCTATACCATATGTCTAAGTATTTTTAAACCAAACTAACAAATGCTAAATAAAATATGCTCTGTTCTTTTATCACAACAGATATACTTTTGTTAATGAATTGGAAGTCAATTGCAATTTAGAATTCTCCACTTCTTTGGGGAGCTGGAATGTGGCAGCATGGTGAGAGCCTCCCCTGGGTTCTTGACCATCCCCCTTCTCTGTGCAGCCCTGGCCCTCTCTTGTGTGCTGAGTATCCTCATTGCGCATGTGTCTGGATAGGATGTACCACAGCCTGCATGTGCAGACTGCCTATTTGTTCACAGCTCACCACGAACAGCCATCCCTCTGGACTAGAATTGCACATATTGGTTGACTTTTGTAGGATGGCTTACTTTTGATAGAGTTCTGGATACCCACAGTGGAACTTAGAAGGTGGAGGGCACACTGTGGCATGCTCCTGGGCCCTGAGGACTTCTTATCCCATGAGGAGGAGCATGTCGAAAAAAGCTGAGCTGAAAAAGGTTGAGGAGGGTCCAGGGAAGCAGTCTCCTTGCTCAGGCCTGAGAGTATATTGCTGGTGATACAGAAATGCACTGGGAAGCTAAAGGTTCATGGCTCCAAATTTAAGGACAAGCCCCATACTTCCTGAGTTATAAGCCCAAAGATCACCTTAGATTTAGACCAGTGTTCATAGTAATCCAGTGGTCTCCAATTTCAGTGTAAGAATGTCTCAGGGGTGGATGAAAATGAATATGTGGGCTATATAATGATGAACTGCTTGTGTCCCATGTGTTAGTATGACAGCCATGCCCAGGCCTCTGCCAAGTTTCCAACATCAAAGAGAACATGCATAGAAGGCACTTAGCACAGTGGTGAGCTCTGCATCATTGGTGGCTCCCATTATTGTGATTACTATTATTCTGAATTGATTCCTGTGTTTTACCATCCAAGAAAGGCCAGTTAGGTTGGGTAATTTTCTGTGGTTTGAGTGAGAATAGGGAAGGAGTTTGTATGGTTCATATTTGCCACTGTCATATTTGTCATGCTTATCTGTCTGCAAAACGTAAACTGTTCTCCTTCTGTAAACATGCCCTTTATCTCCTTGCCCTAACTTCATGAGCAAACTCTCTGGCCTTTCTGTGTGAGTGCCACAGGTTGACTTTTTTTTTCCCACACAGAGCAAACAAAAATGAGTGGGACTTTTTATTGAGATGATAATGTGGCCTGTTATGGAGGCAGAATGAGGGGTAATGTGTTCATTTCTTACCTTGAAGTTTGCTGCTTCTTGCCGTGCCATTGCTGGAAGGGAAAGGAAGGGGAAGGGAACCCTCTCCTCAGGAGTTAGCAGAGAGAAGGGAAGCAGTTTTCCCTCATGAGACAGACACATCTTTTAAGGTCTTGTGTCTTTAAGTAGGGTTGGAGTGGGTTGGGGGATAAAGATGTTGGGGATAATGACAGTTATCTGCATACCACTGGATTTGTCTTTCTAAAGTGGTGGATGAATCATGAAGCCTAAAGGAGGTGCAGAAATGGACTTTTATCGGTAGTAGCCTATTTGGAAATAGAGAAGTTTTCTTTGAGAAGGAGGCTTCTCAAGCCCTTTCCCTTCAAGATTCTTACCTTTGCTTGGGCCTCACCCAGCTGTTTCTGCTGCGTGGGAGACACAAGGGAGATGGTTATTGGATTTGCATGTTAGTTGAGGAGCCCAAGATGGATAGGCCCTTTCTTCTGTTGCCATCTGACTGCTCAGGGCTGGAGTGTTCTGTGGTCTTCTAACTCTCCTGCTTGCTTCAAGTGTTATATGTGGTTTGCCAGGATGATATGAACTTGGATATGCAAGAAAAAAATTAAGCAATAATAGAGCTGAGTCAAAAGAGAGAAAATATCCAGTAGTTATTGAGAGAGAGAATGAAATCACACATGGGAGTAGAGAAAACAATCACTGGAGCCACCATTTAGGGATGAAGCAGAGCTGTCAACCCCTGACATCCCCCGCCATGTTTAGCCTCTGAGGAGGAGTGAAAAGTCACAGGGTGAGTATTCAGGAGAATTGGACTCTAGTCTGGAAATATCACTTCCTCTCTAGGTCTCAGTCCCTACTGTTTAGACTAGACCTTTCATTTCCTTTAAGCTGTAAGAATTTGTTACTCTTAATTATATCAATATATAAGGAATTATTTGGGATTTTGAAAATAAATACATGAATTACCATGGATTCATGCATGTGTTCATTTACTCTGTGAATGTTTATTGAGTACTTGCTCTTTGCTAGGCACAATGCTAGTTGCAGGGGACAGGGCAGACCTGGATTCCCCTCTGTGGCGCCTGCCATCCTGCAGGGAGTCCTGTCCACTCAGTATATGCTAACAAGCCCAGCAGGCTGTGGTATCAGAAAATAGGATGGAGGGAGTGGCCAGGATTGGGAGAAAAAAATTGAAGAGTTTTAAGACATGTATCAAGCATTTTTGTTTTTAGTTATTTGCTCAGATTCCACATTCTTATAGAGGCCCACCCTGGTTGCTCGATTTAACACTGCAGCCTGTCCTTCTGTGATGCTCCTGATCCTCTCATGCTGCTCTACTTTTTCTCCTTCCCTTGCCACTACCCCTTTCAGCATTCGCTCTAATTTACTTATTCATGAGGGTGATTGTAGATTGTCTGGCTACCTCATGCTGAAATATATGCTCACAAGAGCAGTGATCTTTGTCCTCCGTGTTCACCAGTGTATCCCAAGTACCTGCAACAGTAGCAGGCACTCAATAAACATTTATTGAATGGATTAATACGTGACTATATGACTGAGGAGTACAGTAGGGTATTGTAATGACCTTGGAAAAAACGTGGTATATTATTCAGAAAGTCAGTCCTGAGAAATTGATGGCATTAATCTACCAATGTTATGAAAGTCTTTTGTTTTGGGGGGTGTTGATGTATAATGGCAAAATGAGAAGTGGAGGGTGGCAGACCACAGCATAATCCTGCAGCTAGCTTTGCTCAGGGAATGACCTTACATGTTTTCTTGGTTAGGTTGAGTTGAGTTGAGTCAGAAATTCTTTTTATTTTTGCTCCCATGAAAAATAAACTAACTAACTAACAATCAGCAACAAAAACATCACATTCAGCCTAAACTCCTGGATTGGTACTGAGGGATATTCTCAGTGGGGAGTGCTGTGCTGTCCTGTGCACTGCCTTCTACCTAGCCATGCTGGAGGCACCTTGCTCCTGTGTTCTGTGGTGATTTGAGGCTCTGGGTTCTGTTTTCCATGGTCAAAACTTCTCTTCATCAGCCCAGAGTACATGTTTCAAATTGTTGAAATGAGTTGTTCCCACTCAAGCCTTGGGTTTGTGTGACACTGTTAATAGTCATCACCAGTCAGCAGACAATAGAAGCCGCTATCAGCTACCCTCTCAGCAAGATATTCACGAGTCCACCCGAGTCGCCTCAGAAGCAGCATATCCTAACTCATTTTATCTACGGATCGTGTGTGAGACACAGAAAGTCAGACACACACTGTTACTTATAATTTTTTTTTACATCTTTCCATGGTAAGATGCCTACACTTTAATTATGAACTTTTTATTTTTTGTGGTGGGGATGGCAGCTGGGCAAAAGGGTAAGATAGTGAGAGGAGGACAGGGCCAGAAGAAATTCTAAAGGATGGGATACATCAGCTTCTTTCCCAAACTCTCCTCATTTAGTAAATGAAGGCACGTGAAAGCAGAACATTTGGCACTTTGCACCAATATTATGGTGTAAAATTATAGTTAGGAATATTGTGTAAAAACCGTAATAGTTTGCAGTTATAGCTATAGTGAGAACAGCAGGCAAGACTATAAGCTTTAATTTATGTTGTGCTTTGGACATTTTTCAGAAACTATTTACCCATTACCTCTTAGGTCAGTGGCCTAATAATGCAACAAAGCACTTTTTGAAATTGCAGATAATTTTCAGTGCTCAGATCTCTGTGTAGTATTGATGGGGAGGGTGGTTGATTAGGACCTTGGGAATTGTGCTTGATGGGAACAATCTGGAAGGAGTGAAAAATTATTAAACACACACAGCGGGAGACGGAGGATTTACCATTGTCGTGCGGTGCTATTAATTCTCATTGCTCGGTACAGAGGCTTGATTGCATACTGTGAATACTGTTTATTGGAGAATGGGTACAATTTTGCTGCAGTTGTTGTAATGTAATACTAAATGCTAATTAGGCTTCTAACAATAATTAGAACCTCTTGCCAGACTTAGAAATAGAAACACTCAATTGAATTTACAGAAACAAAGACCTTTAAGCTATGCCAGCAGCAGCGTCGGCTTCAAGAAGTTTTTTACATTTTAGTTACAGAATTGCCAGCACATCTATCTATATATTTTTTTATGGTGTGCATAATGAGTTCATTTATATTCTTGATAGGATTATTTTCAAAACAAGATAAAGCAAACCTCCCCCTTCAATATCAGATGAAGAAAAACTACAAACAGGTATAAACCAAACGCACCTTTGTTGCCATGCAGACGCCAACTGCCAGCTATTTAGCTATTTAGCTATTTAGTAGGGTGGGGAAGGCGGGGCTGGGATGGGGAACATGGCTGATTTGGAGGTTAGGGCCATTCCGAATGCTTAAGGTTTTCCTAGAACCCCATGTTGTCTCCCTTCCTTTGTATACACACACATGCACGCACGCACACACACACACACATGCACACGCATGCACACACACACATGCACACGCACGCACGCACACATGCCTCAAATACCACCTGATTGCCAGTGTTGATTCCTTGGATCAGCTCCCTAAATTGCCTTCTTAAAGCTCAGAGTCCTGAGGGGATAAGCTCTTCTTTGGTGCTTGGCTTTGTCAACCCTTTCTAATCAACCAGGATGGCAAAACTCTCTCAGTAAAGTAAGGAGTGCGTCAGATGTGCTCAGCAATGAGAAATAATTAGCTGAAAGTTTCCCTGGCATTCTCTGAGCCTTGTGGTTTCGCCCCCATCACCATGGCAGGAACGTTGGGCCATCCCAAGAATGTGGCCATGGGTATCTGCAGCAGTCTGGGAGGGCCTGGGCATGTTTCTTGGCATGGGGGCAGGTTGCAGTACCATCATCTGGGTTGGTTTGGCAGCGGTTGAGCAAGGCCTTTGTTGTTGGGGTATCAATGCTATATTTAATTTCCTAATCCTGTTTTGTTTTGTTTTTAAACCCAGAGATACAAAGACTTCAGCAAACCTCATTGACTCTCCCTTCACAAATACACCACATGAAACAATTGAGCACGCCTCCCTCCTTTTAATCTTAACTCAGCCTAAGTTGGCTAGCTGTTCTTCGGTGCTGATAATTAGGTGCTTGACATGATGTATCATGTTGCCCCTTAGTCTGGAGCCATCATGGTAATAGAAATATAATCCTGAAGCCCTGTTCTGGAACAGTCTTAAGAAAACCTATAGTCCTCACTGCTGCACTGGTGCCAAATTTCTGGGTGAAGTGAGTTTTTACAGGTTTCACTGGTTACTGAGAAATACGTTTTATGATGGAAACGCTGGAAGCACAGTTTTGCTCCAGCCTCCAGGGTGAGGCATGGCTAACTCTAAGGAGAGAAGCAATTTCCTGATTTCTCTCTGGTTTGGGTTAGAGTGGCCATTTTTACAAGCTGTCAAGAAACGACGTTCATAGAAACTTCCACTTTTGTGTCCTTATTAATATTTCATCAGATTCATCAAACACAGCCCCTTCCCCCATCCAAGTGTCCCTGCCTTCTAACCCCCTGGGGTAAAATTCTTCCTCCTTTTTTTTTTTAAACGTAATTTTGAGTTCCTTTCATGTTTGTTTTTGAACTTCTCCCTGTCTCCTCCTTACCAAGGAGGTAGGGCCTGTGGTGGGGCTGGTGCTGGCCCCAAATCAGCTGCAGCTTCAGGTCATCCAAGCCAGTCTCTCCTTTCAGAGGAATTGAGTCACATTCTCTCTCTGCCACTCTTTGGTTTCACAGAGGCCTCTCCTTTCCCTGCCTCACTATTGGACTCTCCTTGTCCCATGTAAGTTTGGTGATTTGATCAGATTCTTTCTGCCATTCTTAACCGGTGATAGTGCAGTCTAATTGTGCAACTGGGAACAGACCAATTGTTTATAATGATCTCCTAATTTTGCATGAAATCTTAACATTCAGGGCAGAAGACGTCATTGATAAATAATCAATGACCAAAACGCCTTGACTTGGGTGGCTGATTCCTCTGTGCCCAAGAGTGCCGTGTGAGATGCTAAGTTTAGGTTTGGTCCTAATGGGGTTAAATCAAGTTGCATGACTCGAGGCAAGTGCCCCACGTTTGCCTGTCTTGCAGTTTATATGAAGTATGCCAGTGAAATTTCTAAGGAGGCACTGTGGGAGCATTTTTGTCTGCATTTTAGCAAATATGCTTGATTGCCAGAGGTGCTCATGTTGTGGTTTTTCCCTTCCTGAGGAGACAGTTTTTCTCAAGCTGGTCTGCCGAGAGTCTGTGAAGGATGGGGCCAGAGTGAGTCAAACGCTCTCTTTCTATTTTCTGGTTACATTTTTCTCGTTCACAAGTCAGTGGCACCTGCAAATGGAAGACTTGCTGAGGTAGCACCTGGCTGATTAGCAACTTTTGCTTGGTCCCACTCGCACACTGACCGTTAAATTACCTCCTATCAGGCCTGGGCTGTGTGGCCGCTGCGAGAGGCAGGCGGAGGTCACCTCAATATGGCTGACATGTTCTGTGTTTTCCCACAGCATGTCACATGTAGCCAGTGCAGCGACTTTGACAAAGTACCGCAGGGTGACCTGGTAGTCTCGGGTCAGAGTGAGAGAAATTGGTGTTGTACTAAGATGTATGTTAATACATATATTATTTATATGGGCATTAGCGAATGCTATTGTTGCCTTAGCACAAACCCAGGCCCAGAGATTGGCCTTGGGGTTTTTGCAAGCTTACTTTATCATGTTTCTCCCCACCCCCTCCTTGCTCATGAATAATTAAAAACTTAAATTACTTGCCATGTACAAAATTCATATGCTGGGGAAAATAGCTACATGAAAATTAATTTTCTGTTCTGTGAGACTGACGGGAAATCAATTAATCTTGATGTATTATTTTATGCAGAACAGGGTGCAAGAACCTGCGGAGAGAATGGCTACAGCTGTTCTTGTTGGTCGGGCCATATATTATCGTTGGCGGGTTTGACAGCTTCTGAAGGAAATGGCTGAGGGGTATCAGGCAGGTGAATCAACTGTAAAAATTTATTGGAGGATACAAACTGTTTCCAGGGAACTGATATAAAACTCACACTTGAGAACTGAAGTATTGAATGTTTTTGTGACTGAAGCAGCTTGTTGTCAATATTTATAGCTTTTCTCTTTGTTACATGTCCTATTTGTTTGATTAACTAGTCAGATGTTAGTGTCTGTCAGTAATTTATCTGTTGTGCCTTCTGTAGCATTTTTGATACATAAAGATTTACCACTAGATAAATAAGGCAGCACACACAATGCAATATGCGGAATAAAATGACAGAGCTGTTTACAGCATGTTACAAGTTTTATAACTCATGAGGTAGATCGGTAACTTTTGTTTACTGGTGTCACTGTTTGTTGAAACATGTCTCAATGTATTAAATACTATGGGGGTAAATAAGGCTCTCTTAAATAAGCAGAGATTGTAATCAACACATACCTCATGGTAAATCATTTAAGAGGCTCTGTAAAAACGTTTATGTACAGCCATACATAATGCATACATTTCTGAATAAAATAAAATAAATGCGTGCTTTTAGAATAGACTGTAGTTACATTCCTCTCCCATGCCATCGACATCAATTTCCCCTGTAGATGATGGAGGTGTGATGTTCAGACAAATGCTGACACAGACCGACGGGAGCTGGAGGCTGAGGGGCAGCGGCCTGGCAGGTGATGTCTCTCCAGGGTTGGGGAATGGCTCCTGGGAACACGGGTGTCTGCTTGCGGCATCACTGGTCATCACAGGCTGGTGGGGCTGGGTGGTTGTGGCTCTCAGTCTCAGGCAGTTGAAGCTGACTTTTTGTGCAGCCCTGTGTGATGTCTGGATTTAGGGAGATGCCAGGAAAGTGGATGTAGATAATGCTTTACCCAGGGCCCCTCTGTGACCACCTGTCTCTTCCCCATCTCCAGGCAACAGCAGCCACTAAGAAGTGCTAGAGTCATTGGCTTCCTAAGAAATTGGCATGAGCACTCAGGCCCCCTTATCCCTACACAGAGAGGTGGAAACTGTACCTTGTGCCTGGCTGTGTATTCTTCAAATATCAGGCTCATGGCATTTCAGCTAAGAATCCCAACATCTGTTGATCAGCAACAGACTTGGCAAATAGTGGTGCTTAGTAAGTAGCCCTTGAGACAGAGGACCTGATTTGTGATTCAATTTCTAATAATTCATAAATGACTCTATCATGAATAGCACTCAATTTGAGGGCCATTATGACACTTTGAGAGGCATAGTAAGAGTATATTGCATTGATATAGTATGGTGTACTCTTTTAGAAGCCTGTCATTCATATATATATATATGGAATTTATGTTAATCAGGATAAGCATATATTAAGGTATGTTTATTAAGTCACAAGAAGATCTCTTGCTTGGCCAGTTTGTGGGGTGGGGATGGTTTGGGATTGCTCTGTAATAGACTACCACTAGCTTAGCAGCATGAAACAACACTGTTTACTAGCTGTAGGTTGAGAAACCCAGCAAGCCTGCCTGGTAAAGAGTATCAGATAGGAAACAGATAGCAAACAGCACAAGGCTGGAATCAGGGTGTCAGCCCCTGTGTATTTCTTTCTGGAGGCTCTGGCAAGAACCTGCTTCCGGGCTCTGTCATGTCATTAGCAGAATGTACTTCCTTTTGGCTGTAGGACTGAGGTCCCTGTTTTCTTGCTGGCTGTTGGCCAGGGCACATTCTCAGACCACATGCCCGCCTCCATCTCAAGTGAGAAACTCTCTTGTTGACTCCTCCTTACCTTTCTGATCTCTCTGACATACGCTTCTGCCACCAGCCAGAGAATACCACTGCTTTAAAAAAAAAAAGGCTCACATGATTAGGTTACGCTCACCCAGATAAGCTCCATGTCTTAAGGCTACTACCTGATTGGTAACCTTCATCTGTGGAATCCCTTTTGGCATGAAACCTCCATAAACATGGAAGTAGGATAAGGGAGCAAGGGTTATGGGGTCATCTTAGAATTTTGTCTACCACAAGGGTATTTGGTGTGACGTTTATGCTGTGGATTTTTCAGAGCAACCACGTTCTTAATCCTTATCTTCGTTTTGGTGTCCTACAACCTGGCCTGGAAAGAAGAGGGCCAACTCTGGGTGGGTTCCATCAACAAGTACATGTAGAGCACCTGCCGCACAGCTAACCTTCCTGTTATGGACTATTTGTTTATGTCCCCCAAATTTCTGTGTTGAACTCCTAAGCCCCAGTGTGATGGTTTTAGGAGGTGGGGCCTATGGGGAGTGATTAGGTCATAAGGGTGGAGCTCTCATGAACGATGGGATTAGTACCCTTATAAAAGGAATCCGTGAGAGCGCTGTGAGGACAGAATGCAAAGACAGTTATCAGCAACCTAGAAGAGGGCTCACGCCAGGATCAGGCCATGCCGGCACCCTGACTAAGAACTTCCATCCTGCAGAACCATGAAAAATACGTTTCTGTTGTTTGTGAGCCACCAGTGTATGGTGCTTTGTTATAACAGCCTGTACTGACTAAGATACGTGCATTATAGGCAGGAAGTAAAAATCTCTGTAAGATGCACGTTCCTTGCTCTCTCCACGTCAAAGTTTTTCATACACATATCATGAGATTGTCAGCCAATCAAGGCATCTGAGGACATGGGCTAAATTAAGTGGGAATTGAGTGGGAAAGTAAACCCTTGGGAGTTGAAGCAGGCAAAGGAAGGCTTCAGGAGACCAAATGGTCAGTGGGCCTTGAACAAGGCAGACAGTTCAACAAGATGGAGAGAGAGGGGCAAGGCCACCCAGGTGGCAAAGAGCCTACTGTGTGGGGAAATAATGGGAAGTCAGATTGAGCTGCAGTGGTGGGTCCTCCCCCAACATTTGAATAGGTGTGCTGTGGGGGTGGATGGGAGGCACACTATGAAAAATACATGTGTGTTCATGATAAGCCACATGGGGACAGCCACATGTTGAAATCACATGAAGTTCCTTTTTCTTACAGAAGCCTCTGGAAGGACTCATGTCCTCCATCCCTGCCTACAGCAAGCCTTTGCCAAGGGCCCTCTGCTCTTAGGGTACAAGTGAATCATTCTGAACAGTGTGAGAAGTTCTATACACAAAGTTCGAAGCCCAGCCTTCACATTGAGATTGTCTGAGAAACTTGCAAAAAGGATACCAATGGTCAGGGAGTACCTCAGACCAACTCGATCAGATTTCTGGTGGTTGGCATGGGGATTGGGATTGTATGGAAGTGTTCTCCAGGTGACTTTAATAGCAGCTGGCCAAGGTGAGAATCACTTTAATGTATGATCGGTATGCACAAAACATTATGTGATTAGTGCTATTCATTCTGATTAGGAGGTGACATTTGGAGTGGGGTCTTGAAAATTGAGAAGGCGTTTACCAAGTAGGCAGTAGGGGATGGGGAATTTCAGGCAAAAGGGGAGCATCATGAACAGAAGCATAAGGATGGGGAAGATTATGGTCTGTGTGGAGACGAAAGCTGCTCACAAGGGAGCGAGGGAGCTGGGAGGGGGTGGTAAGAGATGAGGTGGGAAGGATGGGTTGGGTGAACCTTGAAATAAATGTAGTTGTACTTTGTGGAAGAAAAAAAAACTTTATCATCAAGGCTTTGTCCTGATCCAACCTGACCTTCCCCTCAGTTAATCCGAATTACTGAGGTTTGACTCCATGTTCAGTTTCTCTTAGATTTGCTTTGATTTCTCTTAGAAGTGGAGCTGCTGTTTATTCTCCCGGTGGCTCTGTGTACACGCTCTGCCCGTGGAGCTGCCTGGGATGAGCTGTGAGTCCTCTGAGAACTGCTTCCTGTTTCGTCTGGTAACTCCTAAGCCTGCCTTTCTTTCCTACAGTCTGCATTTGTGGAAATCTGCAGTATTTGAAGTTTGGAGGAGATCAATTTTTCATCCTTTCCTTCGTGGGATAAAGAATATTTCAACCACCTCTGGAGACCAAAGAGTTCTGAGAAGTTTTGAAATAGCTTGGGAAATACACCACGTGCTTCACACTTCATTTTTCTCCTCTCTCTTTCATTGTTTCACTTAATTAAAATATTGTAATGCAAGGAGAGATGAGGCAAACGTTTAGAGAAGGAAAAGGAAATGGGTTCATGTTTAAACTGACTCTGAGCAAGCATGGCGATGGTAGTTTGAAAGAATTCTGAGCATGTAGGAAGGTAAATTCAAAATGTTCTTCCTGCCTGAGAAGTGATTAAAATACCTGTGAGCACCAACACTATTGTCGTTAATGAAAACTGTGGCCGGCTTACCCCACCCCCAAGCGCTCCCCCCAACCCAAAGAAAAAATTGGAACATTTTTGGGTCCAAGTTTCACAGATGTTAAGCATTTTGTGATATTACTTAGGGGGTTTCCTGAGCTGCATTAAAGTTGAACCACTAGGGTGTTGAAACAGTTGGGCCCCGTAATAAAATATACATGAAAAGGAATTGTGAAACATTGGCTGTTATGTGTTGGTGACAATTAGGTTACTGTTTTAAAAAATACATATCCTGGACACATCTATGGGAGCTTTTTAGAGAATTTTGAGTAGCACTAGAGTAAAGGCGGTTGGTAATTTCTCTGGTTGCCTCTGGCAGGTGGACATAATTTAACAATACCCGTCAGATATGACAAATTGTTTTTGAGTTACATTAGGGCCTTAATAAGATCACATCTGTTCATATATCCTCCTTAACCACAGAGCCTGATTTAGAGAGGTTTCATACTGGTATGATATTGTTGTTTAAATATTTAGAGGGGTCTAGACATGTATCATAAAAGAATAGACTCTTGTGTATAAAAACACAGTCCTTTTATTCTCAGTGTTTTTGCTTTCACGGACCTTGCATCATTCTCTCTACTTGAGTGAACCACATGTTGCTTCTAGGAGCCAGAAAATATATTTCATTCCTCATCAGAGTTAGTGTTTTAGAGCTGGAAGAGGCCTTGGAGACCGACTTATCCAGCTCCTCTCCTCTTTAGGGTAGAAACCTGAGATGGAGACAGAAGGAGGGGACTTATTTAGGGTTTCTCACCCCATTAGTGGCAGAACCAGAATCAGGACTTAGATCTGCCAATTTGTAGTTTGGTCATCTTTCTATTATGCTAGATGTTCACCTGGGACCTGAAAATGTGGCCATTGAGGCACTTTGATGTGTCACTGTCCCTTAGAGGCTGCAGTCCTTTCCAGGGGACACTCCTGGCCACTGAGAGGGCCAGGCTCTTTGCTATGTATTCAGATTCAGAGCCCAGATCCTCTATATTCCTAAACTATCTCCCTGCCTGAAGCCCTTCCTGTGCCAGCGTACTTTCTGTCACTTCCCTGCTGACATGCACAGGCACAGGCAAGTCTCTCTCCCATCTCTGACCACACTGTGCACGTCCCCACCTCTGCTCACACTGTTCCCTTCTCCTGGAATGTGTCCTCTTTGCTATGTCAGTTACTGTCATGTCCAGCATAAGCTCCATCTTATCATGACGTCTCCCAAGCCCACAGAGGTGTGTTAGGTCGAATCATGTGAAAATGCTGTTTTATAGGTGAAAAAGGTCAAATATTGTCATTTTGTAAGATGCAATCTAACTGTAGATTTTTTAATACCCCCATGTTACTCATCTTCTTTTATTCATCATCTCTCTCTCTCTTTCTCTCTCTCTCTCCGTGTGTGTGTATAATATAAATTGGGGCAAAATTCACATCATATACATAAAAAATCAGGGTGAAATTCACATAACATAATTCGCATCTTTTAATTTTTTGTTATTAACTATAGTCCTCATGCTGTACTTTAGACCTCTAGACTTAGTCATTCTACATTACAGCAACTTTGTGCCCTGTGTCCTATATCTTCCCATTTCTTTTAAAAATAAACTTTAAAAACACTATATTTTGGAATAATTTTAGATTTACAGAAAAGTTGCAAAGATAGTACAGAGCATTCCTGTACTTCACCTAACCTAATTTCAGTTTCTCCTAGTGTTATCATTTCCTATCACTCTGACACCATTTGTCAAATTTAAGAAAACATTGGAACAATATTATTGACTAAAACTCCAGACTTTATTTGGATTCCACTGGTTTTTCCATTTCTGTCCTTTTTCTATTCCAGCAACAAATCCAGGGGCCAGAATACCACACTGCTTTTAGTTATCATGTCTCCTTAGTTTCTGCCGGTCTGTGACAATTCAGCTTTTCTTTGTTTTTTCGTGATGACCTTGACAGTCAAAATACTGGCCAGGTATTTTGTAGAATGTGCCTCAACGTGGGTTTCATATGATGTGTTATTTCATGATTTGTTTGGAGTTACGGATTTTGGGAAAAGTACCACACAGGTATCACATTATCTCAAGGGGTACATGATACCAGCCTGGCTTCTCACTGGAAATGTTAACCTCAACTACTTGGTTAAGGTATTTGTTTGGGAGGTTTCTGCACTGTGAAGTTACTGTGTTCAGCTTCTTTTCCTACTGGCATCTCACCACCAGCTAGATGAACATTTCTTCTCTTGGGAGCAGGAGCAGGCTTGGTACTTTCTGTATCTTCCATCATACCTAATGCCATGCCATGTTTTATATAGTGTAAATGCTCCACAAACATTAGTTAAGAGGTCATTACGTAAATAATTTAATTTCAGACTGACAGAGGTGTTTGGTTTAAACAACTGAAACAATACAATTCCAACTCACTGAATTCTCCCTGCAAACTAGTTTGGTGGTCTTGGTTCACTGCACTTAAGGGGTAAATCGTAAAACTACTTAAAATTGTTTTCGTTCAAACTACCATGAAGAAAGGATTATCTGCTGTCTTTGCTAAGATCAGAACTTCTAGTTCAGGACTCAGGAAAATCTGAGTGTAAATTAGAGAGACACACTTACACTTTTGTAGCTTCTGCTGCCTTGTAGCGTGGGTGTCCCTATTTGCAGAGGCTCTTACAAATATTTGTCAGAGGGTTTGATGATTCTAGTGCTAAGGTATTGTTTAATGAATTCCTAATGGCCCCAAAGAATTACCACTGTGAATACATTTTATTTCATCATCATAAAAATCATTTTTCAAAGACTTATCTGTGCAGATGTCTCAGAGTGCGTGGGTAGAGTGTGCTATTTTTGGGGGGGGAGCTTATATTTTGACATGGCCCTTATGGAAGACAGAAACAATTAGGACACATCCTAAAGGAAAAGAGGGAAGAAAAAAGAATTTTTATTATATTAGAGTTGAAAACTAAAAGCTTTGGAAGTGAGAGGAGGAGGAAGAGGGAGTTGTTTTTTTATAAATTTCCTTAAACAGAGATCTTAGGGGTAGATCTTATTGGGGTAATTCCTTTCTACTGTGATGGAGAAGTTGGTATTCTGTGATGATGATTTAACCTTGGTTCTGAAGATATCTATGGGAATTAGAGTAGCTGATTTATTATTCCATTTAAAGAGGTTTCTTTTTTTATTTAATCTTTTTTAATATGGGGAAAAACAACTCTTCAATAGTATAAATTAGTTCATGCTAGTTTTTCAGTCTGAGAGTCTCATGATAGCTACACTTGCTTCATGCTTTATTATGTAATTTAATTTTTCATATCTTTTATTAGCTGTAAAGTAGGTTTAGAAAAAATAATTAGATTACGAGGTTAAGCCACAGTTAAGATAAAAATGACAGTTCAATAAAAAAAGTTGAATATAATTCCTGTCTTCTAAAATAAAATACAGCCGCTAAGAGATTTAATTATGGTATTATTCAAATAAATTTTGCCTCTGCATTGGAAACACTCAGGAAAGAATCTCTGAGAAAAACATGTGGTTAACAAGCAAAAAATAATGTGATACATAAAATTATAATTTATGAAATACGATAGGGACCATATTGAGAGGAAGAAGAAATAACACAATTGAGTAACTACCCCTAAAGAGATAACTGGGATTACTTAAGTTACTGTGTTGGTGAGACCACTATCTTTGGTCTAACTTTTTGTGTGATAAATTGTGAGTTTTCACCATTTGGGTGATCTTGGAATGCTGTATCCTTTCCTTAAAATGATCTGTAAATGATCAGATATTTTAGGGTCATAGGGTTCTAAAATTAGATGTAGAGGAAGCTTCAGAATCTAGCCCTTCATTTTACGTGAGAAGAAAGCAAAGTCCCAAGAAGTCAAGTAGCTTTCCCAGGCTGAGTGTTTAGATGGTAGGTTTTCAGAGTCCCAATCAAGTGTCCCTTCTTCTACACTAGATTGCTATTAGGATTGATTTTTTAAAATTAAATCAATTTTTTTAATAAAGTAAAACAAGAATACCATTAAGAAAGTCAAATAGTATTGTTTTGCTTAAGGCTCCTAATAAATAAAAAACTAGTAGTGCCATGACCTACCCTCTGCTAGTCTAAATCCTTTCTGCACAGGCGACCATCTTCAAATTTGTGAGCTATCATTTGCTATTTATCTTCATACTTAAATATTTAAGTAAGAGGCTTTTATTGTTGTTTAGCTATTTTTTTTTTTTCCAGACAGAGTTCTGCTCTTGTTGCCCAGGCTGGAGTGCAGTGGCATCATCTCAGCTTACTGCAACCTCTGCCTCCCAGGTTCAAGTGATTTTCCTGCCTCAGCCTCCCGGGCAGCTGGGATTATGGGCACACACCACCATACCTGGCTAATTTTTGTATTTTTACTAGAGATGGGGTTTTACCATGTTGACCAGGCTGGTCTTGAACTCCTGACCTCAGGTGATCCTCCCACCTTGGCCTCCCAAAGTGCTGGGATTACAGGTGTAAACCCCCATGCCTGGCCTGTTTAGTGATTTAAGAAAAAAATTTAGACATCTATCGAACTCATTTTTCCTTATATTTCCTCTATGTAACTGAACTCATTATATGTTCTTTTGCCTAATAATTACACTTGGAGTCCAATTATAGAAATTTCTACGTATTAAAAAAACCATTTAGGGCCAGGCCCTGTGCTTCTCATTTCTACAACCTGGGGAGATGGCATGAGATGCTGACCATCATCTAGCTCGAGATGGTACTGTGTTTGCTCCGTTATGATTACAGTTCCTTTAAGTCACTGTTGTTCAGGCTGGGAGGTGCATCCCATTCGTGAATTGTAAAATCAATTTAGTGGGTTGTAACCAACATTATAAAAAATAGGACAGAATAGAAAATATCAGAGTTCAATAATATAATGTTCAATATAAGACTCCTATCTTCTAAAATAAAATACAGCCACTGAGAGATCTAATTATGGCACATAATTAGGATAAATACTAGTTTATGCAACTTTTATATCCGATATATACATTCATATGTATGTGTATCTATACACACATACAGAATTATACATACATACACATTACATGCAGGTAGATACATATACAGTTGACCCTTAAACAACATGGGTTTGAACTGCATGGATCCACTTATATGTGGATTTTTTTTCCAACTCTGCTGCCCCTGAGACGACAAGACCAACCCCCACTTCTTCCTTTTCCTTCTCAGCTTACTCAATGTAAAGATAATGAGGATGATGTCCTTTACGATGATCCACTTTCACTTAATGAATAGTAAATTTATATTTTCTTCCTTATGATTTCCTTAGTAACATTTTCTTTTCTCTATCTTACATTATTGTAAGGCTGCAGTATGTAATACATATAACATACAAAACGTGTTAACCTACTCTTTATGTTATTAGTAAGGCTTCTGGTCAATAATAGACTATTAGTACTTTTGGGGGAGCCAAAAGTTTTATGTGAATTTTTGGCTGTGGAGGGTTGGTGCCCCTAACTCCCATGTTGTTTAAGGATCAACTGTATACATACATACACACATACAGATATATATTTATACAGATATATATGTGTATATGTACATACACACACATATATATCTGTATATGTTTATGTGTATTATATATGCATGTGTATATGTATTTATTTTGTGTATTGGGCCTCAGTGTAAAATGTATTTCTTTGAACATCTGAAATTATTGGTTTTTTGGTTAAAAAAAAGCACCAGTCAAATATAGAAACTTTTTTTTTTTTTTTTTTAGTATTTATTGATCATTCTTGGGTGTTTCTCAGAGAGGGGGATTTGGCAGGGTCATAGGACAATAGTGGAGGGAAGGTCAGCAGATAAACATGTGAACAAGGGTCTCTGGTTTTCCTAGGCAGAGGATCCTGCGGCCTTCCGCAGTGTTTGTGTCCCTGGGTACTTGAGATTAGGGAGTGGTGATGACTCTTAACCAGCATGCTGCCTTCAAGCATCTGTTTAACAAAGCACATCTTGCTCCGCCCTTAATCCATTTAACCCTGAGTGGACACAGCACATGTTTCAGAGAGCACGGGGTTGGGGGTAAGGTTATAGATTAACAGCATCCCAAGGCAGAAGAATTTTTCTTAGTACAGAACAAAATGGAGTCTCCTATGTCTACTTCTTTCTACACAGACACCGTAACAATCTGATTTCTCTTTCTTTTCCCCACATTTCCCCCTTTTTCTATTCGACAAAACCACCATCGTCATCATGGCCCGTCCTCAATGAGCTGTTGGGTACACCTCCCAGACGGGGTGGCGGCCGGGCAGAGGGGCTCCTCACTTCCCAGATGGGGTGGTCGGGCAGAGGCATCCCCCACCTCCCGGACGGGGCGGCTGCCGGGCGGGGGCTGCTCCCCACCTCCCTCCCGGACGGGGCGGCTGCCGGGCGGAGGGGCTCCTCACTTCCCAGATGGGGCGGCTGCCGGGCGGAGGGGCTCCTCACTTCTCAGACGGGGCGGCAGGGCAGAGATGCTCCTCACCTCCCAGATGGGGTGGCGGTCAGGCAGAGACACTCCTCAGTTCCCAGACGGGGTCGCGGCCGGGCAGAGGCGCTCCTCACATCCCAGATGGGGCGGCGGGGCAGAGGCGCTCCCCACATCTCAGAGGATGGGCGGCCGGGCAGAGACGCTCCTCACTTCCCAGACGGGATGGTGGCCGGGCAGAGGCGCTCCTCACTTCCCAGACTGGGCGGCTGGGCAGAGGGGCTCCTCACATCCCAGATGATGGGCGGCCAGGCAGAGACGCTCCTCACTTCCCAGACGGGGTGGCGGCCGGGCAGAGGCTGCAATCTCTGCACTTTGGGAGGCCAAGGCAGGCGGCTGGGAGGTGGAGGTTGTAGCCAGCCGAGATCACGCCACTGCACTCCAGCCTGGGCAACATTGAGCACTGAGTGAGCGAGACTCCGTCTGCAATCCCGGCACCTCGGGAGGCTGAGGCGGGCAGATCACTCATGGTCAGGAGCTGGAGACCAGTCCAGCCAACACGGTGGTGAAACCCCGTCTCCACCAAAAAATACAAAAACCAGTCAGGCATGGTGGTGCGTGCCTGCAATCCCAGGCACTCGGCAGGCTGAGGCAGGAGAATCAGGCAGGGAGGTTGCAGTGAGCCGAGATGGCGGCAGCACAGTCCAGCCTCGGCTCGGCATCAGAGGGAGACTGTGGAGAGAGAGGGAGAGGGAGAGGGAGACCGGGGAGAGGGAGAGGGAGACTGTGGAGAGAGAGGGAGAGGGAGACCGGGGAGAGGGAGAGGGCGACCGGGGAGAGGGAGAGGGAGACTGGGGAGAGGGAGGGGAAGTGGGAGGGGGAGGGAGAGGAATATAGAAACTTTAACCTACTTTTAACCTACTGCGTCTTACTGTGGGTCATGGACACAAATATTTGGGATAAATTTAAATAATTTCAGTTATCTTACATCAAAATAACTTTGTTTTCTTGGCTGAGTTTCAGTTTTGTCATCTGTAAAATGAGAATAATAATTGTATCTACCTCAAAGAAGGGTTGGGAGGATTCAAAGACTTAGCATGGCCCTTGCCCATAGTAAGCACCAAATAAATGTTGGTGGCTATTGCTGTGGTCCTCACCATCACTGTTATCCTCCACTTCCCACCCCCCAGACCCCTGCAGTGATCTTTATTTCTCATTTACTCTTAGGACATCCCCTTTCAGACCCATCAACATTATTAAATACACGGCTCCTCGCATTAATGGGTCACACGTACTGATTTTCACTCACAGAGAGGTAGTACCTTAGTGGGGGCCTTCAAGATTGTGTGCTCAAACCAGTAGTTCCTGAAGTGGGCTGTGCATCCAGAGGCAGGCAAGGCATGGGCTGGCATGGACTTGCACAATGAGGAGGTTTTTCTCTTTTCAATTCTCTTTCAATCCTTTAGTTTAAATCTAGGGGAAAATGACGAGTTTGATGCTGCACTTTAATATCTTCCTACTGTAAAATAAATAAATAAATATATATATAAACAAAGATTGGGACTGAGGCTCAGAGTAGCTGATAAGGAGTAGTTATTTGGCCTTTAGTAATAATTTTTTGTTTTCGTGATACTTAGACATATGATTCTGTTTGGTCATTGGCAAATGAGATTGGCTTCTATTATGGGAGTGATATAACGTGTCTCTTTTTTTTTTTTTTTTTGAGACGGAGTCTCACTCTGTCACCCAGGCTGGAGTGCAGTGGCTGATCTCAGCTCACTGCAAGCTCCACCTCCCAGGCTCATGCCATTCCCTGCCTCAGCCTCCTGAGTAGTTGGGACTACAGGCGCCCGCCACCACGCCCAGCTAATTTTTTGTATTTGTAGTAGATATGGGGTTTCACCATGTTAGCCAGGATGCTTTTGATCTCCTGATCTCTTGATCCGCCAGCCTCAGATCCCAAAGTGCTGGGATTACAGGTGTGAGCCACCGCGCCCAGCCAATGTGTCTTTTAAACATCAATTTGTTGAAGTTAAAATATTCAGTAATTAGTACACGTGGTATATCTTGGTATGGTGACATCATGAAGGTGTACACTAATGACACAGTTTTGGGTCATGGTGGTTTGTTCCTACATGAGACCCAGAGATGTTAAGCAACTGAGCTAGGGAGAGTTAGAAACAGCTAGGAGCAGAACCTATGTCTTAGGTATGTTCTCAGTTTGTTAGGGTTGACACTCTAGGATCACATTAGATGAAGCCTGTGTTAAACCAATGAGCTTCTTCTCTTCTGGCCTACTTTTTGTTTAAGTGTTTGTTGCTACTGGGTTTGTCTTGGATGAATTTACTCCTGCAATTCTGAGACCAATTCGAGTCTGAATTGCGTCATGCGTAGCCCCTTTCAGCTACCATTGATCTGTGTCCACCTTACTTTTATGATTCTTCTGGTTGCACAGTATTTTTCTTCCTCAGGTTTTGAGTTTTCTTTGCCTGTGGTTTGAGATTGTGTCTGATTCAGATAGGAGAAGAGAGCACCATGCTGTGTATTAATCGTAGTGGCAGATGAGTTGACTTTTTTTTTCTTTTCCTCCATATGTAAAATGGGTGTTGTTGCAAGTTAGATAATCTGAAGGTACCCTGTTCATTTTTAAAGCCCTACAAAGCTGCAATCTCACTTATCCATTCATTCTGCAGATATTTGTTGAACCCTTATATGCCAGGCACTCACTGGACTAGTTGAAAGTGCTGAGAATAAGTAGTACCTAAGGGCAGTGGGGACCTTACCTTTGGGAATCTTATATTCTAATTAGAGGAGACAGGTGATAGATAAATAAATTTAAAAGAGACAATTTCCTATGGTTCTAATAAAACAGAGTGATGGCATAGAAAGTGATTTGGAGGAAGAGGCCTAATTTTGATATGGTGGCCACGAAAGTCCTCTTCAAAAAGCAGGGAGCTGAATGGTGAGGAGGCAGCTGTGAGAAGCTCAGAAGTGTGTGTGGGTGGAGGGGACAGCATGTGCAAAGGCCCCAGGCAAGTGCAAGGAGGAGAAAGGGGGCTGGTGAGCTGGCTGGGAAGGTGGGGAACGGAATGCTGACAGAGGCAAGGGAGGCCAGAGCCAGCCTGTGGAGAGGGTTGAGCCTAGAAAGGAGTTTGGCTTTGATTCTAAGGGTGATGGGAAACCAGTGAAGCCCAGATGAGTTTTAAGTAACTGGATAATAGAATCTGATTTGTGTTTTTCACAGCCACACTGGCTGCAGGTTAGAAATTAGGCAGGCAAGAATGGAAGTGGGGTAAGGGGGTCCAGTTAGCAAAGTCATTGTGGTGGTCCATGGGATAGATGCGGTGCTACGAACCAGAGAGCAGGCAGTAAAGATGGAAGGAAGTGAAGAGATTCAGGCTGTATTTTTAAGATAGCTTAGCATTTGCTGGTGCATTGACTGTGGGAATGAAGGAGAGGAATCAAAGATGTTTCCCAGAATGGTGAATTACGGCTATGGGAAGGCAAGGTTCCTTTTGCCCTTGATGACATCCTTGTGCTGTCATTGTGCCTGGATTTTATTCTTCTGTATATGCACATTCCTGCTTCCAGCCAGCCCTGCCCAGGGAAGAAAAATCCTCCCATGCCTTTGGTTAGCCTGAAGGCTCTCCAGTTCTTCCTTTATCTGACCTGCATTCCTCACGCTGTGCTTAGGTCTAGGTTATACCCTGTGAAGAGGTGGTTTTATAGGGGTCTTGTGGGCAGGGCAGATGGTGCTATTAATTCATGCTTCTGTTATGGGAATTGATGGCTTGTAGCCAGGATGCCATGTTGATATTTATGACTGGTTTCTATGAAGAGTTCATGTTCTCAAAAAACGTATTGTATTCTGTTTTCCAAGAAAAAGTTGAAGACAGGCTGAGCAGTGGATATTTTTTCTCTTTTCATTTTCCCAGCATATAATACAAGTTGCATTACAATAAATTCAGTCAGTTCAAATGTTTTTCATCTGAAAAATTGAATACATTCTTTTTTTCGCCTAACTGCACGGGGTGAACTTTTATATTTTTATGGGCTTTGTTGTTTTTACTTGTCACAGTTGCTGGTATTAGTTCACTAGTAAGTAATGACTTTTTTGTATTGAGAAAGACAGATGACTTATTAGATGTCAGAGGCCATCTGAAACATTTTCAACTCAGCATTTTTAATAGCTGTTCTTTCTTTGATTTGTTTTTCCTTCTTTCTCCCCTTTTCCCTGTTTCCTTCATCCAGCTAGCATGAATTTTTTCTCTCTCTCTCCCCTCTTTCTCTCTCGGTCACTGCCTGTCTGCGTATCTTCTGAGTGCTCTTGCTGCAGCCTCACATCCATCCACGGTCCGTAGGAGCCATAGATTGTTGCTGGATAACTTTTCCTGCAATTTTGTTCTATGGATTTCCTATGGAAAACAGTCTTGTGTATCTATAGGTATGAATCTAATTTTTTAAGGATTAAATAAATAGTGGGTGGTGTGCTGGCAAGCTTTTGTTCTTGACCTCATGGAAAAGTTTTTTTTTTTTTTTTTCATTTGTTTTGTTTTGGTTTTTTAAACTTTTGGCTGCTTTCTACTTTGGGGTTCTTAGGACACCATAAAAATAACTTCTTCTCCTTCCCTTCATCTACTGTCAACGCAGACACAGTCTTTCACTTTACTCTGTTCTTTGCACATCACTGTATTGTGCTCATGGTCTCAGAAAAAAGTCTTAGTTAAATGAAACAGTGAAACACCATTAATGTAGGTATGGTCAGCTTATGTAGTACAAATGGGCTTCATTTGGGGCACTATCTTATTACCATGTCATTGTGCCTAGCACATAGCAGGTGTTCGGCAAAGATTTCTTAGATGAATGAATGTCTACCTAGATGATTAGGAACTCCATTAGATGGGGTTGGGGGCAAGTTTTTGAACAGTGAACAAGACAGACATTACTCTAATGGCAACATGCATTCTAATGAGGAAAGAGACAAAGGTATAAACAAGACAAGTATCAGATGGTGATGAGTGCTATACCAAGAGTTAAGGTAAGGTGATCTGCTGTGCTATGACTTGGGAATCAGGGAAGGCTCTGAGAAGATAATGTTTAAGCTCAGATCTGAGTGACAAGAAGGAGCCAGTCAACAGAAGGTCAAAGAGCAGCAAGATTCAGGCCAAGAAAGCAAGCAATGCAAAGGTCCTAGGCTGACGCAACCTTGGAGTGTACATGGTGCAACATCGCGGCAGCGGCATCAAAAGCTAGCCAGGCTGTGCAGTGGGGAGCAGGCAGCTGTGGTGTGCAATGGGGTCAGCGACGTGCCTGGGGCCAGACCAGCTGGGACCTTATGCTACAAATAAAATCCATATTCCTCCACTTGCTTTGCAGTGGGAAGCTTTGGAGGGTTTTAAGTGGGGCTATGGCTTACATTCTAAATGTACTGGTCTGGCTGGCATGTGGAGAAATGGATTGTAGAGGAGCAAGAGTGGAAACTGTGGTGATATGTACTAGATGTTTCTTTGCTTCTCAGTGGAATATTTTTCTTTAAAGTTTACCAGAAATTTTTAGTTAGGGAGAGTGTAGCTTGTCTTTGTTTACTGATTTTTGTGCTGGGGCAGAGACTTCTGTTTGCTTACCATATCCATTCTCTTCAACGTTTCATTGACAAAATCCTTGGTTTTTAGTTGGGATAGTGCCAACCTTGTAACTGTTTCCTTGCAACTAGGAGCTAGGTGTAGCCATGCGGCTAAGTCAAAGTATTACGTAGGACTCCCAGAAAGTCTTCTTAAAAGAGAGCGGGTGTTCCTTTCTTTTTTGATTCCTCCCAGTCTGCTGCCTGGAACTGGTTGTGATGGCTGGAATGCCAGCATTTATATTGGGTCATGAGGACTAGGACTACGTGCTAGGAGTGGTGGAGCATAGAGTTAGAAGGACCCTGATGACCTCCTGGAGATCCCCAATATCAGCCTTGGCCTACCTGCCTTTAGACTTCTTTTATGTACCAGAGAAATAAACTGACTTGCTCCGACCATTGATATTTTAGTGTTTAGTTTTTGTTCCATGCAGCTGGACATAATCCTAACTGATAAACGTGCTCACTTTTTGAGAGCCTTAATGAACAATAATAGTGATGAGGATAGAATTATTGGGTGCTTTCCATGTGTCCATTTCTCCCCTAAGCCCTTTGCCTACATGTTTTCTCTTAATCTGTACAAGTCATGTGGGCTGGTATCACATGTGGGGCTCCAAGGCACAGAAATGTTCAGTAATTTGCCCAAGGTGGCATAGCTAGTAAATTGGAGGACCTGGATTCCAACTTTGGTTCAAATGATTCTAAAGACTCTTTTCTTCATCACTGTTGAATTGCCACATTACTGATGATGACTCTGGAATCACTTTCTCAATCATTTAGGGACTGAGGCCAGAGGGATGATTTAGGAGGCAGATTTGTGTCATGTATTAGTCTTGAACTATAGTGCATTGTGACTTGAACTATATTAATGGGGCTCCAAATTTTAACTATTGATGGTTTCAATAGGAATTTACATTTCTGTCTTCCTGGGGCCCAGAAATCACTAAATTCTCACCTGTGGTGAAGAGACAGCCACAACGGGGAATTGGTTTCAAAGACAGAAAGCAGAAACCAAATTTCCAGGGCTTAGCACAATAGAAGTTTATTTCTCACGTAAAATCCCTCTCCTTTATCCTTCTGCTACCCTCCCAACCTCTCTTCCCCATTCCCAGGGGCCTCAGGTTCTCTGCTGGGTGCTTTTCTGTCAGTCAGCACTCAGGGGAAGAGGGAGGATTTAGGAAATTGTACAAGAGGTTTGATGGGCCAGGCTTGGAGATGGGATGCAGTGTGTCCCAAATGCCATTGGCTGGGACTCAGTCACAGGTCACACCTGCTGCAGGGAGGTTAGAATGTCTAGCTATATGTCCAGGAGTTGAAGAAGTGGGTTTTGGAAAGCATGCAGTGATCCCTGTCACATGCGGTTTTTAGGGGCGGGGGCCCTGGCATTGGTCCACCTGTGTTTACATCCCAGCCTGGCTGTTTGTCAGCTGTGTGACCTTGGGCATGTGTCTTAACCACTTTTCTGTCTTTTAAAAAAATGGGTGCAATGAGATCATAGTGGAACTGCTTTGAGGATTCACTGAGTTAAGATGGTACGTACGGTACTTAGAACAGTGACTGAGACACAATAAGTGCTCAATAATTGCCAGCTATTTTAATTTAAAGCAGACCACTTTACTCTGCATTGTAAAGTTTGTAGGGCAGATTTGCAGACAGACAATTTTCTTTCTTTTTTTTTTTTTTGTTAAGATGGAGTCGCACTCTGTCATCCAGGCTGGAGTGCAGTGGTGTGATCTCAGCTCACTGCAACCTCCACCTCCTGGGTTCAAGCAATTCTCCTGCCTCAGCCTCCCAAGTAGTTGGAATTACAGACATATGTCACGACGCCTGGCTAATTTTCGTATTTTTAGTAGAGATGGGGTTTCACCATGTTGGCCAGGCTGGTCTCAAACTCCTGGCCTCAAGTGATCCACTGTCCTTGGCCTCCCAAAGTGCTGGGATTACAGGCATGAGCCACCACGCCCAGCCAGCAGGGAATTTTCTTATTGAGCCCTGGTGAGGCAGGTGAACCATAAGAGGGACCTTCTGAAGCCGGTGTCATAATTGGAGGGAAAGGGTGTGAGGGGGGTGACGGGAGTGCTGCTTGGGGGCTTGCTGCCCCCACCTGGGTGTGCTCCCGCCCTCTCGGGAAGGGCCAGCTGGGCTCCCTCCTGTTGCCAAGTCTGTTTGAAAAGTCAGAAACTAAGTTCTCACGTCCAGTCTCCTGCCCACTGTGAGGAATGTCGCCCATGAAATTCCTTTCCTGTGGGATCCCTTCTCCATCAAGATCTGGTCTGTTCTTGAAGACCCCACTCAGTGTCATCTCATCCCTCAGCCCCGGCTGGGACCCGTCAGCGTTGCTCAGTCCCCTCACTGTATTATCGTTCTAGTAGAGCATTTCTACAGTCCGTCTTGTGTGGCAGTGAGGCAAATGCTAGGCTGGGTGCGCCAAATGGAGGCTTCCTAAGGGCAGGAGCTATGTTGTTACTCCATACCCCTCATGTGTTTGTGGAGTTTAATTATTACTTTTATTATCTACAGCCATGTAGAGTTTTGTGAGTGTAGTCTTTGTAGTAAATCAGTGCTAGATAAATTGGCATGGACTGTGGAATAAAAACAAGTGGATTCTTTTTTATTTACACTGTTTAATATTCGTGTGGGGATTTTTGCCTTCTTTCAGCTCAGCGGTTGTAAAATTCTGTTTTAATTTCTGCCATTATCATAAACAGCATCCTCTGGTTATTATCTGGGTAGAGGATGCTGCATATGAGGACTCTATTGAATTAAGATTAAACAAATTGCCAGGGGTGGGACATAGAACCACTGTTGCTTTGCCAGTATTTTTTTTTTTTTCGTCAAGAAGTTCACTTGGTGATTTAAATGGGTACATTTACACCTATGGGTTTAGAGTCCTATATATCCACATCTATCTGTTCTTGGTAAACCATAGGAAAGCACTAACCTTTCTCTCTGAGTATTTGTGTGTACACACATCTATAAAAATGAAATTACCTGCAAAATCACTGAAGATAAAGGTTAGCAAATTCTGTACATGGATACAATCAGTGGTGCTGCACTATGTAGTTAAACAGGAAATGGGGTTTAGTTATTAAGCTTGCGTAGATTGCTTGATATACTGAATATTTCTTGGAGTTCTATTATTTGTATTTTATTCTCAAATATTTTAAGAAGATAAGCTTCTAAATTCACTTTGGGGCTCCATGTCATCAAATCTCATCACCAGTCACTTAGATCCCTAATTAACTTATACTCTATAGACCCATTTCTTTGCTTCTGTTTCTCTCTGCTCTCTCTAATGGTACTGTGAGTTACACTGGAAGGAACAATAAGATTTAAGAGAAGAATTAATTTAGAAAGTTAGGAATAGAAGAGATAAGGGAAAATGAGAAAAAGCAGCTCAGTATTTTGTCTTGTAAATGGCTTTCTTCTCGTAGGCTAAGAAGCCCATTTATCCAAGGAGAGGAGGAGTGCTAATGAAATAGATCATGAACATAGCTATTACAGTAATGAATTTTAACACTCACTTTGTTATGTGATATTTTATTTATGAGCTCCTTGATCATTCAGATAAAGACAAGAAGTTTATGGCACTAGATTATGTCTTGTTTTCATAAACATATTCAGTACTTTAATAAACATAATTTATTTTTTTCTCCTTAAAAATCAGCAAAATTTATGAGAGATTATCTTAGGGTTAATGAAGTCTAACATTAAGGAAATATTACCCTATAATATTGGAGCCTTCAGAGCTAGAGTTGTAATAGCTTAATGCTTTTTTCTACAGGCTATTTTTATAAAGTACATGCTTTGTACCATTAATCCAGTTTTTACAAGTTATACTCAGACCAATTCATTGGGAATTATGTATCCATGTTTATATTTTTCAGTCACCACTTTCATTAAAAGATGTAGTAAACAGTTGAAAATTTAATGTAGAACAAGGGGGAAAAGACAATTATGTGTATTTGCTCATGGGAAAGTGCAGTGCATGGGTTATCACTGCTTTCTGTCTTTGAAACCAATTCCCCGTTGTGGCTGTCTTCACCACAGGTGAGAATTTAGTGATTTGTGGGCCCCAGGAGGACAGAAATGTAAATTCCTATTGAAAGCCATCAATAGTTAAAATTTGGAGTCCCATTAATATAGTTCAAGTCAGAATGCACTTAAGTAATGAAAAGCCCAGATGACAGGCTGGAGTTTACCCTTCCTAAGTCAGGTCTGCCAATTAGCTGGGTAATGGATGCCTGGACCCCCAAGATGGGATTGAGAGTGGCTGGAAAGGGCAGCTGGGGAAGCCCACTATGGATTTTGGTCGTGTGCATTTGACTGTGTCAGCTCATTCTTTTTTGAAATTGAATTTAATGTGTTGAAAAATACCCTCTTGATGAATTAATGAACTAAAAGAGGTATTGATATTCGAATAGTGGCAGAAGCAGGGCCTTCCATCACCACCACCACCCTCCCCTGCCCCTGTCCCCATATTTTATAATAGAAAGCTCAGCAAGGGCAAAGTTTAAAGGAATCTCTTCTGATTGTCTCTCTCCTCACTGCAGGCAGGGTGGATAGGGAAGGATGAGGGCGGTGGATGAGGAACTCAGATCCATCAGTGAAATAGCTAATCCTTTACTGACTTCTTTTCACCTCTTTTGATGTTTGCCTTTTGACGTTCTTTGGCATCAGGGCATACACTTGCTTGTGTATATGTTTGTGATGGAGGAAAATCAGGTAATGAGAGATCTGTGTGGACTTGAGTCACATTGTGAGCTGTGGTGAGGAGAGATGCCTCAAGTGTGTGCTGTCCTGCCTTCAACAAGAGAATGAGAATTTGCTTTAATCCATTTTCGTATTATAAAAAATATTCATTGAGAATTCAATAAGAAATCTTACTGTTCTAGGCCTCAGGATCCAAAGATACTTAAGAATTAAGGTTCTTGTCTGCATGGAACTCACCACAAATTCAGAAATGTTCAAATAGTTTTTAAAAGTTGAAGATGGCCTCCTCAAAAAGTTAAACATAGAATTACCATGTGATCCAGCAGTTCCACTTCTGGGTCTGTAACCAAAATAATTGAAAGCAGGTCTTGGACAGATATTTATACACCCATGTTCATGGCAGCATTCTTCACATTAGCCAAGAGGTGAAAGCAACTCATGTCTATCAACAGATGAATGGATAAACAAAATATAGCCTATATTTACAATGTAATATTATCCAGCCTTAAAAAGGAATGAAATTCTGATGTGTGTTACACCACGGATGAATCTTGAACACACTTATGCTAAGTGAAATAAACCAGTCACAGAAAGACAAATACTATCTGATTCCACTTATGTGAGTTATCTAGAAGAGGCAAATTCATAGAGACAGAAAGAAGCATAGAGGTTATCAGGGGCTGGGGGACAGGGAAACGGGGACTTACTGTTTAATGGATACAGAGTTTCTGTTTGGGATGATGAAAAAGTTCTGGAAATGGATAATAGTGATAGTTGTACAATATTGTGAATGTACTTAATGCTACTGAATCATATGTAAAAATACTTATAATGGTAAATTTTATGGTACGTATGTTTTACCACAATAAAAAAGAAGGATATCTAAGAAGCAAGGAGAATGCAGCCTAAGAAAGATACAAATTCCCTGAGATTTTGGCATACTTTTTTTTTTTTTTTTTTTTTTTTTTTTGAGACAGGGTCTGGCTCTGTCACCCAGGCTGGAATGCAGTGGTATCTTGGCTCACTGCAACCTCTGCATCCCAGGCTCAAGTGATCCCCCCATCTCAGCCTCCTGAGTAGCTGGGACTGCAAGCATGTGCCACCACGCCTGGCTAATTTTTAAATATTTTTTGTAGAGATGAGGTTTTGCCATGTTTCCCAGGCTGGTCTAGGCTGGTCTTAAACTCCTAAGCTCAAATGATCTTCCCACCTCAGCCTCCCAAAGTGCTGGGATTACAGGCATGAGCCACCATGCCAGGCCTGGCATAATTTTTGGAGGATCTCAAGGTTTTATCTCCCAAAGAAAGAGGCAGTTGTGCAGGGCACAGTAACAAGCGGATTAGGCATTGTTATTTTTTGACACTGGGTTGGGTTTCAGACCATGTTTTGTTTTTCCTATAAATCAATCCTGTCCAACTCACAGCCCGTGGGTCACATGTGGCCCAGGATGGCTTTGAATGCGACCCAACACACATTTGTAAACTTTGTGAAAACATTATGAGTTTTTTCTGTGATCTTTTTTTTCTTAGCTCATCAGCTATGATTAGTGTTAGTTCATTTTATGTATGGCCCAAGACAATTCTTCCAATGTGGCCTAGGGAAGCCAAAAGATTGGGCACCCTTGCTGTAACTGAAGATGTGCAGTGCCCAGGCACTTGAGCAGAATGTTGACACAAGAAACCAGAGTCACATTCACCTTGTAAACTGCTGTGGACTTTGGACAGATTGCCTGAGTTTAAATCTTGGCTCCCCCACTTAATGGCTATATATCCTTGGATGAGGTAATTAACCTCTCTGAGCCACAGTTTCCTTATCTGTAAAATGGGGTTAATAAGAATATTCACCTTATAGGATTGTTGGGGACATTAAGTGATACAATGCAGATAAAGTTTTTAGAATCCCTGGCCTCATAGTAAGCCCTCGATAGATGTTAGTTATTATTATTTTATTGTTAATTATATGTGGTCTCATATATATATGAGACCTCTCATAATGAGATTTATCACAGAAACCTCAAAGTAATCTGTTCACCCACTTTCTACCACACTCTGCCAGTGGGGCACCATTTTATAAACAAGTGTGAATTTGACCACAAGGAAAGGAAGCTTCATTTCTTCCTACCAAGAAAGAAAGGGACTCCCTGGGGGACTTGAGACCTATTTTATTCTAATTGGTCACTGGGTCTGCATACATTATCCCTTTTTTCATGTCTATCTTCAAATTTAGCCAGAATGCTCAGAGAACAGGGTGTCTTGGATAATTTAATTTTGTGACTAACTGATAACTATAAAACACCACTTTCAGTTCAAGTTTTATTTGTGAAAAGTTTTTCCAAAATCCAGTGTCCTTTGTTTCTATAGGAAATATAGTGAATAAGAAAATTTAATCTTTCCTTGACAATGAAAGATTTTGGAGTCATTTCAGAAAATCTGTTCCTGATGGCCAGAAATATAAATGTAGGTAAAGATAGAACTACATGTATAATAAGCCCAGGACTACTCTGAGAAAGATTTGTAATAATGCCCTTAAAAAAAAACCTAGTCTTTGCAACTTTCCCTTAAAATCAGAGTATGGGTGAGAAGTTATGATTGATGGTTTGGGTTCTTTGGATTTTCATTTTTTAAAGACTAAATTATAGGAATAGCTCTCTCATCACAAGCCTTCAAGGAGTTATACACAGTAGACAAGTCACCTTGAAAAGAATAACGGCTTTATTATCAGCATCAAGGATGATATCGAGCAAAACAGTTTACGAGTTGAGTAAACAAGAGATGCAGTCTAGCTTTGTTCTAGTTTCGAAGTCTTCCTTATTTCTCCCTGCAATGAGTTCTAGCTATTTCAAATCAGGACAATTTTTTTTTTGGCAGGTGTTGGGGAGGTGGGAAGGGGAGAGGTGTTCCTAAACCTGGTTGGCAGGTAGTGTGTTGTATTGGATAGAGCCCTAGAGTTGGGAAACTTGGTTTCCAACCCTGTGTCCACCATGCTTAGCGGAATGACCTTGGATGGGTCAGGGGCTGTCTTTGAACCTCAGCTCTCTCTAGCTGAATGATGCAGGGGTGCAAACTGATGCTTTCCAAGAAGCCTTCTGTTTGAACATTTAGACTAGGAGTTCCATCAAGGTATCAAGCGTGCTGTCTTTCTTTACTCTTCCATCATAATCAGGAGACTTCAGGAACTGCTTGCCAGTGAATCTGGTCGCATGGAGACCCGGCTGAGGGTGGGGCTGGTAGAAAAGCCCAGATTTATTTCATGCTTGCTTTCCCTACCTGTCTTAGCCTCTCCCTTTCTAGCTCTCTCTTTCTCCTTCCTGCCCACTCCTTCCTGCTCCAGGCTTCTCCCTGGCCCATCTAGATTATTGATTGGAAGTCACCAAATAGTTTCTGTAACCATGTCATCAACGGCTGCCAAGACTCTTGTCATTATTCCAGCCACACAGACTAAATGACTAGGGGAAAATGGCATTTTCCAGCTCAGGTGCAAAGCATTCTAAACTGTGGTTGAGCTGGGGTTTTTCATTTAAACTCCGTCTGAAAGTCTTTATGCAAAACAGCCTGTTCCCAGCAAGTGAGTGAGTTCATAGAGCCCCCAGTTTAGATTCTCGTAATTTTCTATATTTCTTTAGCTTGCCCTGGTTACCCTCCTGCCTAGTGCATGGTAGACAGGAAGTACACAAAGGAATTGTGCAAAGTTTGGAAGCAACTGGCAGGTGGGTTTGCATTTTTCCAGGTTAATTCACTTGATGAAAAGCTGCTGTGGGTGATGTGTCATATATCAAAGGCAGGGCATCAGTAATCTTTGCTCAAGGGCACGGCTAACAGACAGATAGACGGGAGAATGAGATGGAAAAAAGCAACTCATCCTTTTCTGCTAACACCACGAAGGAGATAAAGGAAGATTTATGAGTCATCTTAGACCACATACCAGCAAGCAGCAAACCGTATTTTTCACATGTTCCCAAAATTGGTGGTGGAAAGCAATCTGGTTGTCACTGTGTCCATCCAGTCTTTTAGGAAACAATGGGATCCTTCAAGGGTCCGGCTGTGGAGTCAGCTCTTTGCTCTCCCTGCAAGAGACACGTGTGTGTGTGTGTGTGTGTGTGCACGCACACACATGCATGTGTGTTCAAAGCATCTCTGCCCTCTTCAAGCACATGATCTTTAGTTTAATAATGTGACCTCTGTAAAATAAAGAAAAAAATATATGAGTGGAAACAGACATGACTATTGGGCCTCAGGCACTTAGATGCTGACTTGGTGAATACTTTTTCAGTTGTCACTCATCTACTTAGTTTTACTTTTGTAATAACCAGCTTCATTTATTTCCTGCTTTGGGGTATGAGGAAGAGGAGGACACTCTTTGTTAGGTGTCTTTTTTTTTTTTTTTTCTTTTCCTACCTCTGAGATGAGCCAATCCCTGTCAGATACAAACAAAGACTTGCAGCCCAGGTTAATTTGAATGGGCTGTTTTGTGTGGAGTTAACTGAGGACACTAGTTATTGAGAGTGCTCAGGGTTTCTTTATTCAGGCAGCTCAGCAGCTGGCTCTAGAAGTGTTGTGTGGAACAACTGATGGAAGTGTGAAGAGATTTCTTAAATTTCTCTCCCCAGCCTTGAAAAAGGCACCTGGATTGCAGCTGGATCACGTCTGTGTTTGTGACTATTTACTTCACACGGCAATTTAAAAACTATTGTAAATTCTAAAAAATTGGTTTTGAATTTTTTCTAAGGCCTCTGTGGTGTGCTCCATTTTTTTTTTTTTTTGAGAGGCACACAATTAACAGTCTGTGCAGAAGGGCATGATTGATTCTGCACAGTGGTGGCTATATGAGCAAACCTCATTTAGACAGCTGAGTGAAATATACAGGGCAGAGGAATTTATGGGACCCAGAGAAGCTCACGTACAGAATGAAAAGGAGCCACCTTCGCCTCTTCCCCCACCCCCGTCCCACTTCCCCACTCTTCACTTGTTCAGGATTTCTCCCTCTCCAGCCGCTGGGGTGCCCACTGTGTGTCATGATGCTGCTGAGCCTGACATCTCCCAGCAGAGAAGATTGAATGCCACTTAATCATGCAGCCCTCCTGTGGGAAGCATGGAGTATGCAATCAGATAGACAGGAGGAGCGCTCAGAATCAGTTATGTGAGGCTGAGATGGTGAGGAAGGCGTGGAGAACAGTGGCTCTAGGTACTACACGCTATCCTAAAAAATGTCTGTTGGAAGGAGTGGCTTTTCTAAGTGCTTCAGGCTTCTGTACTGACCTTCGGCTGGATAGATTATTTGGAGGATTGGGTGTTCACCTTAGGGAATATAGGCCACTTTCTTAGAAATATCACCAACTTACTTTTACAAAGTAAGTTCAGTGTAGGAAGTGATTTTATCTTATTCACCAAAGTGTCTGGCACAGAGTAGGTCCTCTATAAACAGGTGCTGCATTGAACTGACTTAACTCTCACTAGGATGTGGCTTTTCAGAGAGGAAGCATCTTGATCTGATGGGTTTGCTGGTCTGTCCCAGTGCTGTGGGCAGTGCTTGGTACATAATACATGCTCAAAAAGCATTAGTTGAAGGAGTGGAAGAATAAACCCCCAGAATGACATTTGGTAGACAGAGCTTCTCATTTCCCTCATGGCCTATGCATAGGAATGGCTTTCCACTGAGGTGGGCAATGAGAGGGATGTTTTTCTGCTTCTTCCTTCCGAACCCTTCCCTGGGATTTGCATGCTGTTCTTTTTTTCTTTTTCTTTCTTTCTTTTTTTAGATTTGCTAAAATATTGATTTATTTCCTGTTTTATTTTAAAAAAATTTTAAATTTTACTTTAAGTTCTGGGATACATGTGCTGAATGTGCAGGTTTGTTACATAGGCACACATATGTCATGGTGGTTTGCTATACCTGTCAACCCATCATCTAGGTTTTAAGCCCCGCATGCATTAGGTATTTGTCCTAATGCCCTCCCTCCCCTTTCCCCCATTCCAAGACGGGCCCCGGTGTGTGATGTTACCCTCCCTGTGTCCATGTGTTCTCCTTGTTCAACTCCCACTTATGAATGAGAACATGCAGTGTTTGGTTTTCTGTTCCTGTGTTAGTTTGCTGAGGATGATGGTTTCCAGCTTCATCCATGTCCCTTAAAAGGACATGAATTCATCCCTTTTTATGGCTGTATAATATTCCATGGTGTATATGTACCACGTTTTCTTTATCCAGTCTATTATTGATGGGCATTTGTGTTGGTTTCAAGTCTTTGCTATTGTAAATATTGCTGCAATAAACATATATGTGCATGTATCTTTATAGTAGGATGATTTATAATACTTTGGTTATATACCCAGCAATGGGATTGCTGGGTCAAATTGTATTTCTGGTTCTAGATCCTTGAGGAATGGCCACACTGTCTTCCACAATGCTAGAACTAATTTACACTCCTACCAACAGTGTAAAAGCATTCCTAGTTCTCCACATCCTCACCAGCATCTGTTGTTTCCAGACTTTTTAATGATCACCATTCTAACTGGCGTGAGATAGTATCTCATTGTGGTTTTCATTTGCATTTCTCTAATGACCAGTGATGATGAGCTTTTCTTCATATGTTTGTTGGCTGCATAAGTTTTCTAATGCCTTGTTCCTACTGTGTCTTGATTCCCACCTACCTGCTAATGCATCCTTGGAAGCTAACCTTTCTGATTTTTTTCCCTTGAGTGAAATTCCTGTCCATTTAATGGCAGTCTTAGTGCTGTCGCGAAGACTGTCATTCATTCATCTGCTAATGTAAATTATGCCAGAAAACTTAACGTGATTTCTACTTCAAGGGATAATTTGAAATTTTAAAAAGTTATTTGATTAGAGTCTTCTGATATATATGACTTTGTGTCTTTGGTACTGATGGTAGGCTAAAAATGCCCCCCAAAAAGAGGTCAGGTCCTAACCCCTGGAACAGTAAGTGTTACCTAACCTGGCAATGTATTCGCAAATGTGATTAAGTTAAGGATCTTGGGCTGGAAAGATTCTCTTGGAAGGTCCTAAATGTAATCACATAGATCCTTCTGAGAGAGGCAGAGGGAAATTTGACCGAGACATGGCAAAGAAAGTGATGTAAAGATAGACCAGATGTGAAGGGGCTGGCCTTGGATACTGTAGTGATGCAGCCACAAGTCAAGGAATGCTGCAGGCAGCAGGAGCTGGAAAAGGCAAGGGTCAGATTGTCCCCTACAGCCTCTGGAGATAATATATTCCAGTGGCACTAATTTCAGACTTCTAGTCTCCAGGACTGTGGGGAAATGAATTTTTGTTGTTTTAAGCCACCAATTTTGTGCCCATTTGTTGTAACAGCCATGGGAATCCAGTACGGCACCTGATTGTCCTGGCACTGGCATCGCGGCACTCCCACAAGTTGGATTGGCATTATTATTGGGCAGCCCATTCTCCTTCATTGATGGACTTTATGGAAAGGACCACTATAGGAGAGAAAAGGGACACATTATTGTAAAAATGTCCTTAGTAATTTCTTTGCTGTGCATTATCTATTTTATTCCCATAAGAACCTTGTACATCAGATGGGTAATAATCACCCCATGTTTATGGGTAAGGGAACTTTCAGGTTATAACTTAGTTAAGGAAAGAAAGCCAGCTGGTGAATACTGTAGTTGGGATTTGAATGTAAGTATTTCAGATCCTAGTGTAGTATTTTATTCTTGTCACTATGGTGTTATGTTTCATTTCAGCTCACTTGCCATTTTCCAAGTCTCCAGGTAGCATCAGACACATTGGTATTTTTCTGGGTCTTGTTCCTTTTCTCCAAATGCGGTCTTTCAGTCCCAGCTTCTGTTATATTAATATACTTTGCTTAACCTGGAAAAGACTACTGTTACATCATGGCAGAGTACTTGACTCTGATAGCCAGGTGGCTCTTTGTGGTTCTTTAGTATAAAAAGTAACTGTGTTATAGTACAATGGGATTGTATGTGAGTCTGTGTGTGTGAGAGAGAGAATTGGAACAAATATAATTGAGGTGCAAAGTAAAAATGCTTTAGGATTGTTTTTGAATAACTAAATATAACTGGTCACCTAGACATCTCCTGTTTCAGACATCTAGCTTTTCTTGATTTGGCCAGGGCCTGCAATTCAGATGTGAGATATCAGTGTTGAAAGAGCACTTACTCCAAGGAGAAGTCAGACATAATGGGAGCTGGAACCCATCAGAGACGGGCAAAGTGTACATGTCCTATGAAGCCTGTGAGATTCGAGAGAGTGTTTTGATTTCAGAAATTGCAATCAGAGGTTTGCTTCAGCCTTCATGCTGTCAGATTGGGGAAGTTTAACTCTGAGGACAGCTACCGGAGACACACAAAATCACCATCTTTGTATGTGCAGTCTTTGTCACTTCCAGCAAGTTATAAAATTACATAAAAGGAGCCGAGTATGATACTATCACTTGGGTTGCTACAAGAAAAATCTTCCAAATCTGAGAATTATTAAGAAGTGTGGAAATCTCTTAATTGCAACATGTTCTACACTGCACAAAAAGACTATGTGGCCGAGAAAATTGGCAGTGTTCTGATGATCACATTTAACAGCTGGAATGCTCCTATTCAAACCACTTTTGTAGTAATAAGGCTAATAATTTTTTCGCAAACTGCTGTGATAGCCATAATTCTGTTTTGTTAAGATGTCTTGTTTCTATATGTGAATGCAAACATACATACTTATTTTGGTCCATCATTATTATAAGTATGGTGGGGGTGGTGGTAAAGGTGTGTTAATTTATTTTATTTTTTTATATTTCATTCGTTTTCTCCCCTTATTTTTAAAATTTGTATCAAGTATCTGTTACCTTATTTTAAAAAAATTTTAACATATCAAAATTGGCTAAGCAACATTGTTATTTGTTTTCGATTGCTTATGCCAGGCATGGCATCCTCATTCCTGTTCTTGTCTTGTGTAGCCGCTTGATCAAGAACTGGCCAATATGGTGAAACCTCATCTCTACTAAAAATACAAATATCAGCTTGGCATGGTGGCACATGTCTGTAATCCCAGCTACTTGGGAAGCTGAGGCACGAGAATGGCTTGAACCGGCGAGGTGGAGGTTGCAGTGAGCTAAGATTGCACCACTGCACTCCAGCCTGGATGACAGAGCTAGACTCTGTCTCAAAAAAAAATTATTTTAGGTTGGGTGTGATGGTTCAAGCTGGTAATCCCAGAACTTTGGGAGGCTGAGGCAGGAGGATCGCTGAGGAAGGAGGATCCTGGGAGTTTGAGACCAGCCTGGGCAAGATGGCAAGACACCATCTTTACAAAAAATAAAAAAATTAGCTGGACATGGTGGTACACACGTGTAGCCCCAGCTACTCTGAAGGCTGAGGCAGGAGGATCCCTTGTGCCTGGGAGTTTGAGGTGGCATTGAGTTCTGATCTCACCACTGCACTCCAGCCTGGGTGTCTGAGTGAGACCCTGTCTCTTAAAAAAGAATTAATTAAAAAACTTACAGTTGAAAAAGTTTCATGTATGGTGGTAATGGTTGCACAACAGTATGAATATACTTAATACTACTGAACTGCATACTTAAAAGTGGTTACTATGATACATTTTATGTAATATGTATTTCACCATAATTTTTAAAAAGTTGTATATGCACACAGTTAAAAATGCCAATAGCATTAAACAGTCAGCCAAAAGTAAGCCTTCTTCCCTATAGCAGTTCTTTTCCCAGAGGCCACCATCACTAACAGCTTCTTTTGTTGTCTTCCAGAAACTTTTTGTGAATATTCAAGGACAGAACTATATTTTGAAAGAATTGTGTAATTGGAAAATAAAACCATATTGGCCTTGTGGAGGCCGAGGGTGGGGTGGGGCAAGAGAATGATGGATGGAAGAGAGATGGGTGGGTGAAGTGAGGCTGCTGGTGACCAAGTTCTAATTCAGAACATTTGTGGAAACTCTCCTTGCTCGGGTCTCATGCCACGCTATTTCATCAAGGAATAGGGAGCTGAATTGGGAACTTGTGGGAAGCCAGGAGGAGAAAGTGAGTTCTACGGAGTTGTCATTTGCTGTAGTCCAGAGGGAGATAGCTGTGAGTAATGGGGTGAAGTTAAGCAGAGAGGAATTTAGGCTGGGAAAATCAGGACAAATTTCACAATGGGGCGAGTGTGTAGACGTGTCCGTGGGGAGGTAATAGACGCCTTGCCACTGGAGGGGCTGGAAATAAGACTTGACACAAAGCATGAGAAAATGGATGATAGGGAACTGTCCCTGGGGGTTGGTGTGGTGACCTTAATCAGGCTCTTCCCTGCCTAGCTCTGGATTCACTGATTCAGTCTCAAATGATCCAAGGGAGAGAAACAATTGCTTGGAAAATGGCCGTAGGGGATAATGGCTATTGACAGCAGATATTGGCTCACTCTACACAGGTTCACTCCCTCCCTCCTTCCCTCCTTCCTTCCATCCATGCATTTTTTTTTTTATCTAGTCATCCATTTAGCCAAGAGTTCTTTAACACCTACTAAGTATATGTAGAGTATTGAGGGCACTTTACATAGGCTAGTAAGAAAAGTCATTGCAAGAGAGGATATTTATGCTGAGGCGCGTGAATCAGAATGGAAAGACCTGGGGAGGAACATTCCCGAGAGAGGGCACTGCCCTTGCCAGTGCTGCAAAGTGTGAAAAAGCCTGGTGAGTTTGAGGACCAGAGGAGGTCAGTGTGGCTGGTGAGTGAGAGGGGTGATGAGGCTGAAAGAGCTTTAAGGTGAGGTTGAAGTCAGGAAGCAGGAGCCAGGTTGGTCAGGGCCTGGTGGGCTCTGCTTAGGAGTTGGAATTTTGCTCTGAGAGAGATGAGATTTGAGTATGGATCTCGGAGGGCCTTCTGTTTCTACTTTCAGACTTTCCTTATACCTTCAAGTTCCTACTTTTTGAGAATTAGGTGTGGCAGTCAGACAGAGGTGGGGGGGGTTTGTGAAGAAGGGTGTGGCACAGGGCTTGAATCACCAGGTGTGGGAAAGGCAGGTTGGGCAAGGAGCTGAGACTGGGAGAGGGATTCAGCCCGTCTTGCAGCTCTGTGGTTGCTTCAGGTGGTCAGAGTTTTCAGGGGGAGGCCCATGGTAGGAAGGCAATTAGTACTGGAAAAGATCAGCTAAAGCAAAGCAACGTACATGGAAAGCAGTATGTAATAGTAAATATAGAAAAAAAAAGTTTGGAATTTAATCTTGCAAGCTGAAACCCAAAAGGATAAAAATATTTGGTATCAAAAACATTTTCAGTTGTAGCTGCAGCTATGCTCTAATTCTCAGAAAAGCAATTCAACTATTAATTTAATTTTTCTCCATAAGTGTTATGACAGAATTACACGCTGGCACCATATATCTTTTACTTCATGTTTGCTTTTATTGTGCAATCATTAAAGTTGTTTATTTTTGTAAAATTAGGACTTTATCAATTTTATGAGAGCCTTTCTTAATCCTTCAGTATTTAAGTCAGTCTTATAAAATGTTGTTATTGACTTGATTTTTGCTTTTTCTGTTGGCCTAAGGGCATAGGATCAATGGTTTTGGGTGTAATTTGAGCATTTCTCTGTCACTTCAGTTGAGTTCGTGAAACGCCACATCTTTTGCAGAAGTTTCGGTTTCATTTTGCAGTTGCTTTGCACCAGAGGCTTATGTAACATTTGACCATCAGATGGGCCTAAATTGTTGATACAAGGATCAGGGATGAATGCTACTTGGAAGAGAAGTTTGAGTGGGAACCGGTCAATTCGCTAATGAATAGTTATGATGACTTTGTTTCCTTATGCAAATTCAAAACTGAAAGTGCTCGAATAGCAAATATTTGGGTAATGAGGTTCTTCCCTATTAAAATCTAAGTACCTAAAGTGCATCTGGCTGTGGAAGGGCCCAAAAGGTACAAAATGTACTGGCTTTCAATATCCTGTCATTTCTAGTTAGGTTTAGGTATATATTGGTCATTTGCAGGACTAGAGCACATTTCATAGCCAGAGTGCCCTGCCCCTCAGGGCACTATTCTTATTTTTTGGGGGGGTGGGGTTGGGGGGGGCAGATTAATCAGGGATGTATGGATCGGGCTATTTTGCCCTGGGAAGCTTCTTGGAATTTGGGTGTACACCTTCTGAAAGCGAATGGATTTGAGTAAAATTTAAGAAAAATAGAAGAGAAAAAGGAAAGCTCTCTATCTTGTTAAAATAAATTTGTTCAGAAAAGTATCGTGAATGTCTATATTCATTCCACTGCGACCTTGCCACTGTTGACATTTTAGGTAGAAAATTGTTTGTTATGGGGGACTGTCTCATATGTTGAAGGATGTATCACAGCATCCCTGGCTTCTACTCACTAGGTACCAGTAACACATCCTTTGTGACAATTAAAAATGTCTCCAGACATTGCCAAATGTCCCTCTGGGTCAAAATCACCCCTGGTTGAGAACCACTGATCTCAGGTTAGCACAGAGAGGCTGCAGTGGAAAGATTGTAGTATGTTAACTAGGTGAAGGGATTGACCACTCCCAGTTCTGAGCAATTTGATGGGTTCTTAAAGAAAGCGCAGCCCTTGGAGCTGGGGAAGGAAGTTTGTGACTCATGGTGGTGAATCTAAGGGGTTCCTGTGTGGGTCCAGTGGAGCAGGTCTGGTGAGAGGGGACACTGGGAGCCCCAGAACTCCGAGCCCCTGGGGGACGCCAATGAAGCTGGCTATGAGAAACATGTGGGAAGAGGGAGACAGATGAATGATGAATGTTTTCCACGTCCTTGAGTTGTGGGTCACCTGAGGTCTAGGCCTGCGGTGAGGCCACTCACTCATTTCAGCTCACACTTCGCCCAGTGAGTAATATTTGTTCCAGCCTTTGGATCACTGTTTACTCTGCCTCCCCTCTTGTCAGTTCCCTCTGGCCTTCTTTATATCTTTCTGAATATGAGTCAGTCTTCAAGATCCAGCTGAAATTCTAGCTCCTAATGGAGCTTCCTCAACTATCCTGGCCCACGTTGAGTTCTTCCTGCTCTAATGCTCACATTACTTACCAGAGCTTTTATTTGGGCATTTAATCAAAGGTAGTTGTATTTCATTGTATTCACATCTTGTGTGTTTCTCATGTCCTCACTGAGTCTGTAAGTTCCTTTAAGGCTTAGTCTGTATCATTCTTTTAATCCGCCATAATACACAGCATAGTATGAGTACATGGTAGGTGTTCAGTACATTCTAATTGAATCAGAGTAAATGGAAATCAGTCTTCTTGCTCATCCTCTCAGTGTCATTTATGTCTTCCAGATCCTCTCCACACACTCCAGCCCTATTTCTTTAAATAGTTTAAGGAGACAGCACATTGTTTGACAGTTCTGCAAACATAAAAAATAATTTATCTCACACTTAATTTTTATCTGAAGACAAGTTTAATATTTTCAAGCATTACATTTTTATTTTTAAGTTCTTACATCCTTTTTGTTTCTCTTAATGTCATTTTGGCTTCAAAGGGTATAATTTTGAAATTATGAGTACTGTAGGACTTGTTAGTATTTCTTCTTTGTGTGTATAATGTTTCAAGAACTGTTGATGGCTAAATGTCATTTTTATACTTTTTGGATTCATAACAGTTCAGTTAAATTCAAAAACAATTAATAATATTATGTATCTTAGAAATAACTGTCATGTATCTGGTGGATATGACATATTGTTAGATATTTTAAGTTAAAAGTTCTGTATGCAGGCCAAGTTGAGAACGATGAGGAGCAGACTGTTTTATAGACAAGCAGAAGGATATAGTAGATTTATGACAAAGCATATTACCATAATGTAACCATGCTTGGAAAACTGTGTGGCTTCTCAACTCAAAAAATAAACTAGTGATCAGTAGCCTATCTCAAACACTTTTTTTTTTTGCTTTATTTATATCTGGTTTCATTCTGAAAACAGCAAGACAACTGACAAGTTAAAGAAGATATTACCACTAAATAACAACATACCCACGGCAGTTTTCCCAGATCCTTGAGGGCAGCTTAGACATATTGGCTCTTTGATTTTTAGAACTTAAGCAGGGATGAAAGCTCTCCATAAAGGGTCATTGTTTCCAAAATGGAGCTTTCCAGGCTGGAAGGAAACAAGGCTTTCAAGAATGATGTCAGCGGTGGGAGGTGTGGGGGAGGATCCCATGGCCTAGCCTCAGTCGGGAAGTGGTTTATCTACATTCACTTAGCTCTGTCCTAGTCAATTGAAACCAACTGGCCATTAACTTTTCCTTCACAGAAGTGGATTGTTCTTCCAGTGTAGATTTTGTGGGGCCTTCCTGAGAGGGGCCTATCAAGAAGGTTAGGCCTGTCCACACAAGGATTCTCCATGTTATTTTTATAGGAAGAGGTCAGATTTAGCCTTTGCAATTCTTTTGGTCTGACTCAAACAAGCATTGGAGATTTTCCTCTTATAAATCTGTTTTTTTGAGATGGGGTCTTGCTATGTTGCCCAGGCTGGAGTGTAACAGCTATTCATAGGTGCAACCACAGCACACTACAGCCTCAAACTCCTGAGCTCAAGCAATCCTCCTGCATCAACCTCTCCAGTAGCTGGGACTACAGGCATGCACAACTGTGCCCAGCTTCCTTTTATAAATAGGTTTTCAGCTTGCAAAGAAATGAGTGACAGCTTATTGCATTGATTCTAACAGTGTTGTATCCTCAGATATTGGAAAATTCCACTAGTGGTCAACATAATGGGTCATGATGTCCCATGTGGGGACTTAACCACAGTCAGTATGATCCTGGTCCAGTGGTCCCCCGAACATGTGTGAGTCATATGTAATGAGGATGTAAGCAGCTCTTGTGCGTGGGGAAACCTCCCACATCCCACTGAGGAGTCTCTGTTTGAGCTACTCCAAAGGAATCTCTTGGTGGCTCCACAGAGCAGTCTTCTTGTTCCCACCTCAATTCTTATGGCATTGTCCAAGGTAGCAATGTTCCTGGCTGTCTTTTCACAGTCTTACTTTCAAGGAGCTCCAAAACCTCCAGAGATCTCCAGCGTAGAGGTAGACCTGGAAACATGACAAGTGCAGGCCTTGGGGATGCTGGCTTAAGATTCTGAGGCAGAAGAAAAGTGTAGAGAGCACACTCCTCTGTTTGCCTCAGACCTGGGGGCCAGGACACTGAGCCTGCTATGAATACCCAGCTTGAGGAGTTTAGTTAGCAAACCATGAGGCTACTATAATTTGCTTTAATATCTGCCTCTTTCCCTTTGCTGTTGATATTAATTAACCTTACCCCAAACTCAAGGAGAAGCAGAGAAGAAGATATTTACAACTTCCTTTATTATTGATCAACTCAGAACCACATTCATTCAGTGCCGCTTAGATGCTGAACACTGAGGAAAGCATTGTGGACCAATGATGGAGAAAGCCTTTTACAACTGCTGCTATTGCTGCTTTTTTTCTCGAGAACTTGAGAATTTGGGTCCTGGAAGAACTCACAGAGATGATTCAGTCCAGTAGTTCGCAAGGTTCTAGAAATCATCTGGGGGCATATTGGAGGAAGAAGGGACCCTGATCCACTCTCAGAAACCACTAGGTTTTCCTGTACTATTTGTTGGACTTGATTTGGAAAAAGAGTTCTGCATGCCAACGTAAGCTTGAAATGCAACCTTCTTATTTTACAAAGGGGGCAACTGAGGTTCATGGGCCAGAAGGAACTTAAGATGGAAATTTGGGGATTATTTCCCATTCCATGTTTGGCTGTATCCCTGTAATATTTTCAGTGCTATTTTGGGATTCATATTTGTATCAGTTACCAGAGATTGGTTCCCCTGAGTAAATCAATTGGACACTATTAGCAAGGGAATTGCATGCTGTACATTTTACCCTGTCTTAGAGAGAAGAAAAGTTCCTATCTCCTGTTTGCATATCTTTTATGAAAACAATTTAAACCGCACCTGTTTAAACCTTTCCACAGAAATGTCTGAAAGGTAAACAGTTGGTTTTGGAGCAGCTATAACGTGGCATTGTTTAACATGGCAGCTCACTGATGGTTGTCTTTAATTATGGCCGTGCTGTCAACCCCTGAAGTCCCTGCTCTTTGTTGTAGATCCGATATGACGTTTGAGGTTTTCAAAGCTGCAGAGATGAAAGAATCAACAGTCAAATATTGCTCATTCTGATATGCTTAAGGAGCGAGGAGGGGGCATTGCCCATGAGGGCTGCAGAGCCGGGGAGGGAAAGCTGGTGCCCTCTGCTTTTGATGGCAACCTTGAGTGGGGAGCCGGGTTTACTCTGTTTGTAAGGGAGCAGGGCCAAGGCTGGGGGAGACGGAAATGATTTATTCAGTGATGGTAAACAAGTGCAGAGTACAGGCTGCTGAGCTGTGCAGGGCTGGTGGGAAAGCTGGCTGTCTCTTGCCCCCAGCAGTTTGAACATTAAAGATGTGAAGCTCAAAGCAGACCCAACAAGGCTTTCTGGAACCTACCCCCAGCCCCTTCCATTTCCTTTGTCTTCAATCTCCCAGAGCTATGTGTCTCTGGGCCATCACATACTGCTGCTATTCAGGGTGTTAATTGTGGGTTGGTCCCATCTCAGACCAAAGGTAGCCTTTTGGGGGCTGCTTCAGTCTGGTTCCTGTTATTGCTAACATGGGTTGCCACTAGCTCTTTTCTCAGACAGAGCTGTCCCATGGCATCTGTGCCTGGCAGAGCAGTCTCCTGCTCCTGCAACAAGCTGCTTTTGCTTGAAGGGCTATGTCTTCAGAATCTGTTTAGGTGTGTGAGCCACCTCTGCTGGGTACCCTCCTGACTGGGGACCTACTTTTTCACTTCACTCCCAACTCCCACTTGAGAGGCATTGTGGTCTAGCGGTTAAGAGCGCTGGCCTTAGCCAGGCTGCCGGGATCTGAATCCTGGTCTTGCCACTCACTAGTTCTGTGATTTGGGGCAAGTTTCTCTGGGTTTGTTTCCTCCTTGTAAGATGGTGGTAACAGTGGAACACATGTTGTGATCATGATGAAGCCTATGTGACTTAATATATAGGATAGTGTCCAGCACAAAGCAGGTGCTATAAATATATATTTATATATAACACAGATAGTGAATAGTTATATATAATGCACATATATGCTATATGATGTATAATGTATAATTTATATATTCACATAATTATAAGAGTAAGTTTAACTGGCCCAGCAGGGGAGGGAACAGTAAACACACTATAATCTGATTCATTTCTGGGGAGATCCACCCTAGCCCCAGAGTAGAGATGAATCTTCCCTCTTGTCCATCTATTTCTTTCTTTCTTTTTTTTGAGACAGGGTCTCACTCTGTCACCTAGGCTGGAGTACAGTGGCGTGATCTTGGCTCACTGCAACCTCTGCCTCCTGGGTTCTGGTGATTCTCCTGCCTCAGCCCCCTGAGTAGGTGGGACTACAGGTGCACGCCACCATGCCCGGATAATTTTTGTATTTTTAGTAGGGACGGGGTTCCACCATGTTGGCCAAGATGATCTCGAACTCCTGGCCTCAAGTGATCCTCTGACCTCATCCTCCCAAAGTGCTGGGATTACAGACATGAGCCACCATGCCTGGCCTTGTCCGTCTATTTTTTAAGTATTTCAACTTCTGCCACCTTCCCCCTGCTCTGTGAGTATTCCTAGCTCACTGATACTTGCCCATTAATTGTGAACATCCATGTTATTGGAGGCCAGATCCTGTCTTAATCATGGAAACTTTTCATTCTCTGCTTTCTCTGTAGTCAATCAATGAGGATGGGGGAGGCACCTGTGGTCAGCTTGGCATGCTGCTGCCTGCTGTGGGGTTTACAGAAGTAGGATCAGACATAACTCCTACCTTTAGAGAACTTTCAATGAAACTGGAAAATCAAAATGAACTCTCATGAAATATTTAAGAGCAACACTCACCTGGTTAAAGAGATTAGTCAGTTTATTCACTATCTTGTCACTATTTCCAAGGAATAGACTAGCAGTATCTAAAAGGATGAACTAGAGAAAAGGCAGTGCTTTCTGCCTTGGAGAGGGTTGAGACCAGTGCTGAAGGTCATGGTTTCACAAGAACTTAGCTATTACCTTGGGCCAGAAGGGAAGGGATCCAAGTAGGAATAAATTGGCCTATCTGTAGGAATAAGGGAAGTTCACATTTATCTGGGAATGACTGTGATCAGAGCACCCAGCTAAATGTATGTCTAGTATCATTTAATCCTCCCAGCTAGCCTCTGGAATAGGTGGTATTAAATGGTTTATTTGTAAAGGTAGGAGAGCTAGGGTTCTGTGATAATAAGTAATATTTTAAAGTATCATAGCCATTAAGTTTGCAGAGCTGAGAAATTTTTACACAAGTCAGCATGACTCTAAAATCTTGTGCTCTTTTCACTTCTGTAAGAAAGGGACACTAGCTACTGTTTTTCTCATTTCAGTTTTGGATGAATTAAGATAGAAAACGTTTATATTTGACCCCTTTTGCCCCTCTCCCCCACCCCAATAAAAGCAAGAAATAACTACCATTGGCCACCACATTCTCCTCTGGGACCAGTAGAGAAAACAGTGATATTATCAGCAAAAGCCTAATTACACTACCCAGGAAAAACAAGAAACCTCCCAAAGTCATGTCCAAGCCAAGCAAAGCTCTGGGAGAAATTCCTGGGACATTCAGCAAGAGCAACCTAAAAGGGCTTTTGAGCAGAAATTGAAGCCAAATAAAAATACTGCATGCTAGCCCTGGGCCCATAAACAGTACTGGAATTGCAGAGCTAGGGCATCATGCTTGGAGTGGTAGCCAAGCCAGGCTAGGCTCTGCTGTTGTAACAAATTAACCCTGAAATCTCAGTGGCTTAACACCACAAGGCTTCGTTTCTTGCTCACCTTATAGGCCCAGTGAGGGTTGGTGTTGAGGGAGCCTGGCTTCTTGTAGTGACTCAGGGATCTGGCTGGATGAAGGCTCTGGCATCTTGTGGCTGTACCATCTGGATCATGAGACCTCCAAGGTTGCATGGGAGGGGGAGTGAATTGAATAGTGAGCCCCCCACCCCTACAAATTTATGTCTACCTGGAACCTAAGAGTGTGACCTGATTTGGAAATAGATTCTTTGCAGATATAGTTACTTAAGGATCTCGAGATGAAATCATACTGGATTTAGAGTGGACCCTAGATCCAAAAACTGGTGACTTTGTAAGAGAAAGGAGGAGATCTAGACACAGAGACACACAGAGGGAAGAAGGCCATATGAAGACAGGAAGAGATTGGAGTGATGCTGTGGCAAGATGGTGAAGCCGGAGCCACCAGGAATTGGAAGAGCCAGGGAGAGATTCTCCCCTAGGGCCTTTGGAGGGGATGTGACCCTACTGACACTGGATTTTATATTCCTTGTACCCATAAAAGTGAAAGAATAAATTTCTGTTGTTTTAAGTCATTGCGTTTATTGTCATGGCTATAGTAGCTAGTATGGGAGATCTGTACTGTGATGTGACTCACATCCCTTTTTTGCTATATTGACTAGAACTCAAACCAACTGTGAGGGAGAATGTCAAATGTTGCCATCTGTGTGCCCAGGAGAAGGAGAGTGAAACAGGATTTGGTGAACACATGTTCACCCTTGTACTTTGGGTACAGTACCAAGAGTAAGGGATAGAGACCTGGAATAGAGATCTCCCTGCTGACAGAGATGCTTTCAGGAGCCATCAGGGAGACCACAGGATCACTGCAGGTCAAAGCAGGACAGCAATAGCTGGAGGACATGGCTCTGAAGGTGAATGTGAGCTATCCATAGTTGACATCAGAGTCCATAGAAATGCAAGAGGAGGGTCAAGCAAAAAAGCAGGAACCCACCCCAACAGACTGGGGATGACATGCAGGTTCTGAGGCCAAACAAGAAGGCACAAGTACTAGGGCCAGTGGGGTCTCATTGCCCCTCACTGGGCAGCTGCTCAGAGGTTGCTTGAGAGCAGGCGAGTCTCCCTGGCTCCCCTTCCTGGGAGTGTGTCAGGATAGTTTTGCTCATCTGTGTGTCTCCAGTTGCTAGCACTGTGTGGGTACCCAGCAAGTGTTGTTGTGTCCTGCCTTTCATCAGGGGCATGTTTGAAACCATAGGCTGTATGATAGCAATTTCAAGCTCAAACTTGCCATTACCTAAAGGAATAAGTCTTAACTCTTTAGTATGATTGGAACTTCCCCCTTGTCCCTGCCAGAGCGTGGTGATCTGTCTTGAGCCTCCATGCCTTTGCACCTGGCATCCTCTTTCTCCAAAGTGACCCACTCTTCCTTTTCCACCTTGTGAAGACTTGCCTTGATATCACTGTAGCAGAATCTTCCCTGATTGCCCCAGGTAGTCATACCTTTCCTCATTGGCCTTTGTATTTAACTTATATGGTGCAGCAATATTGAAATCATTTCTTTATTTGTCTGTTTACCCCACTTGACTGAATTTTGCATTTTTCATTCACCTCTTTGTCCCAGTGCCTGGCTCATAATAACCTCCGATACATTTTTGTTATAGAAGAAACATCATTTCTCCCAGGGACTCCTTTCAGACAGCTGCAGAAACAACCACTAGTAGTTCTCAGGAATGGAGATGATATTATGATTATTGATTAATTGGTTATTGATTTATTATTCACCATGAGAAATATAGATGGGAGAAATAAATGAGGAAAAAGATCAAAATGGGTTAGAGGATACCGTTTGTGGCGAACAACAATAACAACAGCAAACATTTCTGTATTGATTTAAGATTTATAAAGTGCTTTAATGCGAACATTATCTTATTTGTTCTCATTGTAACACAGTGAGGGAAGCGGGGCTATAACTGTAAATCTTTTTGCTGATACCCCTCATGGATGATTCGATTCACATGCAAACTAGTGAGCAAAGAGGAGAAGAGGAGAAGAAAGGAGGAAAAAAGAGGTTTAGGTAAGGGAAAGTTGCTTTATTTAGTTTCTATTCTTTAATATTCATAACTAATTCTGCGAGGTCAATCTCACCACTCCCATTTTGCAGATGAGATCACAGAGAATTGAGGTGGTAACTTGTTTCAAATCCCCCAGCTGATGAGTAGTAGAGATTGGATTCACACCCAGGTTTTCTCTCTCTCTGAAGCCCTGGTCACCTGTTTGGCCCTGGGGTGATGGGGAGAAGGTTCTGGCTGTGTCTTGGCTATCTCCTGCCTCTCCCTCTGTGGGGAATGTGTTCGAGGATCACAGCTACAGCTTTTCGGATACCCTTTCCTTTGTGAAGCATGTGAGACCCAACATTGCATCTCGGCAAGATTTAAAAGGAATTGTTGATGACCTGCTGAGGTATTTTCATTTTGTTCCTGGAAATGATTAATCTTGAGGCTTTGTGATGGCCTTTGTCACAAATAGCCTTCCTTAATCCATAATTTTCTCACTTTCCTTTAAGGTAATATTTTGCATTTAAGAAATAAAAACAAGCAAAATAATCCTGCTGTGAGGATATGAATGCAGTGTTTGTGTGTGTGTGTGTGTGTGTGTGATGCTGACCAAGGTCTAAATTCACCTGAAATGAATTAGAAAAACCACCTTTTTAAAATAAGTTCAGTTTGTCTTTTTTGCTAACTCTATTTGTCAATCTTACCTCTTCCTTTTATTATTATTATTTCTTCTTCCTCTTTAGCAGATGGGATGGAATATTTCTGTTTTGTTTTTTATGGGTGATTTTTCACCGGCTTCTTCCACTTTATATTGAGTCACTTAACATCCTGTGAAGCGGAAAGGAGGCCGGTACTTTCAGCCTGAGGTCGGCCAGGATGCTGTGATTCCGGACAGAGAGATGTTTTTCCCTTGGGTTGGGAATGGCATGTTCTGAGCTTCTTTTGACTTCTAGTCCTCGCTGCCGGTGCAGTTCCAAGTAGAGTCAACATAAAGCCAGGCACTTGTGAGATGGAGACCGGGGCAAAACTGCAAGCAGATGCCCTTTGCTGACTGTTGAAGAAAGAGGATCTGGCTGAAAGACCCGCAACTTTTACTTGTTGAGAACCTTTAGCCAGCGCCGGCGTGCATGTGTTTTAGTTTTATTCTTTTTCCCTTGCCCCCAAAGCCGTGGAGTACCTGCTGTTGCTCTCATGCCTCTTGCCAACAGTGGCATCTGCTCAGTGTAGCCATCAAGAATTTGAATGTCAATATCTTTGCCTTGAAATGAATGGAAAAGTATTTGTCACTCAGCGGCAATCATTCTTCAAATAAAAGGTTAGCCAGACAGGGCCCTTAATCAAAGAGTCGGTCTTTTCTGTCAGCAGTGCCTTTTAAATAGCAATGATGAAGGCTGGCTGTCAGGGTAGGACTTGATGAGCGAGATGATTGATCTGCATAAATCATTTTCTTTTAACATTGTCAGTGAAGAGTAAATTGGTGGGACATTTTGGGTATTAGCTGTGTTGAAATTAATATGCAGTATCCTAGGTGTGTCCTCGATCACATAATCCTCATAAAAGAAGGTAGAAATTAAAAGGAGGCTTTTAGGCATGCATTGTTCTAACAAGAAAGTTGCACCATTCTTACTGCTGTGGTCATCATCTTGCATGCTAAATTCGGAAGTTGAGTGTGTAGCACATTTTACAAGCTCCAAAAGGAATCTAGTTAATTTGGGAATTAGCTAGAGTCAGTAGCATTTAACAACCAGTAAATCTGTAAAGACTTACTGCTCAGAGGCAAAAAAAAAAAAAAAGTCTGAGAATGGTTTCTGGTTTTATACGATAGGGTATCTACTACCTAGCATGCTGTTGTAGAAATAGACTCAGCTTTAGATGAGGCTTAGGCTTGAATCCACGTGCCATCCCTCCAAAGTGAGTCTCCTTGACCATGATGTAAGTATTAACCTTTTTGAGTCTGTTTCTTTGTCTCTAAAAATGGGATTTCATTAGTTACCTTGGGTGGATTTGCTTTTGGTATTAAACAGAGCAATCTAGGCGAAAGCGCCAGGCACCTTACCTGGGACATGGTGAGCAAGTGCTCAATAAATGTTCATCTCCTCCCTTTCTTTCAATCAAGTGAAATGCCCCAAACCAGCCAAGATGTCAAGATTAAGGATATGCCCTCATGGCCAAAATAAATAATACATTGCCTGGTTTGGGTCATTCTGTATTTGCTGGAATATCTTATGGCCATTTTTATGTCAAAAACATATTTCAGCAGGGCAGAAGCAATACCTAATTGCCGAATACTGAAAATAGGGAATGAGGTGGAAGGAGTGGGAGAGAAATATGGCCAGGGACACTTGGTTTTTCTTACCATTACACTCTAGATTATGTGTCTGGGTTCATATGATTAAACTCTGAACAAGTGAAACCAATGCAATATAGTGTTGGGATTAAAAGTAGGACTGGTGGAGCCAGATGGCTCAATTCAGATCCCAGATCTTCTGCTTAATGGCTATGTGACTGTAGGTAAGAGAGCTAATTGCCTCCCTGAGCTTGTTTCCTCACCTATAAAATGGGGATAGTAATAGGGTTATCTTACAGTGTTGTTAGGATGATTGAATTAGTATATACAAAACAAAACATGTAAAAGAGTACCTGGTATGTACATGTTAACCATGATTACTATGAATGGTTAATTGGTTAAGAAAGGTAGATAATGCTGGCCGGGTGCGGTGGCTCACGCCTGTAATTGCAGCACTTTGGGAGGCTGAGGCGGGAGGATCACGAGGTCAGGAGATTGAGATCATCCTGGCTAACACGGTGAAACCCTGTCTCTACTAAAAATACAAAAAATTAGCCGGGCTTGGTGGTGGGCGCCTGTAGTCCCAGCTACTTGGAAGGCTGAGGCAGGAGAATGGCGTGAACTCGGGAGGCGGAGCTTGCAGTGAGTGAGCAGAGATTGCGCCCCTGCACTACAGCCTGGCGACAGAGCGAGACTCCATCTCAGAAAAAAAAAAAAAAAAAAAGAAAGAAAGGTAGATAATGCTGAAATTCAAGTGGGTCAACAGTCTCAAAGGAAGAAACATATTTAGATATAGAAATGCATGATAATGGTATACTGGAGTAAAATACTTGTTTCATTTTGGAGAAACTTGCCTGCTGGAGGAATTTTGAGCTAGGCTGATTCCAAAAACATCCATATTGAAGCAAATAGGTTTTGTAGGGTCTTCGGGTAAATAGCCTTTACTTGCTGTGTTGAATGTGAAGGTTAAAGGAACACAGTCTTCTCTAGCCAGATTCTCCATGCGCCTTCTGTAATGGTAAAGTCCACGTCAATCGCTGCTTGTGGGCGTGTGGCATGGACGCGCAGGAGCCTCTGTAACATGTATGTGGCATGCAGCTGTGTGGATTCCTGGAGATTATTGGAGATTTGCCTTCTCTTCATTCTTAGAGATGTGCATTTGTTTTCCTCAACTTGCTTTTAGCTCAGCTGATTGGTTGTATGTGAGCTTTGTGCTCCTCTCCTTTCCTGTCTTCTGAATTTATGCTATTTTGAACTTTTGGTCTGCTTCTGCATAATGAGAGAAATTGGCAGAAGACAATTCCAGATAAACCTTCACCAAAACTAATGGTTCTGTGGAAGTCCTTGAACGAGTGTGGAGGCAGCAAAGCTCTCCCAATTCCCAGGTGAGCCCAGGGTGGAGATGTAAGACCACACTGAACACTGAGCATGGTCACCAGGCTGCTTTTGAGAAGAGACTGTGAAGCTGTCCTCCTGCAGGGGCATGATGGCTATATTTGAGAATTTCTGGAAAACATTCTCTGCCTCTCTGGCTTGCAATGCTCTTGGGCTGCAGGAGTGGTAAAATTGTGCTGTTAGATTCGTTCCTGATTCCATCCTTATTAGATAAAGCGTAGCCTGTGTTATCTAACTGGCTACTTAATGGAGTCCACATTGGGTGTGATATTCTGCTCAAGATTAATTTCGGGTAATGAAGATCTGAAACAAGGTATTTAAGAGCCCCACTAATGTTTCATTTATAGCAATCTATCAAAACGATAGATATTTAGCCTCTTTACTGGATATGAAACATTAACTTAAAGCCAGTGCTGCTTTCTGTGTTAAATACCAGTACCCCTGCCTTCGATTTTATCAAACATTGTGAAAAATCTGCCACCACGTCCTGGAGAACACATATCATGGACTTAGCCTTAAGTTATGATTCTCTGGCACCTTGGACAACTGACCAACCCTAGCTTGGACCCTGCTTGGGCCTTTTCACATAATGAGTAGAATTCACAAACAAATATTTATCGGGCACATGCTGTGTTCAAGGCCCACTAGACATTGTGAGGGGGACACAAAGTGGACTCAATTTCACTGCATGCGATATGCTGGAAAAGAGATATCTTAGCTCAAGGGGCAGCCTCATTACTCCTAAGTTGGTTATTACATTGTTCAGTTATGAGCAGATGAGGCCTAGAAAAATCTGGGTCGCTTCTCCTCATAACAACTTCCCATTTGGGGCGGTATGAAAAGTGTGGGTTTCCATCAATTCTGATGAGTAGGTGGAGTCCATTGCTCAGCCTTTAGGTGCTCCCCTTTGTCCAGGAGCCAACAGTTGGGTATTTGGGGCTCCAGAACAAGTATCCAGGCACCTAAATGGTATCTAGCTAATATTTATTGATGCATTTTTCTAAGGAAAAATGAGCAATTTCCACTTTTCATTTTCAAGCTTAATACTCATGACTGTCCAGTATTATCCTTACCCCTCTCTAGTTTTCTTCTGTTTACTGTTTTTATTGTTCATTGGAAATATGTTGGTTTAGTACCAATTGTGTGCTGTTTTCCTATATGGAATATATTCTTTCTGATTTTTTTCTGATTCAAATGGTATCTATTCTTCAGGGCCTGCCTGAAGACCCGTGTCTTCCTGACCATATTCTCTGTGCAGTTTTTCTTCTTTCCAGGAAGAATTTTGTTTTTCTTCTCTGAATTCATAAACATCAAGGTTTGAATATGCATCCAATGCTTGAACATAGATGGCGGTTCTCTAGATATTTTTTTCTATGTGTAATTCATTTTCCTTTTAGGTTACAGCATCTTTAAGAATAGGGACCTATGCTTAATATCTCTTCCATAGCACACACACTACTTTTGGGCACACAGGTTGTACTAAAAGCCTAGTGACTTGACCTGGTCCACAAGGATGAATCCTAAATGGACTTGGCAGTAATTTTGTGTAAGAAAAGGCAGAGGAATCACACAATTGATTTTACAGTGTGTCACTGTCAGTGTGGTGCTTATGACCACCTTGGGGAATGTGAATGAAGCCCCCACTAGATTTGTCTGTGCTGTCCCCAAGGACTTAACCACCAGGTTGCTGTTTGCAGCTGTCTCTGATAGTACATTGGGGTCTATAGACTTGAGTGTCTCTATCTTTTCTGGCTCTTCCGCATGCTTGGTGGTGGTTCGATATTCTGTTTTGTACTTCTTTGATACCGTCTCTGGGGTCCCCTTAATTGGGACACCTTAATCAGGGAGCCCCTGCTGCCTGGGTTGGGGGCTGAAGTCCTGCTGCTTTCCCTCCCCATTGTCAGGATTCCTGGGTGTTTCCTGGGTTGGAGACATCAGCCTGGCGGCACAGCCTGTGCTTTCCCCATTACCTGATCACGTTTCATCGGTGAAACAGGATGTTTCACTGAAGGCTTAACTCAGGAGGCGCCTGAATCTTATTTGGCCAGAAATCTTTTTGGCAGTTGGTGAACTTGGTTGGATTCCAGTCTGTCCCTTTCATTGTCAGGACATACCCACAGTGAGGATTTGTGTGCCAGGCCTGTCATTTCTCTGTCTCCTCCAGACCCCCCGCCCTCATGATACTGTTGCCAAAATCAAGGGCCCAACCCCTTGCCCCTTAAACATCTTTGCCTTTTAAATTTTGTAAACAATGCTGGAATAAAACATTTTTATTATAACAGATACAAGTAATAGAGATGTTGTAGCAAAGTCTGAAGGTCTCTGTTTTAAGTAGTGTGTAATAGAAAACCAAAATAACGGGTGGGCGAGGTGGCTTGCGCCTGTAATCCCAGCATTTTGGGAGGCTGAGGAGGGCGGATCACGAGGTCAAAAGATTGAGACCATCCTGGCTAACACGGTGAAACTCCGTTTCTACTAAAAATACAAAAAATTAGCCGGGCATGGTGGTGGGCACCTGTAGTCCCAGCTGCTTGGGAGACTGAGGCAGGAGAATGGCGTGAACCCGGGAGGAGGAGCTTGCAGTGAGCTGAGATCGCGCCACTGCACTCCAGCCTGGGCGACAGAGTGAGACTCCGTCTCAAAAACAAAAACAAAAACAAAAATTAGCTGGGCGTGGTGGTGGGTGCATGTAATCCTAGCTACTTGGGAGGCTGAGGCAGGAGAATTGCTTGAACCCAGGAGGCGGAGGTTGCAGTGAGCTGAGATTGTGCCACCGCACTGCAGCCTGGTAACAGAGCGAGACTCTGTCTCAGAAACAAGAAAATCAAAATAACAGTGGCTTAAAATGGGAGTTTTAGTTTCTTTTACAAAAAGGAACAGATTCAGCCTCTTGTGTTAGCTTCCTGAGGTCAAAAGAGACAAGGCTTCTCCTGTCTTTCTGTATCAACATCTTTAGCTGTGGCTTTCATTTTCTAAGACACTTCATGATATAAGGTAACTGCTGGAGTTCCAGTCATATCATCCAAGTTTTAAGCAGGAAGGAAGAAGAAGGGGAGAGGAAAAGAAAAAGCACATGCTAGCTAGTTGTCCGTCCCATTTTTATGCAGGGACTTATTTGTTTACATTGCTCAGCACTAGCCAGTCATATGCTAAAGCCAGCTCACCCTAGGTTATGAATGCCAATTGTTACATTTGCCAGAGTTTTTGCAAGCCGATTGACTTGAGTTTGGTAGCTTGAAATTGGCCATAGTTTTTACACAAGAGAAAATGGTGTAAGAGAGAGCTGTTTGTTAACCATTTACGAGACACAGCTGTTCCTGGCTGTAGGACAGGCGAGGAAATGTAATTTTTAACCTGGTGCATTGCCACACAGAATAAAATCACAGTCCTTTTACTAAAGAAGAAGGGAAAGTGATAATGAATAAGAAAACACTCTTTGCTACATTCTCCCCACTTTGTATTCCATAGACTGGATCTGCTTCCCCTGTTTAGGTTGTTAACTCTTGTCTCCTTTTCAAGTTATGCAACAGTCAACATAGTTTTACATTTGTGTTTCTGCACATGAACCAGCATTTGTGGACAATAGCTTCTTTGAGGTAGATTTGCTAGGTCAAAGGGTATGTGCCCTCTGCTTAACTCTTTATAAAGAACACTCACCAGATGTCTGGTCTGTTTCCTCCTAATGTAGTGTAGTGGTGATGAGCATGGATTTTGGAATCACACATACAGGGTGTGAACACTCATTCAGACACTTCTAGCTGTGTGACTTTGGCCAACTTACTTAACCTCTGTAAGTGTCAATGTTTTTTTCCATGTAAAATGGGATTGGGGGATACCATCTGCCCCTGTAGGGTTTTGTGATGATGAAATGAGATTGTGACTACATAGCACTTACAGCAGAGCCTGGCAGGTTGTAAACCCACAGTAAATAGTTAGCAGGGGCTTCTGCTCATGGAAAGATACACATGTGTGCAACATACAGTGAGAAGAATGAAAACATGAAACTGGGCCTTGAACATTACATGTAGGGTCGATATGAGTTGTAGAGATGACCAGATTCAGATAGGAAAGCAATGGATGTTTAATGTTCAAACTCGAAAATTATTCATTTCACTGCCCCTAGGGGTAGGTGTGTAATCTAATTGATGGTTAGAAAAATCCCAGAGTAAACCAGGAATGTCTCTAATTCATAAGTGTATATTATAAATATATTTAAAATCATCTTTATGACAATTCAGTTATGTTTCTTTAGCATATCAGATCCTTTAGTTGTGGAACTTGACAGAAATCAACATAAATGTTCTTTTTCTCTCCCAACTATATTGAACATTGCACAGATGTGTAGTTAAGTATTTATCGTGAACATGCAAATATTGATGTCCCCAAGGCCCATTCTTTGATTTTCAAACTGCTGTTGCTATATTTGGATGTTGATTAATATGGGTCTTTGCTCTGATACACAGCATGTCTGATTTCAGGACCTCTGAAAGCAGCATAGAGAAGAAAAGAGAAGCTGAGGCTTGATATTCATAGGGATGGACAATAATTGAAGACGTGAATTGCTTTGGGAAAATGGCAGCAGGCAACCAAATATATGAGATGGTTAAGGATATGCCTAGCACAGAACTTTGAGCAGGTAGATTTTCAGTATATCTTTGCTCACTTAAAGAGACAGAAGCTATGGAGAAGAAACAATCACAATGAAAGAATTATTTTAACACTAGTCTAGAACAAGATTTCTTAATATTGGCCCTATTGACATTTTTGGCTGGATAATTCTGTGTTGTGGGGGCCGTCCTGTGCATTGTAGGGTATTGAGCCACATCCTTGGCTACCCACTAGGTGCCAGTTGCATGGCCTTCCTCAAGTTATGATCACAAAAAATGTCTCCAGACCTTGCTAAATGTCTCTGGGTGGAGGGCAGATTCACTCCTGGTTGAGAACTACTGATCTAGAAGAAAGGAAAATTAGATGATATAAAGTAAACAACAATTATATGCTAGACATTTAACCCATTGAGTCCTTGCAATAAGCCTGAATTGCAGATGTTGCTAAAATTATTTTTGTGGAAAGAGAGGTGGGATTCCAAGAAGCTAAGAACATGACCCCAGGTGGGACAGATGGGATCTGAGTCCAAATGTGATGTTCTTTTCCTTGTATACCTCTCCTTCCTAACTGTATGACATAAACGTAAAGTATCACAAGAGCTTATGCTGCTCCTCTTCTTGGTACCAAGCTCGGCCTTCACTGTCTTATGAAAACCAAAAGCAGTTTTCAGAGAATCATGCACAACTTACATTTGGGTGATTGATCTGATTTGGCATACATTTTGTGGAGAACGTGAACCAGTCTATTCCCCAGTGGAGGGCTGTTGATAAACAAAGAGATATGTAGTCTTTTTAGCATTTCAAGGGCTGTGAGTCTCCTGAGAAAACTCAAACCAGGTCCAAGAGGAGTTACTTTGAGAGAAGCTATCTAAGAACTGCAATATCCTCTGTGGGGAAGGTGGCTTTCGTTGTAATGGTTCTTGCAAATATTTCTTAAACCAAATAGGGTTTTCTTCTGGGGAACACTGAGATCAACTATTTGCCTATTTGATCCTCTTGCAGTTAATGTAACAGGTTTAAAACTCTGGTCTCAGCAGAAGGGGCTTCATGCCGAGCTATGGGGGCTAATTCTGTGCAGTGCAGTGTGGGGACAGAGCATCCCACTTTCCACTGTTTGGTGAGGCACTGGCCCTTAGAGGAGAGTTTTTGGGTATACAGCTAATTGTTCTAATTATGTAGTAGTAAAAATTATACCCTCCTGTGGCCGCATATGAATAGTGCACTAGAGTGCTTTCTTAAAAGAGTTGGGATGGGGTTGGGAGGGTCAGGAAATGAAGGGATAAAATTATTGTTAATTCCACCCCCTTGTTATACCATCAAGAGAATATAAACCAATAAAAGAACTAAATGTTGGCAATCCATAAAATTCCATAAGCAGTAATAAACAAAAGCTGAAACTATATTGATATACAACCAAACAAGGAAATTATCATTATTTTTTAATAAAGCCATTTATCATCAATAAATAACAAGGGGAATAGGAAAAATTACAAGCACAATGCCATCTTCCATAATTATACCTATTAACAATTTAAAGCATAATTATGTGAGGGAGAAAAACTTTTAGGAAAGCTTTGTGCTGTTTTCTCCACAGAAAAGTCAAATTCTCACACTCCCAGATATTCAGGATTTTCTAAACATTTCAGAATGATTGGTTATGCTTGTCCCAACTTACAGTAGCTTATTTTCTAAGGATCTTTCTAATAATTCAGGCCCTTCTGGCCTCTCCATTACCAGGTTTGTCATCAGCCCTGGAGAAAGGGCTGGGATTCAGGAAAAAGGTATATATGGTAATGATCTGACCACTTGCTAAATGTCACTGGTCAAGAGGACTTTGTTTAGTGACAAGTTGATTTTGGGATTCCAGGATCTTTTTTTTTTTTTGAGATGGAGTCTCGCTCTGTTGCCCAGGCTGGAGTGCACTGGCGCTATCTCGGCTCACTGCAAGCTCTGCCTCCCGGGTTCATGCCATTCTCCTGCCTCAGCCTCTTGAGTAGCTGGGACTACAGGCGCCCGCCACCACGCCCGGCTAATTTTTTGTATTTTTAGTAGAGATGGGGTTTCGCCGTGTTAGCCAGGATGGTCTCCATCTCCTGACCTCGTGATCCCCCACCTCGGCCTCTCAAAGTGCTGCGGGCGTGAGCCACCTTGCCCGGCCCCAGGATCTTACTTATTTTATCTGAACTAACCCCAGTTGAGCAGCTGCTATTGCCTAAATGACTATGTTCCAGGCCTTGGGGTTACAGAAAGAAATGAGGTACTGGTTTTTGTTTGTTTGTTTGTTTGTTTGTTTGAGATGGAGTCTCACTCTGTCACCCAGGCTGGAGTGCAGTGGTGCAATCTTGGCTAACTGCAACCTCTGCCTCCCGGGTTCAAGTGATTCTCCTGCCTCAGCCTCCTGAGTAGCTGGGATTACAGGTTCATGCCACCATGCCTGGCTAATTTTTGTATTTTTAGTAGAGACGGGGTTTCACCATGATGGCCAGGCTGGTCTCGATCTCCTGACCTCATGATCCACCCACCTCGGCCTCCCAAAGTGCTGGGATTACAGGTGTGAGCCACCGTGACTGGCTGGTGTATTTTTTTTAACCATTGAACACCTTACATTCCCAAAGGGAAACAGACCTGTATGCCTGCAGTGGCAAACAGCAGGGTGATTTAAGAGTATGCCTCAGAGCCCACCAGCCAGCCTGGGGTCATAGCCCTGCTCTGAAGCTTATCACTTATGGGACCTTGTACAAATTAATTAATGTTCATATGCCTCTGTGTCCTTATCCACAAAAGAAAAAATAGTAATAATATCTGCTTGTAGGTTGTTATGAGGACTAAATGAGTTGATATATGAAAAGTGCTTAAAAAACTGCCTGGCACCTGGTGAGTGCTATGTAAGTTGGCAGTCATTTAACCTGACAGGGTGAAGTCCTGTGACTTGGTACTTTGGTTCTGGTATGATAGCAGCGGTTGGGGTATTTTGATAGTTTGGGTCTGGTGCAATAGCAAGCTCGTGGTCACGGAAGGCTCTGTGTACAAGAGAATGACTGTCCTGAGTCTTAAAGGGTGAGAATAATAGGAGAGAGTATTCCACACAGGGAAAACCACAGGAGCAAAGGGATAGCATACAGAAACAGTATGATGTGCCTGGCTCTTTATAAGCTATACTCCATCTTCTTAGAGCCTGACACAATTGAGCTGGTGGCAGAGAGAGAGAGGAGGCTGCAGTAGCTGGCAGAGTCTGGTCACAGAGGCTTGAGTTTTTCTCGAGGACAGGAGGGCCCTGTTGAAGGATATTCACTGTGAAGGTGATGGTTAGTCAGATTTCCAGTCTAGATCCATTAGGAAAGCAGTGTACTGGGTTGCTCTAACAAGTGAGAGGGGAGCCGAAGGGAAGGGTTAGGGGCAACTTTTGGAATTTTTATGATTCAGACTTCTACCCAGTAGGGCAATATTTCAGCAGGGTTATGCATGTTTGTTGGAAATGAACACCTGGACTGATTGATTCTCAGTTTAATTGTGGTAGTCATTAGTGCTGTTTGGCAAATATCCCAGTTCTCCACTTTCAGGCACATGTATAAACAAATGGTAGGATTGTATTTTCTGGTCCCCTTGTGTGAATGGGGTCACATGAATAGTTCAGGTCCAGGAGTTGTAAGAAAAATGATACGTTACTTTGTAATCATATCACTGAGTTGTTGCTGAAAGATCTTTCAGAGCTTGCTCTTTTCCCTCTGTCACAGTGACTAGCATCGTTCCAGATAGAGTTGTCTCCATCAGCTGGGTCCTGCAGTACAGATGACATGGAGCAGAACTCCCAGCTGACTCTTGATTAACATGGAGCAGGAGTGAGAAATAAACCGTTATGGTTTTTAAGCCAGGGGTCAGCACACTTTTTCTATAAAGGGCCAGATAGAAAATATTTTAGGCTTTTAGTTTATGGACCATACAGTCTCTGTCACAACTCCTCAACTCTGTCCCCATAGTGGGAAAACGGCCATAGGAAATATGTGCACACATGGGCATGGCTATGTTCCAATCAACTTTTATTTACACAAACAGGCAGCAGGCTGCGGTTGACCAGCAGGCTGACTCCTACTTAAGGCACTATGGTTTGGGGGCTATTTGTTACCACCACATAATAAAGCTATTCCTGACTGATACTTTGCCCAACTAGCTTTTCTTTTTAAATACAGGTAAAACTTACATAGAGTGAAATGCACAGATCTTATGTGTGTTATTCAATGATGTTTATAAATGATGCTATGTGATGTTTAATAAATATATACATATTAAGTATATGCTTTATTATGTATCATAAAACTATTCCATTTTATGAATATAGAATTCATTTTCTTGTTGATGGAAATTTGGACTATTTATAGCTTTTGGTCATTATGGATAAAGCTATGAGCATTCATGTGAAAATCTGTGTAGATCTAGATTTTTATTTCTCTTGGATAAATAGCTAGGAGTATAACTGCCAGATCCTGGAGGGGGTGAGTAGATGTAGGTTTAAGTTTATGAAAACTGGCCAACAGCTTTTCACTGTGATTGTGCCGTTTATACTTCCACCAGGAATGTTTGAGAGTTCTACCTACTCTACATCCTCTCCAACAGTTAGTGTTGTCAGATTTTTGACTGTATTTATTCTATTAGGTATGAAATGGTATCTCACTGTGGTTTTACTCTGTGTCTTCCTGATCACTAATGATGCTGAATGTATTTTCATGAGTTTACTGCCGTTTGTATATCAACTTTTGTAAACAGACTGTTCAAGTATTTTGACCATTTAAAAAATTGATTTCTGGTCATAAGTCCTTTGTGAGATATCTATATATCTACATCCTATGTCTATATTTATTTATTTCAAATTTTTCTTCCAGTTTTTGAGTTGCCCTTTCACTTCTTAAATGGTGCGTTTTGATAAGCAGAAGGTTTTATTTTGATAAATACCTATTTATCATTTTTTTTTGTTAATGCTTTCTGTATCCTAAGAAATCTTTGCCTTCCTTGGGGTTGTGAGATATTCTCTATTTCTTTTTATTACCTTGAGTTTTGGCTTTTATGTTTAGGTCTTTGATCCATGTTGAATTAATTCTCGTGTAGGAGAGTTAAGAATTGGGATTCTGGCTGGGCGTGGTGGCTCACACCTGTAATCTCAGCACTTTGGGAGGCTGAGGCAGGTGGATCATGAGGTCAGGAGTTCGAGACCAGCCTGACCAACATGGTGAACCCCTGTCTCTATTAAAAATACAAAAATTAGCTGGGTATGGTGGTGCATGCCTGTAATCTCAGTTACGCAGAAGGCTGAGGCAGAAGAATTGCTTGAACCTGGGAGGTGGAGTTGCAGTGAGCCGAGATTGCACCACTGCACTCCAGCATGGGCGACAGAGCAAGACTCTGTCTCAAAAATAAATAAATAAAATAAAATAAAAGAAGAAAAAGAAAAAGAATTGAGAGTCTGTGTGTATATCTAGTTGTTTCAGCCCCATTTATTATTTTCAACTACAGTCCCCCATTCAATTATTTTGGAAACTTTATCAAAAATCAGTTGTCCATGAATGTGTGGGTCCATTATTGTGTTATCTGCTCTGTTCCATTGATCTATTTTTCTACCTTTATGCAATTACCACACTGTCTTGACTCCTGTAGATTTATAGTAAGGATTTAAATTAAGGAGTATGAGTCCTCCAAATTTGTATTTCTTTTGAAGCATCTTTCGCCTGTTCTTTGGGTTTCCATATAAATTGAGGTCCTTTGGGTTTCCATATAAATTGAGAACCACCCTGTCAATTAAAAAAGCCTGTGGGGTTTTGATTGGGATTTTATTGACTCTATGAATTTGTGCAATGTTGATATCTTAAGTCTTTCAATCCATAAATGTATTACATCTTTCCATGTATTCAGGTGTTTTGTGTTTTTTTAGTGGAGGTCTTGTACAACTTTAGTTACTTTTATTATTACTTTGTTTCTGATGCTATTATAAATTGAATTAAAAAATCATTTTCCAGTTCTTTGCTTCTAGTACATAGCAATATTGATTTTTGTATATTAACTTTGTATCTGGCAACCTTGCTAAAGTCACTTACTACTTCTAGTATTTGGTTTTTAAATTCATCAGGAGGTTTTGTGTAAGCTATAACATTGTCTAAAAATAAAAAGTTTACTTCTTACTTCCCAATTTTATGTATTTTTTTCTTGTTCTTGTCTTATTGCCCTGGCCAGAGGTTCCAGTACAATGATGAACAGAAGAGGTGAGAACAGACATCTTTGCCTCATTCTTAGTATTAGAAGGAAAGTTTTTACTATTTTATCATATGTATTATCTTTGATGTAGAAGTTCTTACATGCCTTTTATCAACTTGAGGAAGTTCCCTTATATTCCTAGTTTATCATGAATGGGTATTGACTTTTTCTGATGCTTTTCAGCCTCTATTGATTATATGGGTTTTCTCTTTTATTCTGTTATTAATAATATGGTAAAAGCAATTTGTTGATTTTCAAATGTTAAACTCACCTTGCAGTACTCAGATGAGCATCACTTGGTCATCATGTGTTATCCTTTTTGTATATTTCTGGATACAATTTGATAATTATTATTATTATTATTTTTTGAGATAGAGTTTCACTTTTGTCTCCCAGGCTGGAGTGCAGTGGTGTGATCTCGGCTCACTGCAACCTCTGCCTTCCGGGTTCAAGCGATTCTCCTGCCTCAGCCTCCCAGTTAGCTGAGATTACAAGTGCCTGCCACCATGCCTGGCTAATTATAGTATTTTTAGTAGAGATGGGGTTTTGCCATGTTGGCCAGGCTTCTGTTGACCTCAGGTGATCCACCCGCCTCGGCCTCCCAAAGTGCTGGGATTACAGGCATGAGCCACTGTGCCCAGTCAATTTGATAATATTTTGTTAAGGATTTTTTAGTCTATGTTCATGATAAAAAATTGTGGTAATTTTCTTTTCTTGTAATATTTTTGTAAGATTTAGGGATAAGGGTTATCTACTGGCCTCAAGATGAATTGGAAAGTGTTCCTTCCTCCTCTGTGCTCTGAAAGAGTTTGTGTAATTTTGGGTTTTTTTCTTAAGTTTTTGATAGAATTCACCAATGAAACCCTTTGGGCCTGTCAGTTTTCTTTGTAGAAGGTTTTAAAAATTATTATAACTTTAATTTAATAAATATAGGGTGACTGAAATTTTCTATTTCTTCTTGTGTCAGTTTTGTTAAGTTAATTTTTCAAGGAATTTGTTTACCTAAATTTTTGAATTTATTCGCATAGAATTATTTATAGTGTGACCATATTATCTTTTTAATATCTGTAGGCTCTGCCATGATACCATTTTTCATTTCTGAATTGTTATTTTAGAATTTTTCTCTTAACTAATCTTGCTAGGGGGTTGACAATATTTTTAGCAGCTTTATTTGAGGTACAATTTGCATTACATAAAATTATTTTAAGCATGTTCTTCAGTGATTTTTTTAAAATAAAATCATATAGTTATATAACCATTACCACAATCCAATATTAGAATATTTCTGTCACCCTTAAAATCCCTTATGTCCATTTGCCGTCACTCTCTGTTCCTACCCCCAACTCTAGATAACCAAAACAAGTTACTGTTACAATTGATTTGCTTTTTCTAGACATTCCATACAAATGAAATAATACAATATATGGTCTTGTGTGTCTGGCTTCTTTCATTTAGCATAATGGTTTTGAGATTCATTCATTTTGTGGCGTGTATCAGTATTCTGTTCACTTTTATTGCTCCATAGTGTTTTATTGCATGGATATAGCACATTTAGTTTGTTCATTTGTCAGTTGATGATGAACAATGCTGCCATAAATATTCATATATAAGTCTTGTGTTGACATATATTTCACTTCATTTGGATACATACCTTTGAGTCAAATTGCTGCTAGACTGAATTCTAAAATGACTGCATCTTACATTTATGCCATTAGTATATGAAGATTCCAATTTCTCTACATCCCCCCAACATTTGTTAGTGAGTATATATTTTTATTTTAGCCATTGTAGTGCATGTGACAGTGTATTTCATTGTAGTTTTAATTTGCATTTTTCTAATGACTAATAATATAGAACATTTCCATGTGCTAATTGGCTACTCATATATCTTTTTTTCAAAAAACATTCAAATCCTTTGCCCCTTTTAAAAATTGAATTCTGTTTTTATCACTGAGTTACAAGTGTTCCTTGCATTTTTGTGGATACAATTCCTTTATAAAGTACAGTATATAATTTGTAAATATTTTCTCCCAGCCTGTGGGTTATCTTTTCATTTTTTTACGGTATGCTTTGAAGTGCAAAAGTTTTTAATATTGGCAAAGTCCAACTTATCCATTTTTTGCTTTTATAGATAATGCTTTTGGTGTTACATATAAGAAATCCCTGCCGAGGTCATGAAGATTTATCTCCTAAGTTTATCAATATTATTAATATTTCAAAAGAACCAGCTTTTGCCTTTGTTAATTTTCTCTATTGTTAGTCCAATTTTTATTTCATTGATTTTTCTTCTTTTTACTTACTTTGCTATTTTCTAGCTTGTTAATATGGAAACTTGTGATTTTAAGCTTTTCATGTTTTCTAATATAAGCATTTAAAGCTATAATTTTTTCTCTTAACTATAATTTGCGCTGCATCCATGGATTATGCTATGTTGTGTTTTTATTAATGTAACATTAAAAATGTTTTAAACATTTTCTTGTGATTTCTTTTTACATCCCTGATGTTTTAGAAGTGTATAGTTTAATTTTCAATTATATGTGTTTTCTAAATATCTTTTTTGTCAAGTTCTGACTTTATTCTATTGTTGACCCTGATCTGATCACTATATACATTACATGTTTTGAAGCATCACTATGTGCTCCGTGAATATGTAAAATGGTTGTCAATTAAAAAAATTTAAAAAGAATTTAATTTAGATATTTATTAGGACTTATTTTAATTATCATTATGGCATATGGTCTGTGTTCATGAATACATCTTGTGTACTTGAAAATGTGCATTGTGCAGTTTTTGGATATAGTGTTCTAAAAATATCAATTAGATTAATTTATTCAGTAGTGTGTCCACATCTACAGTATCTGTACTGGATTTTGTTTTATTAAGAGTTTCTCTGAGTTCTGAGAGAGGCATGTTTATTCTTTATCCACAGGCATGTTTATTCTTTAACCACAATTGTGGATTTATCAATTTTTTCTTTTACCTCTGTCTAGTTTTTGTGTCATCTGTTTTCAAACTTTGTATTTAAGTGCACACATATTTGTGATTCGTATGTCTTCCTGATTATCATCATGAAACACCATGTTTAAACCTCTGATCATAGTCTCTGCCTCGAAGCTTACTTTGTTCAATATCAGTGTAGCCATACCACTTTTTTATGTGTACTTTTTTTGCAGCCTATATATTTTTTTTATCCTATTACTTTCAACCTAATTTGGTATTTATATTTTAAATGCATCCTTGTTGATTGCATTTAGTTGGATCTTGGTGTTTTATTTAGTCTGATAATCTTTTTCTTTTCTTTTTTCTTTTGAAACGGAGTCTTGCTCTGTCACCCAGGCTGGAGTGCAGTGGTGCAATCTCGGCTCACTGCAACCTCCGCCTCCCGGGTTCAAGTGATTCTCCTGCCCCAGCCTCCCGAGTAGCTGAGATCACAGGTGTGTGTTACTATTCCTAGCTTTGTGTGTGTGTGTGTGTGTGTGTGTGTGTGTGTGTGTTTAGTAGAGACGGAGTTTCAGCATGTTGACCAGGCTAGTCTTGAACTCCTGGCCTCAAGTGATCCGCTTACCTTGATGGAGTTTATGAAAACTTTTTGATCAGCATGTTGTTTTTTTCCCAAATTGAAGGGAATTTTTGTCCGTTATTTGTTCAAATACTGTTTTTGCCTTATTATTCTCACCCCGATTACATATAAATTAGATCACTTGATATGTTTGCACATTTGACTGTAATTCTGTTATTCTGTTTTAATCTTTTTTCTCCTCTCATTTCTTCAGATTGGATAAATATTTTGACTTCTTTTCAAGTATTATTGATCTTTCTTCAAGTTGAGTGGTCCTTTTTTCCCCCTTGACATTTCCATTTGCTGTTAAGACCATTTATCAATTTCTTTTACCTCTGTCTAGTGTTTGTGTCATCTGTTTTCAAACTTTGTATTTAAGTGCACACATATTTATGATTTGTATGTCTTCCTGATTATCATCATGAAACACCATGTTTAAACCTCTGATCACAGTCTCTGCCTCGAAGCTTACTTTGTCCAATATCAGTGTAGCCATACCACTTTTTTATGTGTACTTTTTTTGCAGCATATATATATATTTTATCCTATTACTTTCAACCTAATTTGGTATTTATATTTTAAATGCATCCTTGTTGATTGCATTTAGTTGGATCTTGGTGTTTTATTCAGTCTGATAATCTTTTTCTTTTTCTTTTTTTCTTTTGAAACGGAGTCTTGCTCTGTCACCCAGGCTGGAGTGCAGTGGTGCAATCTCGGCTCACTCCAACCTCCGCCTCCCGGGTTCAAGTGATTCTTCAAGTGAATTTTTCATTTCAAATATTTTACCTTTCAATTACAGAATTTTGTTTGATGCTTTTTTGTAGTTTCAAATTTTCTGCTGATATTCCCCTATTATGACTCTCTTTCCTTGAGGTTCTTGAAAATATTTATTATAACTTTTTTAAAGTTCTTGATTCCTCATTCAAACATTTGGGTTATCTCAAAATCTGTTTCTGTTGCCTGATTTTTCTTTTGACTGTGAGTCACATTTTTATGTTTCTTTGTATATGTAGCATTTTCCATTGCGTTAATATGTTGCAAGGATTCTGAATTCTGTTATCTCCCCCTGAAAAGTTAAGACTTTTGTTCTAGATTAATTTTTGCACCTACTGGCTGACTACCTTGAACTTGGGAAAGTTTGTTTGTACACTTTGTTAGGGAAGCTCTGTTTCAATTTTGCAATTGATCTTAGTGTAAATTTGTAATCCTAAGGCATACCTGCACTTTAAGGTGTCTTCCTTCAGGAGTTTTCATGCAAAGCTTAAAATATTTACCAAGTGCCTTCACCATGTCAGAATTAAAACTCCAGACCCTGACTTTTTAATGATGGACAGCTTATGAAATATTTGGTAGCTTTTTCAGCGTTTCACCTGTTTGTTTCTGCCAGACTACTTGGACTTCCCTCAAGCATCTACTGTTCAGGGATAAACCCAGGATTTGTGAGGAGATGTATGCAGATTTCCTCCCTCTGTCACCTGTTCTGTTCTGGTATTTCCCTTCACAATCTCCAACCGCTTTGGCATCCCTGACATCTGGCTTTTCAAGGCAGTGAGACTGCAGCTTTTTCTTGAGTTCTGGCTGCTGTGTCCAGTGCAGACTCTGGAGTGGCCTCAAGGGGAAAAGCCATTTAAACATAGATATCACCCAATATGGTTCTCTTCTTTCAAGGCCATTGGATTGTCTTCTGTTTCTGTCTGCTTTTGGTAGCTTTCCAGTGCCTTCTATTAGTTGTTTATATTTTTCCAAGAGTTTATAATTTTTAACTCTTTATGCATCTGCCTCCTACATGAGGGTCTAGGGAAGAGATCTCCAGGTGGAGGAAAGAGCAAATGAGAAGCCCTGAGCAGGACTGAGATGAATGAGCTGGGGTGGAACCTGGAGGCCCATGGGCTGGAATGAAGTTTACATCCAGGGATCCCTCTAAGCCATTGAACTTCGGCATTTGCTCTGAGTGAGAGATAAGAAGCTGTCGAATGGCTTCCTTAGAGAAAAAATGTTATCTAATTTTTTGCCTTGTACTCTAGGAAGGCAAGAGAAGAAGCAGGTAGACCAGTTAGGAAGCAGTTATGACTGGTAAGAGATGATGACGATTGATCTGGGTCAAACAAAATGATTTGTTGAGAGCTTCGTATGTGCTGTGTATGATGCTACCCACCTAAGCTAAGCAGCTGTGTTCCCAATCTCCTTCTTGCCTTGGCAGGGGACACAGCTTGAGGACTCTCTTGCTACATAGAAAAACACATGAGGCTGAGCATGGTGGCTCATGCCTGTAATCCCAACACAGGCATGCTGAGGCAGGAGGACTTCTTGAGCTCAGAAGTTCAAGATCAGCCTGGGCAACACAGGGAGACCCCATTTCTACAAAAAATTTAAAAAATTAGCCACATATGGTGGCGTGTGCCTGCGATCCTAGCTACTGAGGAGACTGAGGTGGGAGGATAACTTGAACCTGGGAGGTTTAAGCTGCATTGAGCTGTAATTGTGCCACTGTACTTCATTCTGGGCAACAGAGAGAGACCCTATCTCTAAACACACACACACGCACACACACACACACACATACACACACAATAGGGAAGGAAACTTGATTAAGGAAGGCCGGTTTAGCATAAAGCTTTGGGTGAAGGATTTACTTGTGTGTGCATATAGCCACATACCTAGCTGTGTAAGTCATTACAAATGTCACCTGGCTAATGTTCATTAATGATTAGCTAATTATAAAGCTGCCATTCTGTCCTTGGACTGATAGCTGGTTTGTTTTACAGAAGGCAGTATCTTTGGTAGAGTTGCTTTATCATATCAAAAAGGGTAGTGTTGTTTTTTTTTTCTTAGCAATAGCTTCAAGAACAAAGAAGATTAAACAAACACTATCGAATGAAAGAACCAAGCCCAGTACCTGGCACATAATAAGTGCGTAGAAAGCATTACTTGAAATTAGATTTACTGCTTTTTTGATTAAAAAATACTCTTCCAATTTAATGTCTTAAGGGTCCTCTATAAAGAGTACAAATTATAAGTTAAATAAATACTATATTGGACCGAAATCAGAAGTAGAAACTTGCATACCTTCTCTTAATTTGTTAATTACTGAGAAGTTATTTGTGGTCTTGACCTGATGCATGCATTAATACATTATGTGTGTGTGTGTGTGTGTGTGTGTGTGTGTGTGTGTGTGTATATTTTTTTTCTTAGCTCCCTTTACTTCTACCTTCTCTCTTTCACTCTCTCCTTCCTCCCATTCCTCCTATCATTTATTGAGGACTAACCAAATGTTCTAGTCACTGTTCTGGCACTTGACGTGCAGAGCCTCCTGGTAGCCTTCAGTTTAGTGCAGTGATTGAGAGCACAGCCTGAGAGCTGGACCCATTTGCATTCCAGCCCAGCCTCAGCCCCACAAGCTGTGTGATCAGAGGCATTTTACCAAACCTTTCCAAAGCTTGGTTTACTTATCTGTCAAATGAAGATGGTGGTGCAGTTTTCAGGCTGCAAGTGAGTGTGTAAGGTCACTTAGCTCATAATATGGTGACACATTTCACAGGTCTCATGATCAGATGAGGAAGCACATAGTATCATTCGGCCTTTTATACAGGTCCACTGGTTACCTGTTCTTGGTAACAGGGTGAAGGCTGGGCTAACAAGTCCTGCCGGGAGACTGTAAGAGGTTGCAAGGCACTGTGGGTCAGAGTAGCATGGATCCAGACCACCTGCATGTATATTCTGGCTCTGCCACTTATTAGCTGTGTGCCATTGGGCAAATTATTTAACCTCTCTGTGTTTCAGCTTCCTCACCTGTGAGATGGGTTAGTAATGCTACCTATTGCATAGAACTGCAGTGAGGATGAAATGAGTTGACCCATGCAGAGTCCTTAGAGCAGTGACTGGCACTTAGTAAGCTGCATAGAAGTATTGTCTATTAATACTTGCATTGATTGTGAAACATAATTTAGCATTGCTAAGAGGCTGTCTTTTCAGGAGCATGGAGTCCAAGTGCCCATTTCCTGTACATTTGGCTCAGATACCCACCCCTAACCCCTGCACGCAGTCTCTTTTCTGTCTGAGTGGGACACATCTCTTTCCCCTGCAGCACAATCACTCTTTGCCTCCCGCTCCGTCCTGGTCTGCCATCTGCTGACCCATTCGCTGCTCCTGTCAAGTCAAAGATAGCGAGGCCTTTGTGGAGTGCCCAGGCAGCGTGTCATGTCCCAGCGCTGTTGTACATCTTGTTTCAGAGATATTTTGCTGTAATGTTCTGTGACCTTTTCCATTGAGTGAGGTAGTTGGAAAGGCACTCAGTAAGGGAAAATTGAGCTGTTTTATTCCTCCCCAAGGAGGCTCCTGTTTCCTTTCCACCATTCATTTGAAAGCTATCATTTTCTTGATTTTATAGCTGAAAAACACCATTGATTCACTGGGTGTTAGATGCTTAGAGTTCTCCTATTGACATGCCTATTGACAGTTTTCAGTATATTCTGCGTCTAATTATCACTCTTGGCTAAATGATACACCTTGTGGACTTGAGCGATGGAGTCGATAGCTCTCACCACATTGTTCTAGTGCTGCCTATTGAGCCTGGTGTCACGGCGATGTGATTTATGTGATCAGAAAGAAAATTCCTGTTGGTGTGCTGCATAATTAAAGCAAGCGCAGAGTGACTGGTGACAAAAAATCAGGCCTGCCGATGTCATCCCCAAATGAGGAGAGATTTCTAGAGTAAGCAGCTGCGACAGTGAAGAATCTCTCTTGGCATCTTCGCTTTGCAATTTTCAAGGGTTCGATTTTCCTCCTGGCCCTGGCTGAAGGCTCCTCTTCTCTCCCTTCCTGCTGCATTGTGGTCAGAGCTTCAGTACCTGTGTGCTGCCATTCCGAGGCCTGGGCCCTGGGGCTCGCTCTGGGAGGGGCTCATTGTTGCAGACAGGGGCTGTTCATAGAATTTGGGCTGGCAGCAGCCCACATTTGCAGGTAGGGAAGATGGATGGCTCTAAAATGGCTTGTCCTTTGTATAAGCCGGTTTGAGTTTCTGAGGTTGAGATTAAATGTTGGGAAGGCCATTTTCCCTGTGCGTGAGAGGAGTGGTCCCTGCGTTGACATGGCGGGTTCTGAGAGGAGTTGATGGTGGTGATGCTGGCCAGCCTCAGGCAGGACTGAAGTGCAGGTGGCTGACAGGTGGCAAAGACTGGGCATGTAGTAAGCAAACAACTCTGGTGTGAGACAGTGTGCCCTGTGAATCCCACCTTCTGCCTCAACTACTCCTTTACCAACACTCTCCCCAGAGGCTCTTCAGAAGATCCGCACAGTCAAGGACCTTGCCTTCTTCAATGCTGGTGTGGCGATGATTTTCTGTGAGGCCAGAGTCAAGTGATCTAGCCTCCATAGACTAGTGTGTTCTCCATATCTGAAGTGAACGGGGTTCCTTTTAGCCCTGAAGTACTGTGGCTTAGTGAGTTGGGGCTTGGAATAAGTGTTGGAGAAAGTAAAGGTGTTCATCTGAGAGGTCCCCTGAAGGAATTCAAAGGCCAAGCTGCCACTGCCTGAGGGGAGTGCTTCGTGTGTGCTGCTGATCTAAGATGCGGAGCCTCTGGCTTCGTATGGCACTGAAGGAACCTTGGAGGTTAGAATATGTTAGCGAGATATTTAATGAGACATATGAACAGAACATCTGAATCAAGCCAACAGAGTAGACATTTCCAGGCACCTGAGTTGGGCAATGAATTTGGCCTGGTGGCTAGCAAAAGTCATGAGTAGAATGGGGATTGGGTGTTGGTGGGTGATTGAGGCCATGCAAAGGAGTCAGGATTCTGAGATTTTGGGTAGCTGAGATTGTGACAAGAGGGACTTTTGAGGTCAGTGATTCTAGATGGGTTACTTTCCTGGAAGCCATATGCCTTGTGTGGGCACTATTACCATGAATTTCTACTTAATGAACCTCTGTATGTGGCACTTTTGCAGTTCAGTTTTTCCCCATGCACAAGGCCAGAGAGATTTTGTGACTTGAGTTCCCGTTTTCATCATTGGGATTTTTTAATATAAAAGTTTTGAGACTACTCAGTGTTGTATTTTTGAGGATATACTGATACTTTATAATTAGGGGTTGTGTTAGGCCATTCTTGCCTTGCTCTAGAGAAATACCTGAGACTGGGTAACATAAGAAAAGAGGTTTCATTGGCTCATGGTTCTGCAGGCTGTACAAGCATGACATCTGACATCTGCTTGGCTTCTAGCGAGGCCTCAGGGAGCTTTTACTCATGGCAGGAGGCGAAGTGGGAGCAGCGATGTCCCATGGCAAAAGCAGGGAAAGACAGAGAGGCAGGGGGGTACCACACACTTAAACCACCTGATCTCATGATAACTCTTACTCACTTTTGAGAGGACAGAACTAAGCTGTGAGGGATCCACGCCTATGACCCAAACACCTCCCACCAGGCCCCACCTCCAACACTGGGGATTGTAATTCAACATGAGATTTGGATGGGGACAAATAACCAAACTATATCAAGGGCCCATAGTGCTTTGTCTTCGACACTGAGTGAACCATGGAATGCGTCAGCGTTCTTGAGAATTCATATCTCTTGTACTTTGCTTTAGTTGTTCATGTTTATTTATCTGGACTAGTTCTGAAATTGTCAATGATTCTGGGTGAGGAGAGATATTCCTCTGTAACTGTGAAGGACCTTTGAACATTCTGATAGGATTAATGATTTTCTTCCAGTGTGTCTGTAATAATCACTAAACATGTCTCTGTGAAGACTCCTTAGTACATTAAAGTATTGTTAATGCAACATAGTACCACCAGAAGACTCTGGGTGATTGATCGGGATAAAGTTGATCATCTGTCTGTTAAAGTTCTTTTTTTTTTTTTCCATTCTTGACAAGTGGTTCAACTTAGAAATCCCGAGTACCCCTTACAAATTGCAGGCTACCTCAATCACCTGTGATTACAGAACATGGTTGGTTTGCTGTGTGCTAGGGCCCCCATGTCTTAACCACAGCTGATTTATTTTAAACACTGGAAATTGCAAAAAAACAAAACAAAACAAAACAAAAAAAAACCACACACCAAAAAACCTACCTTGGGAGTTCTTTGACCCCACAGTTCTTCCTATTCTATGTCTTAGGCTCTTAAAGTGCTTCTCCTTTCTGCATCTGTCTTTCCCCAATTCAGAAGGTACTTCCCGCTGGCAGAGGCATCACTCAGTAAATTTTAGGGCAGCATAAGAATTGCTCTGGTTACGTTGATATATAATTTAATTTTCCCCAGACTGCCTCTGGCCTCTGCCTGTTTAAGCTCTGGAATCCCTGTGGGGGGTGAGTGTGCAGAATATGTTCTCACCTCTCAATTCATTGTGACTTTAGCTGGAGGTCGGTCCTGTTGCTGTTGTTGCTCTGCATCCCAGCAAGTAGAAGCAGCATGTGAGATGGAGTGAGCAGTAGGCATATGGCCAGGGTTTGTATGTGCAGAGGGATGCAGCACAGGGAGGGAAAGCAGCATTTTCCCGATGGGATTGTCAAGAGAAGTCGAGCCCTTCCATGGAGCACAGAGGCACAGAGAATCAGACAGGGCATGGGCCTAGGCAGCCTGAGGCCTGCCTGGTGAGCGATGGGGCAGGATGGCTCACATCGCCTAGCCGTTGGCAAAGGGTCTGAAATTCAGTGCTTCCCCTAAGCAGCCTAGCTCCTTCAAATGGCAAATTATTATTTTTCTGTTCTTTTCTGTCTTCAGGATTGTATTTGCATCTCAAATGTGTGTAAAGGGAATTTTGCACATTCGACAAACTTTTACTTTAAAGGCAGCAGGTTGGAGAAAGGAGCTCCATCACATTAAATGCTGGCTATTGTGCTTTTCATTCAGCTTGACGAACAGTGGCCGAAAATGGCGGGGGATTAAACTGATGTAATGACAAGAATTCATATAAGAGGCTGTGGGAATGGGGCAGAAGAATGCTGAGGCTTTGCAGTATTATGGTGTTCTTTGATCTGCCGTAGATGGAAAACATAATGTACCTGTATTTATGTTGATTCTAAATAGGGAGTGTGTAAACAGAGGCATGTCATTTTCCCTGCAGTCTTCAAGTTGAAATTACACAGCTACCATTTCTGAGCAATGGACATATTTCTGAGTAATGAGTTAAGTGCAGTTTTTGAATATTTGGATCTTATTGTACATCACAATAAGAGCATTTTTGTTGCTCAATTGGGTTCCTGTTACAGAGGCACACAGTATGTGGGCATTTGTGGATTATTCATTTGCTAAAGGGCATTCTTCTTATTTTTAGGAAAATTCACCTTTGTCTTGGGGAATTTAAGCAAAAACAACTGCAATCCCGAATAGAATAAACACCTCCTTTTTTCAGCCTCATTCTTTAGTGTGGGAGAGCCGCAGATGAGATGTCCCTGCCTTCTGGAGAAATACATATGTGTCTTTCATCTGGGAAATGTCTTTCTGGGACAGCACCAGCTGGAAGATGTCACCTGGGATGACCAAAGACTTGATCAATTGACAAGGGGAGCATCAAAGGTGGCTGAGAACCATTTATATTTACTGTGTTTGAAAGCACTTTGGAGGGCAGGGCGTGTGTCTCGTGCATCTGTATAATATGAAAGCATGTTTTGTGAGGCACACCTTAACATATGGTTCCAGAAAAAGGAAGGTGGTGCCCTGCACTCAAACTTTTTCTTTTCTATACATAGCTAGAAAGTCATCTTTCTATAATCATTTGAATAATGATGTTCACACTTTTTTTGTTGTTGTTGAGATGGAGTCTCACTCCGTTGCCAGGCTGGAGTGCAGTGGCGTGATCTCAGTTCACTGTAACCTCCGACTCCTTGGTTCAAGTAATTCTCCTGCCTCAGCCTCCTGAGTAGCTGGGATTATAGGCATGCACCACCACGCGCAGCTAATTTTTATATTTTTGGTAGAGACAGGGTTTCACCATGTTGGCCAGGATGGTCTCGATCTCCTGACCTCATGATCCGCCCACCTCGGCCTCCCAAAGTGCTGGGATTACAGGCATGAGCCACCATACCTGGCCTGATGGTCATACTTTTTAAAGGCTTCATGAGGAATTTCCCTAATTTCTTAGAATACTGCTTTGGTCATCTCCACAATTATGGTAGGAAAATGTGGACTCAAGGCCATCCGCAGTTTTGACTGACTCTGCTCTGCACAGAAGCCCCTGGGCCAGAATGTCTCACCTGCCATTAGTTCCCATCCCAGCCTCACATTTGTGCCTCTATGGAGGCTGTGCCTTCTACTAGAGGGGCCCACCCTTGCTGGCTTCTGCCCACTAGCTGCTGCCCATCCTCTGGGGGTCAGCTTGTTCCAGCTCCCCCACCACCTTCCCTGCAGGCTTCATAGCCACCTCCCCAGAGCTGAGTGTGTCCTGTCAGTAGCACTCGGGGAGGATCAGCCACCTTGCTGCCAGGTGGCCTCTGCATCTCACCTGTTGCACTCTTAGCGTCAGTGATAGAAGGTAATAACACTAATGATAATGGTAATAATAAAATCATTTATTCAGCCTGCTTTTACTGATTGCCTGTTGTTTGCTACGGGTGAGGATGGAGTGGTCATCAAAAAGCAGACATGGGCCAGGCGCAGTGGCTCATGCCTGTAATCCCAGCACTTTGTGAGGCTGAGGCAGGCAGATCACCTGAGGTCAGGAGTTCGAGACCAGCTGATCAACATAGTGAAACCCTGTCTCTACTAAAAGTACAAAAATTAGCCAGGCGTGGTGGTGTGCACCTGTAATCCCAGCTACTCGGGAGGCTGAGGCAGGAGAATCGCCTTGAACCCAGGAGGTGGAGGTTGCAGTGAGCCTAGGTTGCACCACTGCACTCCAGCCTGGGTGACAGAATGAGACTCTGTTTCAAAAACAAAAACAAAAAAAGACAGACATGGACCCTGGATTCACAGCACTTCATGTTCCAGTGGGAAGGATAGACCAACCAGTAGTCACTCACGTCAGTGGAAGGATGTTGACTGACAGGTGGTGCGTGACACTGTGAGGGCTTGCAAAGGGGCATGTGAACCATTCAGGAGGTCAGCGAAGGCTTTCCTGAGGACAGAACCAGCTACATAATTTTCAGAGTCCAATGCTAAATGAAAATGCAGAGGTCCTTGTTTAAAAGTTATTGAGAATTTTATGGTGAGTGGTGGCAGCAGGGTATTAAATCAACTGTGGGGTCCTTCTGTGCAGGGGGCCTTGTGTGGCTGTGCTGGTTGCATTCTCATGAAGCGGGCCCTGCCTGAGGAGTGACATTTGAGCTGAGATGTGAGGGGAGAAGAGGGTAGGAAGATGGCTCCAGGTGGACGAAACAGCATGAGCAGAGTCTCTGGCAGGAAGGAGGTTGGCACATTCAGAAATGATGAAGGGGCCAGCGTAGCTGGAGTTCAGAGAGCAGGTGGGGCATGACGAGGCCAGGGCAGTAGAGTTGGTGATAGGGAAGGCAAAGCAGAACCCTACACAGCTACTTAAGTGTCCTGAGCAGAGAGCTAAAGACACTGGGTTTGGATTTTGCAGTCACACCGGCTGCAGTGTGCAGGGCAGACTGGGTAGGTAGCAGGAGCGAAAGCAGGGCTGTTCAGAGGATGTCAGAGCTGTCCAGTTGAGGGAGGGCAGGGGCTAGTCCAGAGTGGTGCTGGTGGAGGGAGAAGGTGTGCAGGAATATTGAGGACACCCAATATTGGGCATAGTGGAGCTGAAGGAACAAAAGACGCCAAAGATGACATCTAGATTCTGGCTTTGAACCCCTGAGTTGAACCTCATGAAATCACCAACATTCTGCCACTTTTGATCTGCAGAAATACCAATTTCACACAACTTGTTCTGATAGATGGGTGGTTGGTGGGACATCCCTTTACACGGGAATGCTTAGAGGATCAGAGGGATTTGCTTTGTTTTTGCTTTGGTGGTGGCAGCTATGAGAGACAATTACAAACTGGGTTCTAGACACAGTGAGCTTGAGGTGCCTTTGCAACCTCTAAGTGAGGGTAAGGAAAGAGGTGGACTATATGCATCTGGAGCTTAGAGGAGGTGCCTGAGCAGGAGATACAGTTGTTGGAGCAGATGCTGTATAGACACCTTATCAGGGTTACCCTGTTTAAAACTTCCAAACATCCTATAAAGAAGGTACTATTGTATTCAGTTTCCAGATGAGAATAATATGGCTAAGAGAGGTTAATTAACTTGCCCAAGGTCACACAGCCACCAAGTGGAGGAGCTGGGTCCAGGGCCCAAGCTCCTAATTACTGTGCCTACTGCCTTCTCAGTGGTTTCCTCACATCAGGATGCACAGCTCTTTGTACTGAGTAGATCCTTAGGAATTCCTTATTGGATAAATACATTTAAAATATTTGGTGGAAATAATGATATCTTCCCTTCTTAATAGGAGATTCTTGAAAGAGGTCCCAAGGCCCCAAAGTGTCAGCAACCATAGATGGAATTTACATGGTTGCCTGTCTGGTTATTCTCATCACACTTTCCTCTCCTTCATGGGCAAGCTCCACCCCCACCCCTTGCTGAGGTCTGAACTTTGTAGAGAGCCTCAGTTGTGGTCATAGCAACATCTTGCAGATGAATCCATTAATGATAAGTTAGGCTCCTCCTCTAGTATTCTTGGGGTGAATTTTATAGGATTTTGACATTTTAGGGCTAACAGCTGCCTCAGGTTCTGCTGCGCTCCCTCAGGAACCCCTAGGGCATATTACTAAATCTTGCTGGGCCTAGGCACGGACTCAGGATCCTTCTCAACATGGTACTCATCTCATTTTAGGACTGAGGGCACTGAGATCCAGAGAGATGTTACTTCAACAATCAGTTAATGCTAGAATAAATCTGTTTGCTTATTAAATCAAATAAAGTAGATTCTAGTTCAGTCCTTTTACAGGTAAGGATGCTGAGGGCCCGAGAGGCAGTGACTTGCTCATTTCTGGTGGAGATGGAGCTCATGCTCCCATTCCTACCTCCCATCTAGTCAGTGGTCCCTCCTTGGGCCTGGAACACACGGCAAATCCACTTGCTGTGTTGGCTTATTCAGCAAAACGGAGCACATCTGGTTGTGGACATGCATTTTTCATCAGCTGTTCCTCTGGAACTTCCCTCATCATGCTTGTGGACAGTGAATTGAATTATGTGAATTATACTTTATTAGGATTGCCTTTTGATACAAGTATTTCTTTTAGGCTGCTTTGTGCCCGCTGTGATGCCCACCCTGGATTTTCTTCCCTTTGCCCTTGACGTTGAAGTGAAACATATTGTTTCCCTTTAGAATGCCATTAAAAGTCGATGATGACCTTTACAGTGACTAATAGTTTCTAAGGGGCTTTAATTGTGATTTTTTTTTTTTTTTTTTTTTTTTTTTTTTTTTTTAGCAGAGCGGCATTAGTTTGCTTCGTATGTCTTTTGTATCAGGGAATCAATAAAAACTCCTGCCTTTTGTTGATGCTATAGGATATTTTATGCCGATGACAAGGGATTTGATTTAATATTCTCTTTAAATAAGATCAACACTGCTGCAGTTATAAACTCTTCGAAAAACTGTCAAGCCCATCAATGTAGCATGAAACAAAAAGTTAGCAGCCTGGTATAAATTAGCACGTGCAATGTGTCTTTGGGAAGGGTGGTACATATTTACGATTGTGTGTTAAAATATATATATTTAGAGATTTCTTTCTGCTCTTTCGACCATAAGTGGGAAATGCAGAGAGGAACATTTCATTACCACCACCTTCCAAACCGCAAACTTTCTTTGCCAGTTAATGATTTTCTGGGGCAATTCTGAACGTGGTGACATGACATAAACAGGTATTTATGATCTGTGATACAATTCTTCATGAGTATGGATTTATAGTTAAATGGTGCAGTGGGAATCCAGCCAGAGATTATTGACAGAGCTTCTAGAATCCATATTTTGTCTGTTTCCATTATTCACATACATTTTCTTTTGAGTTCTGATTATCTGTGTAGTCTGTGTTTCCTGGTTTACTTGAGAGGTGAGCATAAGACTTTGAAATTCAAGGGCATGTGTTCTATATGCTTGGGGGCCATATGTTCTGTACATCTTGACCCTGCACCTCTTCCCCAATATCTTGCCATTTTCATTCAACAGCGATTAGGTTATGTGATTAGATCATTCCATCTCTCTTTGGCTTTGTCCCAGATGAACCAAAGTAGGAGCAGAGCTGATGGACAAGAAATGTTTGGGGTGAGCACATGGGTACAGTCGTGGCAGTGTCAGAGACCTGGGAGAGTCCAGAGCTTCCTAGATGAGAGTTACGCGGCTCCTGGGACAAAGTGAGGCTTTTTCAGAACAGCACCAGACAGGTGAGGGATCACTCATGGGCAATGTGGATCATGTTAGCAGGATAGGAATGGATAGGCAAGAGTCTGAGGGGCGGCAAATCTGAGGTCAGGTGATCCAGAGAGAAGGCCTGCCTTGCACACTGGGAAGATTGCAGTGGAGCTGCTGGTGGCATCAGGAGAGCCCTGGGAGGTCACTGCTTCCATGACTGGAGGAGGTCCACTCAGAGTTGCTTCCAGTGCCGACCCACGGGGAGAAACTACCAGACCAGAGTTTCTTGAAGTATCTTCCCTGGAGGGTCTACATCTTAATCACTTGGGATTTCCATCAGAATCTGTTGTGAGGAAGCTGAGAATCTATTTTATAAAGCTCCCCAGCTGATTTCCATGCAAACCAATAAAGCTTTGAACCATCGCTTCACACTTAAGGAGTCTTTCCAAGTTAGAACAAACTTAGGTCTCCTTTCATTTTTTCCGAAAGAGTTTGGGTTTATATCTGGAGAGAGAGTGATGCTCTTTGGACGACGTGGGACAGATATGCGTTACTCCACAGGTCCATTTGAGAAAGTGATATTTGCCCGAAAATATACAATATATGTTTTGTTTAGGTTATATTTGTTGTATTATAGATACAACTTTACATGCAGTTTCAGATATCCAAATTCCCTGATCGTGAACTCCCTGTTGAAAGCTCTTGGTTGGAAGACAGGGTTATATTAATTCTTGCTACCTTTCACTGATTACCCTATGCTTGCTCCAACCATTTGTGTTGAAGACAGGATCAAGATATGACCTCTAGTTACTGTCCTAGAAAAATCTCTGCTGGGTCAAAATGCTGAATCTTCATTATGCTAATAAACACCTTGATGAAAATCGAAGCATGTGGTCCCCATTCCAACCAATAAATCCATTTGTCACTATTGGAAAGCATTGTAATTCTTGAATTCCCATTTCTGCTTTCATTTGAATGTTTCCCATTCTTCCTTTTGCCTTAGTCCTACATATGTGAACCATTTAGGAATATGATTTATGCAGGAGGAAGAGTGAAGAGGTTCCTTCTGGACACTGGGCCCTTGAACTTGAAGATCCTGCTTTTCTGTCTGGAAGACATGGCCCTAATATGCAGTGGCTCACCAAAGCAGGTATTAATCTTGTTTTCTTGAGAATTCTTCATAGGCATGAGTCACTAGCCAGACCACACATCAGCTGTCATCTGCCCAACATTTTTGTCATTTTGGAGGAGATGAGTGCAAACTGAGAAAGTCTCTCTGCTTGTTTCCCTGGGTGGTACTTATGCTGTCTGAATGTTCCTTTCTGGGATTTATTAGTTAGTGATTTTCTTTTCAATAAACACTTGTAGCATACATACTTGTGTGCTCTCCTAAAGGGGGAAATAATTTGGCAGCCTTATCAGCATGTTATTGGACTTTCGTTTTGTTTGTAATCTTAAGACACCTTTTCCCCACTCAGCCATCCAGCAACATTTTCCCTTCCCCAGCCTTGGCCCCGCCACCTGAAATGTTCATGTTCTTCCTCTAAGACAGAATACTAACCAAGTGCAGGCAGCCGGTTGACACAACCAGATCAAAAGGCTTTGAATTCTGAAAATGATTCCCCTCTTGGTATCAAGCCCAGTGATAAAAGCAAAGCAGTTGTCATCTTGAAAACAGAGCTGTATACACAGCAGAGCCTTTCCAATTAGCACACTTAAGATGCGTGTTAGAAATGATGGGAAGTGGGATGTTACGGAGTGAAATGCAGGTAATAGGGCTTTAAATTTTCATGTTTCAGTTGATTTTTTTCTATTGCAGTTTTAAGAAAATCATTGCACATTATTGAAGCTCCTAAGTGCATCTTACCATTGCTCTTCTGTTTACAATAATATCTTCCAAAACAACAGAAATGTTGGTCACAAAAAAGCTTGTACCCATTGGTTTTCCAAGTAGAGGAAGAATAATCTGTTATTCAAAATTTTCCTACCATGGATGAACAAATCAGTTTAGGTGGCTTTTCTGCCTGCTACCAGCCAACTACTTCAATGGAATCCCTGAACTGAACAACCTGGCATTTTTCATGTTCACTAGACTCAGGCTTAGAAATGGAGCCTCCTCACAGGATCCACACAGGCATATGGAGAAATTAAAGCCAAATGTCCAGCAAAAACCAATGGGTGTGTTACATAAAGATACCAGAGTTATTTAAATATGTAACTTACTCACTAGAATGTAGGCTGCTAGAAGTCAGGGGAAACCTATTAATTTTGAATCTCTGGTGTCTAGCATGGGGCAGCATAGAGTAATAATTACAGTTGTGGTGGATGTGATTAGTACTCACCAATATTTCCAGTTCCCCTCTCCTTTTGTGTACATGGGAGAATTATACTTTCCTTTCCTCTTGAAGTGAGATGTGCCTTGCTTTGGTCAAATCAGTGGAAGCAGAAGTGATTTGTGTCACTTCTAGGTAGAAGCATTTAAGACCTAGTAAATGGCCCTTCTGTTATGGTAAACCCTAAAGCCTTTTATTGAGAAAGCAGCATTATAAAATGTTGGAGACTCTGTTAGTTTAGGTCAGTGAATAACTACAGTCACCAGAGCCCCTTTCCACCAGCCAACCCACGCTGGACATCTAGAATGAGAGAGAATTAACCTTTTGTTAGTTTAAGCCACTGAGATTTGGGACTTGTTATTGCAGCCAAAATAATCTAACATATTTTGGCTGATATACTAATGAACATTTATTCAGTGCTGTGTGCTTCAAGTATTTTTATGTATTAATTCACTTAATCATCTCTATAACCCTGTGAAAAAAGATACTGCTGTTATCACCATTTTGCAGGAGAAGTCACATGGGTGATGAGATGTTTAGTCACTTGCCCAAGATTGTATCTCTAGTAAGGAGCAGAACTGAGATTTGAACCTAGGCAGTCTGGTAAATAATAAATGGTGAATGAGTAAGTCAAGATCAGAGAGTGCTTTGTGATTTGCTGCAGCTATGATCTTTCATGTGACATCATTGGAGGAGGTACCGGTCAGTGTCATCTGTCCCAGATCTCTCTGCTACCTGTCATTTTTCCATTATGGTTTCTTACTTTTAGGTCTTGAAAGTTTTTGGCTTTCTATCTGCCTATATAATTCACATAGTGCTATAGTGGACAACACTCTGTAATGGTTTTTGGAAAGCTAGGTACTCCACAAGAGTGCATGAAGCGTCAGAGAGGAGGTCTAGAACTCTGGGAGAGCTAAGGAGCAATCAAGGACTAGAGCTGCCCTTTGGCTGAGGTTTCCTTCATTAAGACTAGCGCCTGCCATGTTGTGCTGTGAGCCCAGAGAAGACGAGCATCCTGTGGGAGTTCCCACCTGTGGAGTTCATCCAGCCTTTCCAAGCAGTAGTGGGAGATAGGATGACTGTGGGTATGCTCAACTGTTTGTTGCTTCCAAAAGAAGATGAGGGCCAATTTCCCAAAAGGGTAAAAGGAAAGAAGTTGTGGCATAGTCTGAGAGGCTCAAGAGGTTTGATTTTGCTCCTTTGTTCTAATATGGTTTGGTCAAGGTGGTTTGGTGAAGCTTTGGGGAACTTCTTTTTGTAAGTAACAGAAGCCCATTCAATGCTGTTTAAGCAAAAAGCAGGATTTGTTAAAACAATGTAAAATATAGGGTCCTCTTATGGATCCCCAATCCTGGATGTATAGCGAGTCCTCATGGAGGACTGGAACAAGAAATTGGGAAGCTCTCTGGAGGCACAGCTCCCTCTTCAACTTTTGGAGGTTATGCAAAACTTCTCTCAATTTTCTCAGTACATTTGAGCTCTTCTACCTGGTTAGTCTTCTCTGCTGTCATAGGTTCAAGGGCAAACATGGCCATGATATAGTACCTGAGCTTATGGATCTTCAGTTCAAATAACCATGAAAAACTGATTAGAAACTTTAACTTCCAATTCAACAGACTGGGAACAGAAAATCTGATCCACGTTGCATGGTCTACTCCTGGCCTCATCATCGGTAGTGGTGGGATCATATCTGACATTTGTTCAGCAGCATATGTTGATTGCCTAGGATGTGACAATCACTGGGTTATGTGCTGAGGATGTGGAATATGAATAAGGCAGTGCCTCTGTCTTTTAGATTCTCCTGCTGCGGAGGGGCATGTGAGGCCAGAACTCAACCCAAGGGATCCAATTGGACCCATGCCTAACAGTTAGAAGGAGCCACATTTTGTTTTAATATAAGGAGGTTTTAATAGCTACTATTGTGAGATGGTGAACTCACTGATGCTGAAATTATTTCATCTGAGATAGGATGATCATCTCTGTAACAGGATGTTATCTGAATAATTCTCTCCTCTTCCAGCAGATTAGACCACATGACGCTTGTTCTTTCCAACTCTGTGATTTTAAGATAAACCATGTGATACAGTCTGTAGAAATGAAGGGGGAAAATATGTGCTAGAAGTGGTCAGAAAAGTCTCTTTAGAGTAATGAAAACTTGAATTTATCCCTGAAGAAAGAGAAGGCACATAGACACAGGAGAAACAGTATATTCCCAGTTGGCATAGTGAAATATGTAAAGACACAAAGACAATGGATGTGGTATGTATAAAAGAGAAGACACACATCTACTTTGTGTCTTTAAGAAGCTAAAGGAAAATAAGACAAGTGTTTGGGAGGGTATTGGAATGATACAATTAGGAAAGTGGACCTATAGCTATAGTATTGGAGAACCAGAGGGAACTTGTTTTAGGTAGAATATTATTTGCTGTAAGAGAACACCCAAGAGAAAGTGACTTAAGCAGGGAGGATATTTCATTATCTCACGTAAGAGTAAGACTGAGTTAAAGAATTAAGGGATTGCTCCAGCAGATGACATCAGGGACCAAGACTCCTTCCATCTTTTTTCTCTGCCCATTTTAGCATCTTGGCTTGGTGCTTACACTTGTTTCCTCATAGTCACAGCCTGAGCATGATGGCTCCATGAATTGCAGGTGGACACAACAAGATCTAGAGAAGTGAGAGGGATGTGTCTTTCTGTGCATCCCTTTTTATTTGAGATATCCTTTTTCAAATGTCCTCCAGAAAATGTCTGTTTGTGCCCCATTGGCCATGGTTAGTCACATACCCACACCTTAGAGTTAGGGGAGTTAGAGAGGAAGGCAGGCTTTGCTAGTAATGAGGGGGTTTGTGGGGTAAGAGTTGTGGGGTCAGCCGCTAGCGGTATTGCTCCCAGCCAGCTCTTGTAGGTCATCTTGCCCCATCACCTAGTTTCACTGATAAAGATAAATCATAACTGTCATATGTCAAGTATCTGTTATACACTGGGAACTCTGCAGTATTTTGTTTTTACTCTTGGCAGCAACTTTTCCAGGTAGATCATGTCATTCTCACTTACTGATGAGGAGACTGAGTGGTGTGTAGGTGACTCAGATACTTAGTGCCTAGAGAGATGAGATCTTATTTGAATTTTAGAATCACAGAGTCTCAGTTTTGAAAAACGTTTTAGCCCAGAACTGCCTTCTTCTCCAGAGGTGCCCAGCCCTACCTTCAACATCCCTGCCCAGTGGCAATGGAGCCAGCTTTTCAATATTTGCAGAGACGAAAGTTTTCTGACCACTGGTCCAGTGTTCTTTCCAAACCGGATCACTGGCAGAGCACATACCTGTCATGGGATAGAGGATAACTGCTGGTTTTCTTCTGTGGTTCCACCTCCCCACCCCTGGGAGGGATCTTTTAAGATACTGGCTGCTGGCACTAGTGATGTCATGGCAGCTGTTATTGCAGGGCACGTTGAAATCCATTAGCAGGCATTCAAGGCCCCTCATGAGTAAAGTAGGGGCAATGTAAAAAAGTTAGTTTGGCTTCCCCAACTTCCTTAATCCCAAGACCCCGTGCCAGGTACTTGTATTTTCTATTTGCTAAATGTTAGTTGAAACAAAGGGCTGTTTTGTTGGGTTTGTGTTTCCCTGTGGAAAAGATTACTCTAGGCAAATTTTAGAAAATGCTTTTAAAAAGAATCTTGTGTAAGTTGAAAACAGAGGGAAAGAAAGTAAATGTCTTGATGGCTTTTTATTACAATAAAAATTGTAGTGAGAGCTCTTTCAATTCCCTCCCTCCTCCCATCTACTAAACAAACCTTTGTCTGTGGGAGGAGGATTATGTTTAAACAAGAAAGCAAGGTGGGAAAGTGGCATTATTTGAGAAGTCCTAGTGCTGATAAGTTTGTGATCAGTGACTTCTTGAGTACTTGTCAAGATTAAATAGGTACTTTAAAAGTAAGAATTTGCTATTGGTGGTTGTGGGAAGGGATTACCTATAGATCCAATAGGAAACCATTTTGAGTCTGTAATGTGAAATTTTGGGGAGTAGAGGAGGGTAAAGGAAACAAAATTCAAGCAATGAAAATATTTCTTTTTGGTAGGGGAAATGCTTCTAGAGTTCAATTGCTCTCCTCAGATACCTTTAAAATTGCCTTACCTTTTTTTGACTATGATAAAAGGACCTCTTAGGCATATGTGCCAATTATCAGAGATTTTCCCTGATAATATGATAAATTTTCATACTCCAGTGAAATTTGGTGATTGGCAGGTCATTGGGTTGGCAGTTGTGGTTCTGGTGATGTCCTAGATATGTTGGAACTTGGGATAGGTCTCTGGAGGACATGATGCAGGTAGCCTTCTGGTAGTCAGGAGGACCCCAGCTGTTTCTCCACATGGCTCCTAAAACAGGCAAGAAAATGGTGGGTCTAGACCTGTACTGTCAAATATGATAACTGCTAGTAGCCATATATGACAATTGAGCACTTAAAAATATGGCAAATTGAGATGTGCCATAAGTGTAAAATACACACCAAAGACGTAGTAGAAAAAAGGATGTAAAATATCTCATCAATAATCTTTTATTTTGACAAGAAGATGTAACAATTCTAAATATACATGCACAAAATACTAGAGTGCCCAGAATCATAAATAATATTAGACCTACAAAAAGATGTAGAACCAATACAGTAATAAGGGGGACATCAGTAATCTACTGACAACATTAGACAGACCATCGAGGCAGAAAAACAACAAACCCTGGACTTAAATTGGACTTTAGACCAAATGGACCTAATGGACATTTACAGACATTCTGCCTTACAACCACAGAATCTACATTCTTTTCATCTGCTCATGGTGCAGTCTCAAAAATTGACCATATGCTAGGCCACAAGGCAAGCCTCAATACATTTTAAAAAATTGAAATAATGTCAAGTACCGTCTCAGACTAGAGTGAAATAGAACTAGAGATCAACACCAAAGGAACCCTCAAAACTCTACAAACATATGGAAATTAAATAATCTGATCATATGTGATTGTTGGGTCAATGATGAAATTATGTGGGAAAAAAACCAATTTTCTGAAACACATGAAAATAGAGACATAACATACCAAAACCCCTGGGATACAGCAACAGCAGTGCCAAGAGGCAAGTTTTTAAAGGATTAAATGCCTGCATAAAAACATAGAAAGATCTCAAATTAACAACCTAACCTTATACCTAGAAAAACAAGAACAAACTAGAAAAACAAGAACAAACCACACCCAGAGCTAGCAGAAGAAAAGAAATAACAAAGATCAGAGCAGAACAAAATGAAATTAAGACCAAAAAAGCCACTCAAAGGATCAATGTAATGAAAAGTTGGTTCTTTGAAAACATAAATAAAATTAATAGACCACTAACTAAATTAGCAAAGAAAAAAGAAGTGTCACATAAACACAATCAGAAAAGTTAAAGGTGTCATTACAAATGGTATAACCAAAATACAAAAGATCACCAGAGACTATTGTGACCATCTCTTTGTGTACAAACTAGAAAATCTAAAGGAAATAAATTACTGAAAACATACAACCTCCCAAGGTTGAACCAGGAAGAAATAGAAATCCTGAACAGACCAATAATGAGTAGTGAAATTAAATAAGTAATAAAAAACCCTCTAACAACATCAAAAAAATTCCAGGACCAGATGGGTTCACAGCCGAATTTTACCAGACATACAAGGAAGAACTAATACCATTCTTTACTAAAACTGTTCCAAAAATTGAGGAGGAGGGAATCCTTCCTAACTCATTCTATGAAGCCAGCATCACCCTGATACTAAAGCCAGGCAAGCATACAACAAAAAGAGAAAACTACAGATCAATATCCCAGAAGAACACAGATGCAAAAATCCTCAACAGAACACTAGCAAACTGAATCCAATAGCACATAAAAAAGATAGTATACTGTGATCAAGTGGGTTTTATTCCAGGGATGCAAGATTGGTTCAACACACACAAATCAATCATTGTGATTCACTGCATGAACAGAATTGAAAACAAAAATCATATGATCATATCAATAGATGCAGAAAAAGCATTAGATAACATCCAGCATCTCTTCATGATAAAACCCTTACTGGCTTGGCGTGGTGGCTCACGCCTGTAATCCCAGCACTTTGGGAGGCCGAGATGGGTGGATCACGAGGTCAGGAGATTGAGACCATCCTGGCTAACACGGTGAAACCCTATCTGTACTAAAAATACAAAAAATTAGCTGGACGTGGTGGTGGGCGCCTGTGGTCCCAGCTACTCAGGAGGCTGAGGCAGGAGAATGGTGGGAACCTGGGAGGTGGAGCTTGCAGTGAGCCGAGATCACGCCACTGCACTCCAGCCTGGGCGACAGAGAGAGACTCCATCTCAAAAAACAAACAAACAAACAAACAAACAAAAAAACCCTTACCAAACTAGGTATAGAAGGGACATACCTCAAAATAATAAAAACCGTGTATGACAAACCCAGAGCCAACATGATACTGAATGGGGAAAAGTTGAAAGCATTCCTTCTAAGAACTGGAACAAGACAAGGATGCCCACTGTCACCACTCTGATTCAACTGGAAGTCCTAGCTACAGCACTCAGTCAAGAGAAAGAAATAAAAGTCATCTTAATTGGGAAAGTGGAAGTCAAATTATCTCTGTTCACTGATGATATAATATTATACCTAGAAAACCATAAACCCTCCTAGAAAAGACTCCTAGACTTCAGTAAAGTTCCAGGATGCAAAATCAATGTACAAAAACCAGTAGCCTTTCTGTACACTGGTAATGATTAAGCTGAGAAGCAAATCAAAGACTGAATCCCATTTACAGTGGCTACCAAAAAAACACTGAAGAATGCATTTAATCAAGGAGGTGAAATATCTCCACAAAGAGAAGTACGAAACACTGAAGAAAGAAATCATAGATGACACAAACAAATAGAAAAACATCTTGTGCTCCTGGAATGGAAGAATCAATATAATTAAAATGACCATACTGCCCAAAGCAATCTTTAGATTCAACCCAATTCCTGTCGAACTACCAATGTCACTATTCTCAGAATTTAAAAAAAAACTTAAAATTAATATGGAACCAAAAAAAGCCTGAATAGCCAAGGCAACTCTAAGCAAAAATATAACAAAGCTAGTGATACCATATTTTTTACTTCAAATTATACTACAAGGCTATAGTAACCAAAACAGCATGGTACTGGTATAAAAATTATACTTGGAAAAATGGAACTGAATAGAGAACCCAGAAATATTACTTACCTATAAACAACTGATCTTTGACAAAGTTGACAAAAATATACTCTGGGGGAAAGGACACCTTATTCAGTATAATTTTTTTTTTCAGAGACAGGGTCTTACTCTTTCACCCAAAGCTGGAGTGCACTGGTGAGAGCTCAATGTAGCCTCAAATTCCTGGGCTCAAACAGTTCTCCAGCCTCAGACTCCCAAGTAGTTGAAACTACACGCATGCACCACCATCCTGGCTGATACCCTATCCAATAAATAATGCTGGCATAATTGGAGAGCCATATGTAGAAGAATGAAACTGGACTTCTATCTCTTACCATATATAAAAATGAGCTCAAGATGGATTAAAGACCTCAAACTACAAAAATCCTAAAACCTAGGAGAAACTCATCTGGGCATTGATCTAGGCAAATAATTTATGGCTAAGTTCTCCAAAGGAAATACAACAAAAGTAAAAATAGACAAATAAGACTTAATTAAACCAAAAAGCTTATGCACAGCAAAAGAAACAATCAACACAGTAAAAGGACAACATAAAGAATGGGAGAAAATATTTGCAGACAATGCATCTGACAAAAGGCTAATATCCACCATCTACAAGGAACTCAACAAAACAAACAAACAAACCAAATAACCCATTAAAAAGTGGGCAAAGGACACGAACAGACATTTTTCAATAGAAGACATACAAGCAGCTAAAAAACATGAAAAACTGTTCCCTATCACTAATCATCAGAGAAATGCAAATTAAAAACACAATGAGATACCGTCTTCCAACAGTCAGAATGGCCATTATTAAAAAGTCAAAAAACAACAGATGGTAGTGAGGATATGCAGTAATATGCAGTAAAGGGAATTCCCACTCATACGCCGTTGGTGGGAATGTAAATAAGTATAACCTCTATGGAAAACAGTATGGACATTTCTCAAAGAATTAAAAATAGAACTACCCTTTGATCTTGCAATCCCACTACTGGGTATCTACCCGAAAGCTATACAATCAACCTAAGTATCCATCAATGGATGATTGGATTAAAATGTAGTGTGTGTGTGTGTGTACACAGACACATATATACCTACATACATACACACACACACACACACATACACGTACACACACCATGGAATGCTACTCAGCCATAAAACGGAATGAAATCATGTCTTTTGTGGCAGCATGGTTTGAACTGGAGGCCATCCATTATCCTTAGTGAAATGACTCAGAAACAGAAAATCAAAAACCACATGGTCTCACTTATAAGTGAGAGCTAAGCAATGGGTACACATCGACATACAGAGTGGGATAATAGACACTGGAGACTTCATATGGTAGGAGGATTTCGGGAGAAGGATGAAATACCACCTCTAGGGTACAGTGTGCACTATTTGGGTGACGGGTGCACTAAAAAACCCAGATTTCACCACTGTGTGATATATCCATGTAACACAACTGCATTTGTGTCCTCAAATCTATAAAGAAGTTAATTTCAAAAAATATTTTGATTACATGTTGATTGTATTTGGGACATATTAAATAAAGTATATTATCAAAATATTTTTTTCTACCTGTTTCTTTTTGCCTTTTTAATGTAGCTACTAGAAACATTTAAATTATCTTTGTTGGCTCATATTTCTATTGGGTAATGCTGGTCTAGATCAGGATTCAGCAAAGTATAGCTTACTGTCTATTTTTGTAATTAAAGTTGCCCACTTGTTTATATATTGCACGTGCTGTGACTGCTTTCATGCTACAGTGGCAGAGTTGACTAGTTGCAACAGAGACTATATGGCTCACAAAACCTAGAATATTTATCATCTGGACTTTTACAAAAGAGGGTTGCTGAACTCTGATCTAAATAATTCTGGAAGACTTGGCAGGACCTAAAATCAATCTAGGGAACCCTGATCCTTACTCTTGTAGGTCACACTGTTAGGTAAGGAAGAGAGAACCAAGGATTCTCCTGACACTTTAGAAGTGCTTCTGGCTTTTGCTCCCTCTTATTCCTAAACTACTTTATCTAAACAAGCTATAAACTTTCACTCCCCTCCTGCTAAGAGCCTGGAAGGAGGGACTGGAGAGCCAGCATATTGGCTCTGCATAGAAGGCAGATTTGGAGCATTTTACCACCCAGTGGAAGACTATGAAAACTTTGCTACTGATTCATGCATTTCTAAAGGTTTTCCAGTGGAGACACAGAGTAAGGGCTGAAAGGTAGGGACAAACATATGGACTGACTTAAGAGGCCCAGTGACCCCAATGAGCAGCCATAGTACATTTAAATAATTTGGGGTGGTAAAGATATTTTAGACCCAAGAGGTTTCATCATCAAGAACCTGTTTCAAGGAGGTGTGTAGACCTAACACCTTCATTATCAGCTGACGCCATAAGCTTTGGGGAATGGAGAAGACTGGAAAGGAGATGTGGAACACAGGATAGAAGGCACAAGAGGCTGGAGCTTATCTTGCCTAGACCATAGCCCACGCCCGAGACCGCCCTATGGGCATGGGCCACTGGAGGGTAATCAGAGACTTTGGTGTGACGCCTCCTTAAAAATCTCTTCCCACTTTCTTCTCCCAAAATAAATACATTTTCTAAGACAAGACCCTGAATCAGAATCAGTTTTTCTACAAACTTTGGGTGGTGTTAATTCCTGCCAACACAGGGCAAAGCATATTACAGTGAATGGAGTTACAGTATTCAGAATGAATTATAGGACGCTAGGCACGTGATTTACCACCTATAGTAAACAGGGCTTCACACATGGTGTATTTCTGCTGTGTTGGTTAGTTATTAACTGCAAAAAAGGGGAAATTCATTTAGAAGACGTGCTCATTTTTTATGAGGTAAGGCTGCCTGGAGATGCATAGCATTTTAAAGCAAACGAATTCCTGGGAGAGCCCGAGCTTACCACCCAGAAATGTGGCAAGGAATAAAAACATTTACACCAGTTTAATATGAATGGTTGAAGAAAATATCTATTGCACATTGAACATGATATATGAAACCATAACCTACTCTTGTGTAGTAAGCTACAGAACCATTCACCTAACAGATTACTATTCGAGTTGACATTATTCTGCATCTTTTCGATCTTCTCTTGCCAAGTGCTGGAAACTGTCAGAGAAAGCCAGCCAGATACATAGGCACTGTTGGCCTGGGGGTTGAGAAGTCATAAGACTCTTGAAGGTGGAGGTTACCCAGTGACCCCCTTGCTGCAAACTATAGTGGAAGTCAAAGGATGACAGCCAACATAAACAGCGGCTGCATGTGGAACGTCAAAGTCAAGACAAATAGAGGTGGGACTTTCTCTGTCTCCTGCTCCCTTTCTAGTCTATAAAATGGAGCTTATTTCCTATCATCTAGTAGAAGAAAAAGTGCCATATGGCTTGGGGGGCCTCAGAAGTGCTTCTTGGTTCATTCTTATAACATAGGTGGAATTTGACCTCCTCAAAAATTATTAAGGGGTGACTCTTGCTTAATCCTACTGTGATTTATTGGCTACATACTGGATATCAAAGCCAAAAGGAATCGTAGGAGACGTTTTGGTATAACTCTTTCTTCTCCCAGAGATGAAGAAGCTGGGGCCTCAAAAAGGTTAATGAATTGCCAAATGTCAAATGCTAGTTAAGTGCAGGACTGGTGCTAAGAATGCAAGTATATCTCAATTTCTGGCCCGGAGCTCTTGCCTTCTACCTTTCTGCTTGTGTGTGCACACACAAAGTTGCTTGCAACTGCTGGTTTCTTTTTGGGTAGAGTAATGAAAAATGACTTTTGATGTTTTTGTAAATTTGCAAATGGTCTAGGTCAGTGTCCATGTTAAGACACCTTACTCGGCCTGACACTCCTAATTGGTTTTAAGATTCTGGGCCTGTGGAGCTCTTTCTTTTAAACTATTAACTACGAAGTTTTATATTTCAACTCATTCACATCTACTGAAGTGATAGCAGCAGTTTTATATGTGGGCAGATTAATGCACTTTGGGAATTTTAGAGAATTAACTTTACTGCCCAATGCATTTGTGGCATATTTAAGTAAACTAGAGAGGCCGATCCTTGCAAAAGCAAAAGATATTCTTTTTAATGTGAAATATATGGGTTTTGACATGACTGTAATTTTTAGACTCTCAAGAATTTTATTCTGATGTTTTGTCTGACATCTCTAAGCTCTTTAATATCACCAAAGAACTCTTGGTTTGTATTAATTCTGTTTCATTTGTGTATTTTATGTGTTTAGTGGTCATATTTGAAAAACATCTCTTGTGAGCGCTCTGTATAATTTTGGCAGAAAATTACTTTTTTTGTGTTTCTGTGATGATCCCCTGAGATCATTTTTGCATAAATCCGGCCTTCTATTTTCAGATACAAATCTGTTGTACAGATGATTCTTCTTAGAAGAAAAGATGCATTTGTAGCTAAAAAATGTAAATTACTTTTCATGGAAAATACCTCTCTGGGCCCCCATTTCCAAAATGTGATGATTGCACATCGCATGTTTTTGTGCGTGCTCAGGGGACTGCTTTTCTTACAATTAGAAAAGTCTTGATTGTGCAGCAGGTAGAATGGGGTGGCACGGCTGCTTCTGCAGTGTAGGTGAGTCAGTGGAGGTACCAGAGGAATAAGCAAGAGACCTTATGTGGAGGTGGCACTTCACTAAGGGAAGGAGGTCTTAGTTGTTGAAGTGGGTGTGTCATGAGCCTTCTTTACAGGATGGGAATGTTAACAGAGGACTTTTAGACCTGGAGACATTTAAACACAATTGCCATCCTCTGTTTGTATTTTCTTCTTGCTTGTGGTTTTTTATACAGGATTCAAAGTTTTATTTGGTCTCTTATGGAAGCGTGTTTGGAATGAACACCCTCCTCATCACAAGTTTTATGAAATAGTGGAGGACAACAGAAACCTCGTCCTAAAATGTCTTCTGCTCAGTACAAGGGTTAGTGTTTGAGGGACTTTGAGGCACTGCTGTAAAGCAAAGTGCAAAAATCAACATATTCAGATTTGTGCCAAAGAAAGACTTGAGTTTGAGAACATTTACATCTGTTTTCAATAATTCCTCGCATATGTTGCAGAATGTACGTTATCCATCTTGTTATCCAGGAAATAACATTTGTTGCAAACAGTTTGCCAATTCGTAATTTTATTGAATTTGTTTATCATGCTGTGGCTTCATATGAGGTCTGAAAGATGGTGATCTTTGGTGTTCCAGCTGTTGTAACATTCTGCAGTGGGGCCTTAATTCCAGGATGAGCTGGAATTCTTTGGAGGGTCTGGGCTTTCTGAGAACTGCAGCGTAAGAGCCGGCATTGCTGATGGGCAATTATCTTTGGGGAACGCAGTAACTTTGCTTGTACATTCCTCAACCCCATTTTCATTTCTGGCTTTTAAATGTAGTCTTGGGACTGACGTGTTGAATAGCACTCCTCGTGTGCCCTATACTGTCTCCTTTGAAACCTGCCCAAACTTTTAAACTGTTTTTATGTTTGGTTTGAGAGGATACTGCTCCCCAGGAAAAAAATGATTATTTAGAACGACCCCAAACTATCTCAGACCTGAAAAGAAGTAAATTCTCTTCAACAGAGAAGCTAAGAAATATCTTTTTGCTGCATAAATATTATCATTTTCTTAAGGAGTTGTTGGTAGGTGAAAAGAAAGTTCAACCAGGTCCAAATTTATAATTTTCCTATTTTATTTAGCAGGCATTTTCTTTACTGAGGTTTATATTGTCTGCCAAAACTAGGAGGAAAAGAAAATATTAACAACCCTGAAAGCTCTTTCATTCTGAATTATTCCTTAATGTTTTTAATGATTTATTATAACCACACAAATGTGATCTTGGGGCCATTTGGAAGTTATTGAGTTTCCTTGGAGATGGGACTTGGCATTTTCCAAACCAGAGTTTGCTTTTGTGGCCTGGAAGTTGCAAGGCATATATATTTTCAAGACTAAAGATTATTCCCCACCAAGAAGTTTTGTCAACCTGACCTTCTCTACTCTTATGACGCTGCGCACACAGCAGTAATCTCTGCAGAGGAGAGCAAATAAAGTGAAGAAATATAGCGGTACGTGTTATTTTTACATCCTAAAGTAAATTCTCCAGCATTAAGGCTGACTGGGAATTTCCATCTCAGAGTTCTCATGAATGCTGCTCCACTTCGGTGTTGTCCTCTTGAATCTCTTTTTATTATAGGTCTTTGAAGGAGGTATTTCTTGTAATTTATTCAGCCAGAGAGATAAGTGAGATGTGGAATTGGGGAAACAAGGGGGTGGGAAAAGCCTTCTGGGGTCAGCTGTCCCTGCCGTTCAGCCTGCAGGCTTTTTTTAGGTGCTGCAGCCAGTCAAGGTGAAGGACTAGTTCAGCTCTATTTAGAGAACAAGTGTTATCTAGGTTCTGTGTTATGAGATGACTTTTAGCACAAGATTCAAAAGTTAGTCTTGGCAAAATGGACATTCTTTGAATGTTGTTGGAGCTGAATGGCTCTAGATGGTGTGCTGAGCCCTTCCCATGAGATGATGTTCCAGAAGAATCCCAGAGATATGAGGCCATCCTCTTCAGCTCCACACCAAAGCAGGCATCCACTCAAGGCCAGCTCAACACTTCAGTTCCACACCAAAGCAGGCATCCACCCAAGGCCAGCCCAACAGTTGAACCCTTCCACTAGTAAGGAGCAAAGCAGCCTGGATCACGGCTGCACAGTTCTCGGGAGAACAGTTGTCTTTGTTTTAATGGGCTGTCTGTGGCCCTGCAGCTTCTTTCTACTGGCCCCAATTCTGAGAATGCAGTTTTAAAAATCACTTTTTGGAAAGAAAAACGGAAAAATTCTAGGATGTTAAAAAATAATGTTTTTCTGATTTATTTTTACCTAAATCTGGTGTTCTGAGTCAACTTTCAAGGTCAATTCTGTTATTTTAAGGAAAAAATATATTTATTTATTCCTGTTTTTTCCCTTAGAATATGTTAGTAACACTTCTAAAGCATTCATGAAATATCTTAGGTTTGAAGGAAGATTCAGATATGTTAATTAAGTCTATCTATACTTCCCCTGGCTTGTATATTCTTTAGGGTAAGGGATACTGTCTTATGGCAAATTTTGGCTGGTACCATGTTCAGCACTTGGCCTACAAAACAAATGTTTGTTGTTGAGTGGATGTTGAATGCATACATTTTTGAATAGGCCACATTTTTTTTTTTTTCGCTGCTGAGAGATGTCAGTTGACTGCTTGTATCCCAACTTCATCGTGAAAAGATGTTTTTCTGCTATTCACTTTAAAAGCATCTGTTCATCCCAAGTGTGCAGTGAAAGGGCTTCCCTCCTTCCACCTCCTCTCATCATAGATTTTCTTTGATTAGTTATCACTGGATCAAATTATTTTGCAGCATGATGGAGTGGGAAGCATTTTTGAGCCCTAGGTCAGCCACTTACCTGCTTATGAGCATTACTTGGGAAAATATATCGAACCACCTTAAACGTCCATTTCCCCATCTACCCTCCCTTGAGGGGCTGTTGTGAGCAAAATGGCCTGTGTGAAGCTCTAGTAACCCAGCAGATGCTCAGGAGGTAGAGATGGTCATTTCGCATTATTCTGCTGGACTTGACCCTACATCTCCTGCTGATCTTTGTGTATGCCAGGGGTTTGGGCCCTGTCTCCAAGTGCCTGCATTTTAGTGAACTTGGATTCTGAGATTCCATGTACATTAGTACACTGTATTAGTCTGTTTTCACGCTGCTGATAAAGACATTCCTTGAGACTGGGCAATGTACAAAAGAAATAGGTTTAATTGGACTTACAGTTCCATGTTGCTGGGGAAGCCTCATAATTATGGTGGAAGGCAAGGAAGAGCAAGTCATATCTTATGTGGATGGCAGCAGGCAAAGAGAGGGCTTGTGCAGAGAAACTTCTGTCTTTAAAACCATCAGATCTTGTGAGGCCCATTCACTATCATGAGAACAATATGAGAAAGACCTGCCCCATGATTCAGTCATCTTCCACCAGGCCCCTCCCACAACACATGGGAATTATGGGAGCTACAAGAGATTTGGGTGGGGACACAGAGTCAAACTATATCATTCTGCCCCTGGCCCATCCCAAATCTCATATCTTCACATTTCAAAGCCAACCATGCCTTCCCAACAGTCCCCCAAAGTCTTAACTCATTTTAGCATTAACTCAAAAGTCCACAATCCAAAGTCTCATCTGAGACAAGGCAAGTCCCTTCCACCTATGAGCCTGTAAAATCAAAAGCAAGTTAGTTACTTCCTAGACAAAACAGGAGTACAGGAATTGGGTAAATACAGCCATTCTAAATGGGAGAAATTAGCCAAAAGAAAGGGGCTATTGGCCCCAAGCGAATCCAAAATCCAGCAGGGAAGTCAAATCTTTTTTTTTTTTGAAACAGAGTTTCACTCTTGTCGCCTAGGCTGGAGTGCAGTGGTGCGATCTCAGCTCACTGCAAGCTCCGCCTCCTGGGTTCACGCCATTCTTCTGCCTCAGCCTCCTGAGTAACTAGGACTACAGGCACCTGCCATCACGCCTGGCTAATTTTTTTCATATTTTTAGTAGAGACGAGGTTTTACTGTGCTAACCAGGATGGTCTTGATCTCCTGACCTCGTGATCCACCCATCTTGGTCTCCCAAAGTGCTGGGATTACAAGCGTGAGCCACCATGCCCGGCCAGGGCAGTCAAATCTTAAAGCTCCAAAATGATCTCTTTTGACTCCATGTCTCACATCTCGGTCACACTGACACAAGACATGGGTTCCCATGGTCTTGGGCAACTCTGCCCCTGTGGCTTTGCAGGGTATAGCGCCCCTCCTGGCTGCTTTCATGGGATGGCATCGAGTGTCTGCAGCTTTTCCAGGTGCATGGTACAAACTGTTGGTGGATCTACCATTCTGGGGTCTGGAGGCTAATGGCCCTCTTCTCATAGCTCCACTAGGTAGTGCCTCAGTAGGGACTCTGTGTGGAGGCTCCAATCCCACATTTCCTGGCCATATTGCCCTAGTAGAGGTTCTCCATGAGCTCCCCACCCCTGCAGCAAACTTTTGCCTGGGCATCCAGGCATTTCCATAAATCTTCTGAAATCTAGGTGGAGGTTCCCAAACCTCATTTCTTGACTTGTGTGCCCCTGCAGGCTCAATACCACGTGGAAGCTGCCAAAGCTTGGGGCTTCCACCCTCTGAAGCAATAGCCCGAGCTGTACCTTGACCACTTTTAGTCATGACTGACGTGGCTGGGATGCAGGGCACCAAGTCCCTAGACTGCCCATGGCATGGGGACCCTGGGCCCAGCCCATGAAACCATTTTCTCCTGGGCCTCTGGGTCTGTGATGGAAGGGGCTGCCACAAAGACCTCTGACATGCCCTGGAGACATTGTCCCCATTATCTTGGTTATTAACATTTGGTTCCATCTTACATTTCTGTAGCTGGCTTGAATTTCTACTCAGAAAATTGGATTTTCTTTTTTACTGCATCATCAGGCTACAAATTTTTGAAATTTTTATGCTCTGTTTCCCTTTTAAAACTGAATGCCTTTAACAGCACCCAAGTCACCTCTTGAAGGCTTTGCTGCTTAGAAATTTCTTCCACCAGATACCCTAAATAATCTCTCTCAAGTTCAAAGTTCCATAAATCTCTAGGGAAGGAGCAAAATGCCACCAGTCTCTTTACTAAAACATAATGAAAGTCACCCTTGCTCCAGTTCTCAACAAGTTCCTCATCTTCATCTGAGACCACCTCAGCCTGGATTGCATTGTCCATATCATTATCAGCATTTTGGTCAAAGTCATTCAACAAGTCTCTAGGGATTTCCAAACTTTCCCATATTTTCCTGTCTTCTTCTGAGCCCTCCAGACTGTTCCAACCTCTGCCTGTTACCCAGTTCCAAAGTCGCTTCCACATTTTCAGGTATCTTTTCAGTGGCACCCCATTCTTGGTACCAATTTACTGTGTTAATCTGTCTTCACACTGCTGATAAAGACATACCTGAGACTGGGCAACGTACAAAAGAAAGAGGTTTAATTAGACTTACAGTTCCATGTGGCTGGGGAAGCCTCACAATCATGGCAGAAGGCAAGGAGGAGCAAGTCACATCTTACGTGGATGGTAGCAGGCAAAGAGAAGGCTTGTGCAGAGAAACTTCTGTTTTTAAAACCATGAGATCTCGTGAGACCCATTTACTATCACGAGAACAACACGAGAAAGACCCGCCCCCATGATTCAGTTGTTTCCCACTGGGCCCCTCCCACAACACTTGGGAAGTATGGGGGCTACATGAGATTTGGGTAGGACACAGAGTCAAACCATTTCACATACTCTCCCTAGTTTCCTGGCTAAATAAGGTGATCACATATCATAGGTTTTCTGTGGCTATCTCTTTTTAAAATATGTTGTCCTTTTGTCCTCTAAATTATTGAAATGTCAAGAAAATCTCAACAACTTGATATCTAGTTTTAGAATCTCCCAGCCAGCCCCTTGCAGCAGAAAATAGCACAAACGACATTGTTTAATGCATCCTAATTTTAATCAGAAAACAGTTATCCTATTTCTGGCATATCATGGATCACCTGACTGGTACAAGAGAAAGAAGGGTTTTGTAGGGATATTGCAACCATATATTAAAGCCTGAAAGACACTCTGAAGAGCATCTCATATTCTAATGTCTCTGCCTATTAGGGTGGTGTAGCAAGAAGATGTATCTTGTTTGTTGGTACTTTCAAGGGCTGTGATCTCTCCATAAGTAAGATTATCAGTGATTGGAGCCTTTTTCTCCTTTGATGATCTCTTCTCTTTTTGCTTAGTTTCCCATTGCTGCTGTAACAATTTGCAACAAACTTAGTGGGCAAAAATAACACAGCTATATTCTCCTTCTGTCCCTCCAAAATTCACATCAATCCTACGTGAAGTATACATTCACCCCATCCCAAGGTCACCAAAAGTTTCAGCCATTACAGCTTCAAGTCTAAAACCTCATCTACATCTCATCAGCTAAAAATAACAAATCTCATGATCTCAATAATTTAAATCAAGTATGAGTGAGCCGCTAAGTATAATCCATTCTTGGTGAAAATTACTCTTCATCTGTGGACCTGTAAAATCAGAAGTAAGTTGTCTGCCCCCAAAATACAGTGAGGGGACAGGCACAGGAGACTGTTTATAGACATTCCATTTTAAAAGGGATACAGTGAAAGGGAAAAGGAGTCAGTCACCAGTCCCAAGCAATTTTATAAGTGGCAGGGCAAACTTCTTCAGGTTTCAGGACCCAGGAATAATTCTGTGTGGTTTGAGGACCTGCGCTCTGGATTTGAGCTTCTACACTCTGGGCTTGAGGCTCCACCCACTGGGTCATCCTTCCTTTTTCGTGAAGGTAGGATGTGTTTGCAGCTGAGTAGTTTTATCAGCCTGTTTCTTGTCTGTAGAACTTGCCTACTTTACAGCCTTCTTTCATTTTATCCTTCTATTCTAAGCTGACAGTATTTCTGCTAGTATAACATTCTCAAAAAACTTATGGTATCCAATGTATGTCATGGGGATTCATTCCATGAGACAAAAGGGTCCTCCATAGCTTTTTCTGGATAATTCTATGTCTATTTCTGGCTTCTGTTGAGATGGTTGAGGGGATTCACAAGTCACATGCCTAATCTCTTCAAAGAGCTTTCTGTGTGAAAGAATACTCTGATATTTTGACCCTTCTGAGTTATTTGCCAAAGGTTGTTCATTTACACCCTGGCTTTCTTTCTAGAGTATCCTTTCATGGCAGTGAACCTCCTAATTTTAACCTTCTTTGCAATCTGAATAGCTGAGCATTTCCCAAATCATCAAGTCCTGGCTCCTTTTTAATTAACATCCCTTCCCTCCACTTATCTTTTCCTTCTTGCCTTTCACTATTAAACAGCAAGAGGAAACCAGATTGGACCTTCAACACTTTGCTTGTAAATTTCAGAAAAATATCCAACTTCATTGCTTTCAAGTTGTGCTTTCCATGTAACTGTAGGACACAATTCAGCAAATAATGCTGCCATTAAAAAATAAGGATCCTCTTCCAGTGTCCAGTGATATGTTCCCTATTTCCTTCCGAGCTCTCAGCAGCAGTGGCTTTAACATCCATACTGCCACTAATAGTCTGTTGATGATGATTTGGGTATTCTCTAAGACAGTGTTGGTTTCTCTGCGACAGTCCTCGCTTCCTTCTGAGTCTTCACCAGCGGAGTCATTCATGCCAATGTTTCTACTAACAGCCTGTTCAAGCCCATGTAAGCTTCTTCTATCATGCTCCTCAAAATTCTTCCAACTTCTACTTATTATCAAATTCCGAAACCACTTCTACTGTTTTAGATATTTGTTACAGCAGCACTCTATTTATAAGTGTAAAATCTGTATTCGTTTTCTATTGTCATTGCAACAAATTTCCACAAACTTAGTAGCCTACAAGTAATACACATTTGTTCTCTTATAGTTCTAGAGGTCAGAAGTTCAAAATGAGGCATACAGGGCTAAAATTAAGGTGATGGGAAGGCTGTTTCTTTTGGGAGCCTCTGGGAGAAAAATCTGTTTCCTGTGCATTCCAGTGTCTAGCGACCACCTGTATTCCTTGTCTTGTGGCCCCTTCCTCCTTGTTCAAAGCACATCTCTCAGTTTACTGTTTTCATTACTATATCACTGTTTTCTCCGACTCTGACTCCTCCTGCATCCTTCTTATAAGGACTATTGTGATGACATTGGGTCCACCCAGATAATCTAGGGAAATCCTCTCATCTCCAGAATTTTAACTCAATCACATTTGCAAAGTCCCTTTTTCCATATGAATTCACAGGTTCTGAAAATTCATGGACATATTTGGGGTGGTGTTGTGTAGCCTACCATACTGCTATTATTTTCAGTTCTCCCAACTTTTAGAAGGTTGATAGACAGCACGTAGTAGTGGAAGGAACTAATCTGGGAGTCAGAAACCTAGATTTCAGTCCCACTTGGGCTACTAAAAGGTTTTATGCCTTAGATCAAGCCATTTTGCTTTTTTGGACCTCAATATCATCGGTTGTAAAGTGAGGGGATTAAACTGAGTGATGGCCAAGGCCCTTCAGGACTCTCTACTGTTATGCTTCTTTGGTTCTGGGCTTTCATTGCAATGAGGTGCTTCTTTAGAAATAAGAAATGGTGAGTTTTAGTTGCTGTACAGTTTAGAGTGAATTAGCCAAAATGGTGCTGCAGTTCAGTGCTAAATTCAGTTGAGGTGACTCAGTTTACTGTTGTTGTTCTTGCCAGATTATGGGCCTTTTACATACAGTAGATGCTCATCAAACTCAATGGAAAAGCATTATCAAGCACAGTTTCTCTTAGAGGGCACTTGCACTGAATAAGAAAAAAAAATCCTCACTCTCTTAGCGTAGGGGTTCAGGGCGACTTAAATGGTAAAATCTGAGGTCTGAGTAAAGGGTTTCTTATGTTCTCTAGGGTGGAAGTTATGGCTGAGGAAGGATGGGAAGGTTTTCCGAAGGTCCGTGTCTCCAGTAGGAGAAAGCAGGTCCCTTGGAGAAAATGTGCATTGGCTTTTGCTAGATTCTTGCAGCTGCACAGAAGGCTGCTGCAGCCAACACATGTTATAGAGCTCAAGAGAGTTGGAGGTGATGTCTGATGCTAAGTCCTCCACAAGCAAACCAGGGAACTCAACTGAAGAAGAGGCCTCAAGGAAATCAGGTCAAGGAATTTAAGCACTGAGTCTAGGAGGATTCAGAAGAGGACATTTAGTTTTTCAGCTTGTCCTCTGGGACTCTATACCACTGGGAACTCATATACAATATTTCTGTTGTTGCTAAATGGCAGTAAGTATGATGATTAGAATTTGAAAAGCAGTCCCTCTGGTAGGCCTTAGGATTTTCTAAACTGCTTTGCAAGGCTAGGTTAAATCTTTTGTTTTTTTTTTAAAAGAGGAATCTTCTATTCAGCACACAAATGAGCACCCTACCTTTGAGCCTTTGTAATTTTACTCATGTTATTTCCTATGTCTGGAAATTCTTGTCCACATCTTTACCTGCTTACAATCTTCTCTGTCCTTCAAGGATCTGCTTAAATACCATGCTTTCAAACAAAGCCTCCTATTTCCTCTCTCTCCGAATGATCTTTTCTTTTTCTTAAACTCCTGTTGAATTTTCAGTCTTTAATTTTTTAACAGCATTGGCCACAGTAGGAATTTAAATGCATGCTTTCTCTCAGGTGCATTATAATGTCATTGAGATATTTATTCATCTATGCATCTCTCATAGTACATAAAACTGGAGAGGAGGGCTTAATATGTGTAGAAAGAATGAATAGAAAAAATATCTAACTGTACATGTAAGCATAGACTCACTGGGTACATAAAATATAGTGTCCATAGAAATCTATATTGATATATTGATATAGATATTGATATAGATAGAGATGACTTAGTACTCAAGATAGTGCTGAGTGTTTATGTAAGAGATGTATAAGACTTGAAACTCTAAGCCTTAGTAAAACCATATTCTAATTGTGGAGAGAATATAGCAAAATATTCATGAGCGATAGTATTAGGTGGGGTTAAATTTTGTGATACAGATAGTCACTACTCCTGTATTTCAGAGAAGAGGATGCTCTCTGTAAGCTGGAGTGGTTGGGGAGATCTTTGAGGAGGAGAAAGAATTTGAGTGAGCCCTTGAATGATCAAACACTTTTTCAGGTTTTAAGGTCTTCTTAGAAATGTCAAACATTTTCATGTTTGTCTATAGGACAATTGTCATATCTTTCATTTTAGTTGTTAAAAAATAGAATGGACAAAAAATGGTGCCAGTTCAAAATGAATTTACATGTATTTGTAATACATGTTTTAAATTTTGTCTTCAACCAAGCTTAGGACACATGTGGATTTGAAGGCTCAAGAATTCCAAGTAACCAAAAGAGTATAATTGGATTGTTTATAACAGAAAGAAAAGATAAATGCTTGAAGTGATGGATACCCCGTCTACCCTGATGTGATTGTTATGCATTGTATGTCTGTATCAAAATATCTCGTGTACCCCATAGATATTTACTATCTACTATTTACACATTAAAATTAAAAAAAAATTCCAAGGCTCCTTGGTGTGGACCATGGTTCTCGGAATCTGTGGAGTAGGACCTTAGTAAATACTTGTGTGATGGTGATGGATTTCTGGTTAAGATTTCTTGATTTTTACTCTTTTACCAATTTCTTAACTATGTCGCTAAGGTTTAGTTAGCTTTTTTTGTTGTTGGGTAGACATATCCTAAAGGCTTTTTGTACCCGATCTCAGAAGCTTGTTTTTCAACTGAATTGAAATGTATTTTCAATTCAGTAAATGAAGTATATATAAAAACCACAATGACTAAAGGGGCATTTTAAAGAAGGTTAGGGGCAGGAAAATCAACTAAATTTGATGACTGAAATGTTCTATTTTTCAAATGTCCATAACATTATCAGGAGGGGAAAAGCCAGAAACCATTGTGATTAAAACTGGTGATATATGAGCGTGGCTTTATCGAATATATAATATGATTATTTCATTGGTAAAGTGCTTTGCAATGCATGCTGAGTCAAATGCAGTACAAATACTAATATAATATCCAGCATTGCAAATCCAGAGAAAAATGTGTTGTGTATCATCTTATGAAATATGTTTTCCAATGATTCTGAATAGTTTATATAGGGAACATTTTTTTTCTTGCTTTTCATGCTTCTAATTAAATAACCAGAATAAAACAATCACTTGAAAATAAATTCTGAAAGATTATTTCTTAACATATTTTCATATTTTTGCCAGCTTCGAACTCTTGGATTCTAGCTGGCTTGACCTGATTTGTGTGGGTCATCCAGACTGTGAGTTCAGGTTTTTTTCAGGGATGAAAAAGTCAAGCCTCTTGCTTTGGCTGAAGTGTCTGAGTTTATGATAATGTAAATATTGCCTTGTTTGTCAAAACCTAGCCTGCATTTTGGCTTTCTTCGGGAGACCTGGAAAGAGCTACTACTTCTTAATTCAACAAGCATTTATTTGTTTCCTACATTGTGATCACATATGTTTTAAGCATTCTTGGTAACACAAAGAGTATTTCCTGGTTTCTTGCCAACTTATTGGTTTAAAGTCCTGCCCAGTGAAGAGTGAAGACGTGTATTTAAATATTACATTGTGTGACAGAAATTCCAAGAGTGGTAGATGATCAGGAAAGGAGAGACAATCCATGGATTCTAGTAGGTGGGAGAGCACAACTTGATATGGCCAGTGGCAATCCAACCCCAAAGACTGTGGGCAAGCTGGTGGATGGAGAAATACAATGGATGGTGCTCTGAAGGGTTTGGGGGAGTCAGAGGGAAGGGGAAAAAATCCTCCAGGCGTATCCTTCACTTAGCTTTTTATTTTTAACAAATGAAAAATACATAGAGCAGTTGTCATTTGTTAAAGTGTAGCAGAAAGAGCGAAACAGGCCAGTGGAGGCTTCATCAAGAATGCTCATTCAGAATGATGAATGTGGCTAAACACACATTTGTTCGTAAAACTTGCAGAGTGGCTGAGCATCATTAAGCATGAGAAATAGGTGCAGCATGCTGAGAAGAGAGTGGAGCAAACAGATGTTGTGAATTTTCACAGGCATCCTTCATCCACCAGTCCATCATTAATATAATTGAAGGTGATCCTTTCTTTTTATTTAATAAGCACAAACAAAGTGCATGTGTTGTGATTCTGCTGAATGCACTTCTTTTTCTGAAGAAGTAAGGGCGTGCAAGAATGGGGAGGATATGTAGACACATCAGTTCCCTGTGCTCCCATAACATGATATCAGCCTTGGGGCACAGCTAGTGCAGAATACCACTTTCATTTTTCCTTTTTTTTTTTTCCCACTCATCTTGCAGTAGCCCTAACTGCCTCATCACCCTGTTTGCTACCTAGCAGATTATCTGGATCTGCAGGAGAATGAAAAGCTTTATGGCTTTTGACCTTGCTACCTTCCAATTCTACTCCTTAGGATGCATCCGACTTGTTTTTTTTTTTTTTTTTTTTGAGACAGAGTCTTGCTCTGTTGCCCAGGCTGGAGTGCAGTGGCGCGATCTGGGCTCACTGCAAGCTCTTCCTCCCAGGTTCGCGCCATTCTTCTGCCTCAGCCTCCCTAGTAGCTGGGACTACAGGCGCCCGCCACCGCGCCCGGCTAATTTTTTTGTATTTTTAGTAGAGACGGGGTTTCACCATATTATCCAGGATGATCTTGATCTCCTGACCTCGTGATCCACCTGCCTCGGCCTCCCAAAGTGCTGGGATTACAGGCGTGAGCCACCACTCCTGGCCGCATCCGACTTTTATAATGACATGCTACAACTTGTTTGCTGACATCAGCTGGGTAGACACTTTTTTTCCCTATTGGCAGAACTTCATTGACCCTACCCTGTATCATCCAATTCTACTTCTTTCCCTTCCTTCTCTTACTTTTTACTTCTTGGCCCTTTGCGAGCATAGATCTTGGCCTACATACCCTTACAGGCCTTCCTTCACTTGGAAGCACAGTCCAGGCTTCTCATCTTGATCCTTGGACCCTTGACTACCACCAAAGGATTGAGAACCCTCTCTTTTTTAACCTCATTTCCCAGTTTGTGAAATGAAGATGGTAATGCTTCCTTTCCAGGGTTGGTCTAAGTAAAAGCATTTTGTGAACTCTGAAAAGCATCCTACAATTATTATGAATGTTGAATTGTGATCTATTAAACAATGAGTTCTCTTTTGTAGAGTTTTCACTTAGGGAATTGTCAACATCTGCTTAAATCCTCATGGTCTATTTGCCTAGAGCTTCACATTTAGTGCCAGATATGTTGGGTCTGTGAAGCTGTATCTGTTTTCATTGTGTGTGTCTGTGTGTGTGTGCACACGAGTGAGCACGCACGTGTGTTGTATGTATCTGTTCCTTTTCAGACCAAACCGGAGGGGAAAAAACCTACAGGAAAGCAGTGAAACTCTCATATAGAGCTTGAGACAAGATATTGCTTTATCTTGCTATTAATGAACTATGAAAAATAACTTATAATTTTACAGTTGCGCCTTTCTTCATTCAAAATAAGCATTATTGGGATCCTGAATACCCTAAGGCAGAAGTGAGGAACTCCGTAATAAGTCATTTCAAAATGCAAACTATCTACTGGTAATCATAAATTTGTTTAACTTGTTACATGTACTTTTTGACCATGGCAGCTATCTGCCTATGCTTTGAATTGGCATGTTGAGTTTAAGTGTGTTTGTGTGTGCTTTTGTTTAAAGACCAATATCTCTACTGTCATAGAGACCCATCTGAGTTAAAATTGCCAACATTGCCAGGGCTTTGTGACAGTGCTCATACATGCTGTAGCTCTGGGGTTCATCTTCAGCAGAATTCATAGACCAGAGTGCCAGGCATTCACTTTGAAGCAAAGAGAAGTGTTATTTTAGCTAACATTGAGCCCACATTCTAGAGGCAACATGCTTGGTTCCTGAAGCCTTAGCAAGAGGACAAGATAACATATTTACATGTTGGATGTGTTTTAATCATCTCCTTCCATGGGCCTTCTCACTCTCAAGTGCAGCACGTGTGTCCTTAAAGGCCTTGAGTAGCTGTGGATCTCCTATGGTTTATTATCGAACTTAAATATACCTGCAGTTAGGAATGCTATGTTTTGTCCGTGTGAATGATTGCCCTCAGGAAGAGCATATGCATGTCGACTCAAGCCAGTCCTGGGAGCCTGAGTCCTACCTTGTGGCTGCCACCCAAACCTTGAGAGCCCTGCTGTTCCCTCTGGTTGCTTGGGCACTTGGCCAAATGCACAGGAAAGTGGAGTATATATGTGGAGACTTTGAATGGTGTGGTTTGTCTTCCCACTTGATACTAGTTATGCCGTGAAGACTTACCTGTGAATGAGGTTTGGTGGTAACTTATGTTCAAGCCTGGTGATGACAGTTCAGCTGCTTTGAGATCCAAGCACCCTGTAGGTGATCAGTGTTATGCCAAGAGGAAAGGAGGGTTGGCTTTGGCACTTTTTGGTAACCTGCACGTTCTAAAAGAAAATTTCTTTATTGGAATGCATAGTCATCTCTGCTGGTGCCTCTGGAGTAGTGAGTGAGTGCTTGCTCCAGAACTGATCTTGGTCTCCATGCTATGATCATCCTAGTTAGGACATTGTCACAGCTTAGATGCTGTAGTACAACTAGCCCTGGGTTTGGAGGCTTGGAGTCACGTTTCCCCTCTGTCTCTGTTTCTTCATTGGTAGATGGAGATGATGGGGCTGAACTCATCGCTTGTTTAAAGTCCCTCAGTTATTTAGATATCCACGTTTTTCTGGGTCTTTCTCCATGCCAGGCATTGAAATGAAAACCATTGAAATTTTAACATTATCAATGAAAACTGGGTTTACTCTAAGTCGGGGTTGGCAAACTATGGTCTGCTGCCTCTTTTCATATGCCTGCAAGGCAAAAATGGTTTTTACATTTTAAATCATGGAGAAAAATCAGAAGAATACTTTGTGACAAGTGAAACTGATATGAAGTTCAAATATCAGTGTCCATAAATAAATTCTGTGCTTCTCATTAGTAAGCCTGTGTTATAAGAAATTATGCTCAATATTTATTATATTTTTAATTTTGTCAGTAAAATTTATTTGGCAAAGGAATTTTTTTCTCATGTTAGTTTCTCCATAGTACCCTTGATTTTACCACTTGGCCTAGAAAGCCTGAAATATTTACTCTCTGGTCCTTTACAGAAAGTGTTTGCTGACCTCTGGTCTATGTTATTTCACAGTCTCACTAGATGAGTGGTTTGCAAACTGTGGGTCATGATCCATTAGTTTTTGGTGAAATCAATTTAGAGGGTTACAAACAGCATCTTATAAATAAATGAAATAAAAGATAATTTTAAAAGACAGGACATATCAAAGTGCATTGCATGTGGTATGGCGAATGCTGTTTTATGAAGTTTTTCTTTCAGACGGGAGTGTGTTTGTATGTGTGTACATGCTGGGTCACCATGTCAAATATAACGTGGGTCATGGCCCAAAGAGGTGGAAAAGGGTGGGGCATGGTGTCTGACACCTATAATGCCAGCACTTTGGGAGGCCAGGATGGGAGGATGGCTTGAGCCCAGGAGCTGGAGTCCAGTAACACAGTGAGACCCCTGTTTCTTAAAAAAAAAAAAAAAAATTACCTGGGGTGGTAGCATGAGCTTGTAGTCCCAGCTACTGGGAAGGCTGAAGAGGGAGGATTGCTTGAGCCCTGGAGGTCAAGGCTGCAATGAGCCATGATGGCACCACTACCCTCTACCCTGGGTAACAGAGCAAGACCTTATCTCTAAAATACATAAGTAAATAAGTAAATGAAGAGGTGGAAAGCCACAGCACTAGAGCACAAGCTCTTTGAGGGCAGAAAGCCTGTCTCATTCATTTTTGTTTCCCTGGGCCTGGCACAATGCCTGGGAAAAAAAATAGGCTTTTAAGAATGTTTGAAGAGATGAATTAATGAGTTCAGGGAAGAAATAAGGCATGACTATTGAACATTATGGACACAGCTACTAAATAATCTCTGAACATGTCTTAATGTGTTTAGTTCAATGCATACGGTTTCCTGAAATGAGGAAATGCATTTCAGAGAGTGAACAAATAATTTATTTTCTGTATTGGAAGAGGGCACCTAGGAAGCTGGGTTTGAGTTCCATCCTGAAGGATAGTCAGGTCATGTGATAAGTGTGGTATAGAGAAGGGGGACAAGCATTGGCTTAGGGGTCCTGAGTGCCAGTGCTTGCTCTACCCTGAACTTCTGGGAACTTAGATGAGTTTCCCGTGTCTTTCCTGCCAAATTCCTTCAACCTAGGCAAAGTGAGAATGATAATAATGATTATCAGACACTCAGCTGTGAAGATCAGAGGAGAGGATGAGGAGGAGAGCACTTTGAAAAGTATAAATCCCTGTGCAAAGGCAGTGCTCATTATTATGTCATGTTAAAACGTTTGTATCAGACCCTTTCTGTGGGCAAGACATGTGCTTGGCACAGTGGGAACTAGAAACTCAGACCCCTTAAGGTCCTCGTGGTTAAACTAATGAATCTTTAAGGTTGTTATACTGGTGAAAAGGTAAATAGCAACACAAAATTTAAAATAAGCCAATAGCAGAGGAGATGTCGTAAGGTCATCCATGCCCTTGCAAATGTTCAGACTCCCGAGGCTGAGGCAAAAGCTCTGGGGAAAGGTGAGAAGGGGAGGTGGTGCCAGAGGTATGAGATAGAGAGTCTTGAATAGAAAGGAGGGCCCTTCTCGCTGGGCTGTGGTAGTGGCAGCAGAAAGGAGAAGCCCCTGTAGATGAAAAAGTCCCCTCTGAGTGAGTGACTCCCTGGGCTAATTGCTGCATTACTCTCTTTGATGGGCCTGATGGTGCTGAGATAACAAAATGAAAAATCAAATGAGAAATGGAACCCAGGAGTCTAAAAAGTTAGTAAATTTTGACATTAGAAATATAATCAAATTTCACCAGTGCTTTTCTATAGTGACAGCCAAATCCATCCATGTCAGAGCAATGGCCTATGGTATGTGGTTTCGTGTGGCTTTTCTTCCCCCTTTCTCTTTTCCTTTTGCAAAATCAGCATTAGGCTATTTGGAGGACAGGCGAGAACTATTATGTTAAATTGTGCTACCTACAACTTAAGCTTCTGTCTTTGCTAAAGCTGCCAGTTTTTATAAACAACAGAAGACAGAAAGGGTTTACTAAGAATAATGTTGAAGCCCAAAAGAATCCTACAGCCTATAAATCTTAATAGAGGTTCTGAGATTCCAGCAGGCTGGATGTGTCTCTTTTACCCGGGCTCACTCCATCTTGGCTCCCCCGTGATGACTCCAATTTTCTCGAAACACAGGCACAGTGCCTTGAATTTACTTGTGGCACTATTTGCCTACAAACAGGAATACATGCATATAACCTATGCAAATCAATAAAAACACGTCAAGACCCCTTAGATCGCACTACTCTCCTAAAATGCAATTTATCTTGCTGCAAATGAGAGTAAGGGACTAGGTAACAAATAGCGTCTGATCATTTAACTAGCACCTGTTGTCAATGCATTTGAAAACGGCATTTTTCATTTGACATACAGTAAATTGCATTTTCATATATATCGAATAGAAAAGTGAGCTGGGATGTACATATGCAGCCCTTTATGAATTTTATGAACAATGGATATTTTAGAGCTGTATGTTTAAAGGGGTCACGTCAGTTGCTGCAAATTTATTTGTTCCTTCCAGCATTGGTTGTGAACATACCATAGTTTTCTTATGGCTGGATGTTGAAGTGTGGCAACGCTGAAAGTATAATTATAACATTCCTGTTAGGTGAAGGACAATTACTGTAATTTTTGTATAAAATTGAATATAACTTAAATGTGTAAATGTGATTTTTTTTTTTTTTTTTTTACAAAAGTTTCTTGGGGGAAAGCTGCTTTTTATACATTACATTTTTCAGTCAATTCCTTTGTCGGCTTAAATTATGAGCCACAGGTTTTTTTTTTTTAATGCAATATTTTGTTTGCAGACGGGTGGCTGTTGCACAAATTCAACAACACTTAGGCTTATCAGCAACAATGGTTTTCACATTAGTGAGCATGGTTTGGCAATATTATTTGACATCTGGAACAAGCTATATTATACCAGACATATCAAGTATAACTGAATGGATCATTTAACTGGCATTTGTTTCAAAAACTCCCTCTCCAGTTTTTGCCTGGCTGTCATGATATGCCGGCAACACATCCTGTGTTTCCCTGGCTTCTGTGTCCCTCATCGGCCTTTGGCAGTCTCATGCTCCCTTCCCACCTTCAGGTGGACACTTAGTCATCACGACGATGAGGCCATATTCTTGCGTCTCTTTTTGGAGAAGTCCAGGATGCCAGGTAGCTGCAGAGACAAGGAGCTCTGTGACCATTTTAGCCAGGACTCAGGCCATCAATTGCACCATCAGCTGTTCTCTTATTTTGAGTGTTTGATTATGGCTCCCCCCTGGCACATCTACGTGTTTTGTAACTGTGTCACACAGGGAGATCGGCTTTGTTGAATTTCTTGTAACTTGGATAGAGAGGAGTAAAAACAGGAAAGGGCCCTGTTTTATTTAAAGGGCGTTGCATCCTTTAATAAAAGAACCACATGGGGGCAGAGAGAGAAGAAGCTGGAAGTAAGAGGAAATGGTAATAGCAGAATTTTAACACTTAGTTTTTCTCAGTCTACCTAAGATTTTCCTTTAGCAATTTGGAGTATATAGTCACAACTTGGGGGCCTAGCCTCAAAGTTGTATATCATTGCTGCTATTGTTTTACTTTGTTGCTCTGCCTAAGGAATTCACTCCTTAGGATGTTGAAGCCAGGCTTATGAAGAATCTCCATGGGGAAACTGGTATGAAAATGCTAGGTACCTCCTAAATAAGAAGTAATGCATTTACTTCTTGCAGAAACGCTGTTGCTTTTGTTACTTATTTGTGTGTGTGTGTGTGTGTGTATGTGTGTATGAGCTTTTCTCTTTAAACTAAGCAGGATATAAGCAGACCCCACCCAGCTTAGTGAGTAAATTCATACCAACCGTTCAAAATAATTAAAGGGAAAGGACTTGTTAAGTAAAGCAAATAATGAGCAAGTCTCAAAAGGCAAAAGCCAAATAATGAGAAAAGTCATAGGCTTAACCTCGTTTTCACTGCATTTGGTAAAATTGCTTTTATCAATATAAACAATCAGAAATTGAGGCTTGAGGCAGAAAAGGGATTTATTATCTAACTAATGTCACTGAAAGAACTGCTCAAGGTGGTCATAGCACTGGAAAGAAAGAAGCAGCCTTAATTCTCCTAACATTGCCGTTTAGATTAGTTGGAGACAAATTCATTTTTCATTAAGTCTTTTATTCATTCCACAAATATTTCATGAGCATCAAATGTTATGTGCAAAGCACCATATTAAGTGTGGAGTGTAGGCAAAGTAAATAAATAAATAATACCAAAATGATACCAAAAACAAACCCCCCACCATCAACAAAAACCAAAGCAGAACAAACCCATTTATAATAGCATCAAAAAGAATACTTAGGAATAAACTTAACCAAGGAGGTGGAAAACTTGTACAAAAAGTATAAAACATTGCTAAAAGAAATCAAAGAAGGTACCAATAAATGGAAAGATACCCTATGTACATGGATTGGAAAATTTAATACTGTTAAAATGTCAATACTACCCAAAACAATCTATAAATCTATGTAATCTTGATCAAAATCTCAGTGGCAATTTTGCAGAAATAGAAAAAGCTATTCTAAAATTCATGTGGAATCTCAAGGAACCGTGAATAGTCCAAACAATCTTGAAAAAGAAGAATAAAGTTGGAGGCCTCACACTTCCTAGTTTCGAAATATATTACAAAACAACAGTAATCAAGATGGTGTGGTATTGACATAAAGACAGACACATAGACAATTGGAACCAAATACAGAGCTCAGAAATTGACCATTGTGTGTATGGTCAAATGATTTTCAAAAAGAGTGCCAAGACTTCACCATGGGTAAAGGACAGTCTCTTCAACAAATGATGTTGGCAAAAGTGGATAACCATATGTAAAAGAATACAGTTGGGTCCTAACTTCATATTATATACAAAAATCAATTCAACATTTTATAGTTTTAGTTATTACTCTTAGGGTCTAAAACTATAAAACTCTTAGAAGGAAACATAGGAGGAAAGCTTCAATGCAGTGGATTAAGCAATGATATTGGATATGACACCAAATGCACAGGCAACAAAAACAAAAATAGACAAATGGAACTACATCCAACTTAAAAACTTCACATCAAAGGAACAATTAACAGAACAAAATGGCAGCCTATGGGATGGGAGGAAATATTTGCAAATCATATATATGTAGTTAAATCCAGAATATATAAAGAACTTCTACAATTCTATAACAAAAAGATGACCTCATTAAAAAATGGGTGAAGGACATGAATAGAAGTTCTCCAAAGAAGATATACAAATGGCTAACAAGCACATGAAAATATCACATGATTCAACATCACTAATCATAAGGGGAAAATCAAAGAAGGTACCAATAAATGGAAAGACATCCTCTAAAAGATTCATCACTAATCATAAGAGAAAGAAAATAAAAAACATGAGCTATCACCTTATACCCATTTGGATGGCCAGTATCAAAGGAACAGAAAGTAACCTGTACTGCTAAGGATATGGAGAAATTGGAACCCTTGTGTACTGTTGGAAGGAATGTAAAATGATGCAACTGCTGTGAAAAACAGTATAGAGGTTCCTCAGAAAATTAAAAGTAGAATTACCTTATGATCTAGCACTCTTACTTCTGTATATATATCTGAAAGAATTCAAAGCAAGATCTGGAAGGGACAATTTCTCACTTATGTTCATTGCAGCATTATTCACAATAGTCAATAGGTAGAAGCAGCCCAAATGTCCATCAATGGATGAATGGATAAAGAAAATGTGGTATGAAATGTTATGCAGCCTTAAAAAAGAAGGAAATCCCTGTCACATGCTACAGCATGAATGAACCTCTAGGCTTTATTAAATGAAATTAGCCAGTCACAAAAGGACAAATACTGTATGATTCCACGTGTAGCAAGTAACTAAAGTAGTCAAAATCATAGAAACAAAGTAAAAGTTGGTGATGATGTAGAGTATGGGTTTTCTTTTGGGTTGTGGAGTGGAGGCCCATTGCTTCGCTGGGTGAATGAGCAGCTTTTCTACCAGAGCCTGCTGTTTGTTCAACAGGCCTGTAAACATACCTCTGTGCTATGCTGAGTCCTGGTACTGTGATCCAGCATTGGGCACCCGGGACTAGTCTCTTCTTTTCCTGCCTCCTTCTTCCTGGGTATTCATAGGCATCTGCCTATTTACTTCCAAATTCCAATGGAGAATTGGGCTCATAAATCTTCACAATACCCCAGATGCATTACAGTGTTACTCACTGGCATTGTTACCTTAATGCCTCTCTAATTATCTTGTGTGCCCAGACCATAGACACTTCTTAGGGAGGAAGAGCAAGAGCAGAAGAGGAGAGCCACCTGCATCACTCTTCTGTGTAAGTTCCATCTGGCACATCCTCTTTTCTCTTTGGGAGGGAGAAGTGGTTTGTTTTGCCCTTAGACCCATTCTTGCCCATACTCTGCTTTGCTGTCTATCACAGGGGCTGTCATCTGTGGGGGCAGTTCCCAAGCTCCTTGACCAGCCAGCTTCCTATTGGGTTTGACCAATGGGAGGCCCTGGCAGGAGACTGGAAGGTGGAGCAAGTGGTAAGCCAGGGTATCTGTCCCTGTCTTCTCTGCCTCTGGTAGCTTCTCTGGCATGGGCTGATCTCTGCTGTGGCTCCAACTCCTCCTATAGGACATGGCCTACCAGGGCTTAGTTTCAGTTGGTGACCCTCGTCCCAGTGTCCCCACTGTCTTTCAGTCTGAGAGTGGTAATGCCTTCTTACTCTTGCTTCTCCTGTGCTGTATATCCTTGCTGTAAATTCAATTCCAAGCATTGCATTTCTTCTTATGTAAATACTTGAGGCAGTTCCTATTTTCTAGGTTTGACCCTAACTGATGCAGTTCTGTAGGCCTTTAGAAAGCCCTAAGTAGTTCTATGGAATCCACCCAAGTGCCCATCAATGATAGACTGGATAAAAAAAAAATTGTACATATATACCATGAAATACTATAAAGCCATAAAAAGGAATGAGATCATGTCCTTTGGGGGGACATGGATGGAGCTGGAAGCCATTATCTTCAGCAAACTAACACAGGAACAGAAAGCCAAACACCGCATGTTCTCACTTCTAAGTGGGAGCCGAACAATGAGATCACATAGATACAGGGAGGGAAACAACATACACTGGTCCCTTTCGGGGGTGAGGTTGCGGGAGGGAGAGCATTAGGAAAAATAGCTAAAGCATTCTGGGCTTAATAACTAGGTGATGGGTTGATAGGTGCAGCAAACCACCATGGTACACGTTTACCTATGTAACAAACTTGCACATCCTGTACATGAACCCCAAAATTTAAAATAAAAATTTAAAAAAGCCCTAAGTAGTTCTGTTGAAAAAACCATTTACTGAAGGAAAGCAAGATTGGAAACCAACAGTGTCAAATTTTTACACATGGTTCAGTATTAGTTATAGTATTAGTAAGTTGTCTGCTGGGTCTGTAGCCAAAGCTGAAAGCAATTGATGACAATGTGAAGGTAAACTGGTTCATGTTTGCTGAGTGTTTTTTTACTTGTGGTAGCATATAAATTGTGAAATGGGATGGAAATAAATGCTGGTATCTTAGACTTTATTTTAGATCATTATGATGATAAACATGGTGTTTTCATATTATAGAAACTTCCATCATCATAACTCAGCGTGGATAGTCTATCCAGTTTAATAAGACTGTATTTATTATATGAGCACCTTGATGGTCTGGCATCAGGCCAGACATAAACTAGAAAGAGAGCCCAGTATAAGCTGAAAAGCGGTCTCTTGATTGGGAATAAAAAGATTAAAAACTGCAGATTACATTTAGTCTGTAACCATTTTTTCATTTTATTTGAGATTTTTAAAAAGTATAGTAGGGCTATTGTGAAAATTAGAAATGATGGAGTCTTTTATTTTAGGAGTCTTTCATTCCTTTTTGGTGTATGCTGGAGGTGCCCCAACAAGCTGTCAAATCCACTATTAGCTTCAAGAGTTGGGCATTCCCACTCAAACTTAGTGTTAAAAACATTATTTTCTTTCTTCTCAGTTTTTAAGCTCCCAAGAATTACTGGGTGGGTAAGAATCTAGTGTTTTTCTGTTGCTCATATAACACCATCTGGGTTTCCAAGAGGTACACTTTGGCCTGAGAGAATGGCTGTTGAGTGGTATAGAAAACATCAAAGTCAAAACAGTAACATATTAAAAAATATTGGTTTATCTAATACACAGGGTTTGGGGGTTAGAAACTAAGACCACTCGGTTCGGTTCCTGCCATCTTGGAGTTTATAATCTACTGGAAAATGCAGACAATCAGGATGGTAACTGTGAAGTTTCGGGGCCTTGGGAGCAGAGGAAAGGTTGTCTGGACAGATCTGGAAGCTGAAACTTGAAAGACAAGAGGAATTCATTTGACAGGAGGTGAAACAGTAGTGTTCTGGGCAGAGGCTACCGGAGTATGCAGAGGTTTGAAGGCATGAATAATGAGAGAACATATTGTCTCATGAGAAATGACACAGAAATATTTTAAAGTTGGGTCTTTCTAAAAGTAAAATAACAGCTTTAAAAAAAATTGTTTTTTAACCCCGCCTGGAAGAGGATCATTTTGGTGGTTGTTGTTGTTCAACATGATTGAATATGATTGGGTATTATTACTTGCTGATGGGACTTAATTTTCTCTTGTTTAAATGTGATCCATTATCTTGTGTCTAGAACATATTAAAATGACTTCAAAATGAGAAACAAGGGAACCTTGGTTACTTCAGCACAAACATCCTTGTTTATTGAGCTGACATGAAGGGTGCTGGGATATTTTAATATTACGATAATATAGATGCTTAAATCTCAGGGTTAAAGAACTAGATTAGTCCTCTGTGATGCTGGGCTACTCAGACCATAAAGGTAACTCGGTGTTTACTGTTATGTTTTTCTATTCTTATCCTGTTGGGTCTTGCCTCCTGGCTTCTCTCTTTTTCTTTTTTTCCTCTTCTTTCCTTCCAACTCAAAACTCATCAACTTGCAATACCCCTGATAAAACTCATTTATACTGCTGACCAAATTTTCTGGCTTCAGCCAGCTGTTCATTTTTTTTTTTTATTGTGGAAGGCCCCAAACTCTTCTCACTACTTGTTCTGAAGATAAATTAGCGACTTCTAAATAATGCAGTGAACCCTAATTCTCTTTGATTAGTAGCAAGTTAGATGATAGTGACCCATTGAAATTGGCCATCAGCATAAATAATGAGTGAATGAACTGATAAAATGCAAAGTCACTGGCCGTCATAAATCAAATGAAATCCACTTTCTCTGGAAGTCACTGAAATTAGAAGTCCATGCTCCTATTAATTATTTTGCCTTCTGAAGACGACAGTGTTATAAATCAGCCTTGAAAGGCCCTTCACTTAGAAAGCTGAAGGAGTACGGCTGCCTGCAAATTGCTTTGTGTATGCACCTAATTGTTTCTTAAGTAATTCACCTTTGTAGCATTGCTTCAGGAAACGAAGAAGGTCCCTTCGGTTGAGATCCATGACTTGTAGCCTTAGGAATGGCCTTGAGAAGGCTCTCTGGAAGGTCCAAATTGGAGTGGGCAATTCCCCACCCCCTTCTCTAGAACAGATATCCTCATGTTCTTTGTCTTACAACTCAGACCCCATCAGGCGGGCTGGCATTTTTGGAGTGGTTTGCTATGGCAGGATCCAAAAAATGGCTGGCAGTAGGCCCTGAGCCATTTCATCATCTTGTCTCAACTTAACTTCCAGCCAGGCCTAAGAAGCCAAGCTTCACTAGAATTCAGTGAAAACTAAGATTTTAAAAGTTGAGAAAAAACAGAGATTGAAAACTCTGACTTCTGAGGTTCATTGTAAAGAGTTGTTGTAATCTGCATATATTAGGTATGAAGTGACACATAATTTTTGGTAAAAGGTGGGTGGGAAATTATATTCATTTAGGAGCCTATTTTGCAACAGATATTTTAAAAAACAACACTTTTTGGAAAAGAGGTTAATTGGATGGTAGGAAATGTTGTAAATTAGTTTCATTTAGGACAATTACCTGTCATTTAAAGTTCTGAATTTGAGACTGCTGATTAAAAAAAAGCAAAACAACAACAACAACAACAACAAAACAGAACAAAAAAATAGTAATCTCTTGGGTGTGGTCTCAAAAATTTGGTCCAGCTTTGAGATGTGATCCTGGATTGTTAGCAAATCTATTCAGAGCTGACAAGGAAATTCTCTGTTGCCTATTGAGTGTGGGTGACTTTTGCTGGCCTCTGTAGAGAGATGGATGGGCAGGCTTGTGGAGGTGAAGACAGACATCAGTAGGCGGTAGCTCCTGAGACTTCCAGCTGCTAGTTAAGTATATGATGAGTGTTCAAAACTAGCTTTAGTATAGGCTCCATAGATGGAGGTTGTATTAGTCCGTTCTCATGCTGCTCATGCTAAGTAATTTATAAAGGAAAGAGGATTAATTAACTCACAGTTCTACATAGCTGGAGAGACCTCAGGAAACTTATAATCATGTCAAAAGGGGAACCAAACACACTCTTCTTTATGTGGCATCAAGAGATAGAAATGCTGAGCAAAGGGGGAAAAGCCCCTTATAAAACCATCAGATCTCATGAGAACTTAGTCACTGTCATGAAAATAGCATGAGGGGAACTGCCCCCATGATTCGATTACCTCCTACTGGGTCCCTCCCACGACACATGGGGATTATGGGAACTACAGTACAAGCTGAGATTTGGATGGGGACACAGCCAAACCATATCAGAAGTGGAATGAAGATAGGGTTTTTAAGGAAAACTCATTCTTACTTTTCTCTTTTTCTAAACTTCCTATCATCTGCTGCAGGCCTGCCCAATTCCCCTGGTGGCCAGTACAGTAAATGTACATCCTGGCCTTGGAAAATGAAAATGATCTCCTGGATTGTAAGAAGCACATTCTCTTACTTCTTTGTGTTGTGATAATCAGAGTGTCCTGGCATGTTCTGAAGCATCCACCTAAAGAGGGGTGTGTGTGTGTGTGTGTGTGTGTGGTCCCATGCACACACAGTCATCTGCACAGCTGAAAGAACAATCTGCTTTCAAGTGAGTGGTGCAAATTCTCATGTGTGAGTGTGTTCTGGTGTTGGGGTTAGTTGCTGCTAAATCATTTGTGCATCTGAATAACCCATTCTCAAAACTAAACTTAATGATGTATAATTGAGCATTATGTCATGAAGTAGAAAGGAGCAATTGTTCCCTGAGATATTGAATACCAAATGCAAAGATGTTCTGGGCTGTGTCCTCGAAACCAGCCAACTCTGTGATTTCACAGTGATTCCATGAGGCATTCTACACCTTCAGGATGAGAGGACATCTTAATCCTCTGGACATCCCCAGAACTGCCTATCCCAGCTACTGGGCCTCCCCAACTCTTATTAGATTCCTACCCATAGTAGTAGAATTCTGCTTGTTGTTGGAGAAGGGTGGTGGAAGAAAATGCAGCTAATGGTCTTTCTGCCTTGCTTCTGGAAGTCCAGGAGGGCCCTGCCAGTGTTCTGTGCTGCAGGACAGAGTGAGGCATCTGTGGGCACTCCTTGCCTGGGAGCTGATATTGTGTGTCTCTGTTGGTCCTCATTCAACTAGCTTGCGTTTTAGAGTTGTGGTTATGTAATGGGGGCGTGTAATAAAGATTTGTTGATTGTTGGACATGCTGTGGGAGTGGAGGAGGAGCTCATGCGAATGAGTAGCTCTAGTATTTTTGGATTTGTTTCTGAGGTTTGTACAGGATAGGCAAAGTCTCGACCATCTATAGGACTGTCCTCCTGGCATGCGTCATTTATTGCTCAAGGTTTCTGGATTTTAGAACATCCTTCTTTGCTTTGGGTGATATTCCCCTGTGTGATATATAATCAAGTAAACATATGTCCTGGTTTCCCTGGCATAGTCTCAATGTATGCCTATTTTTCTAGTATGATTATTAATATTGGCCACCCCCATGCCTTTTACTCTCAAAATATCCAGATTTGGATGGCCACTTTCTATATAATACTGAAAAGGAATGTTTATATTTGTTGTCCTAGTACCATAGAAACAGTGGCATATTGAAATAATCAAGGCTTTGGAAAAATGACCAATTTATTTATTTATTTATTTATTTTTAATTATACTTTAAGTTTTAGGGTACACGTGCACAATGTGCAGGTTAGTTACATATGTATACATGTGCCATGTTGGTGTGCTGCACCCATTAACTCGTCATTTAACATTAAGTATATCTCCTAATGCTATCCCTCCCCACTCCCCCCACCCCACAACAGGCCCCAGTGTGTGATGTTCCCTTTCCTGTGTCCTGTGTTCTCATTGTTCAATTCCCACCTATGAGCGAGAATATGCAGTGTTTGATTTTTCGTTCTTGTGATAGTTTGCTGAGAATAATAGTTTCCAGCTTCATCCATGTCCCTAAAAAGGACATGAATTCATCATTTTTACGGCTGCATAGTATTCCATGGAGTATATGTGCCACATTTTCTTAATCCAGTCTATCATTGTTGGACATTTGGGTTGGTTCCAAGTCTTTGCTATTGTGAATAGTGCCGCAATAAATATACGTGTGCATGTCTCTTTATAGCAGCATGATTTCTAATCCTTTGGGTATATAGCCAGTAATGGGATGGCTGGGTCAAATGGTATCTCTAGTTCTAGATCCCTGAGGAATTGCCACACTGAATTCCACAAGGGTTGAACTAGTTTACAGTCCCACCAACAGTGTAAAAGTGTTCCTATTTCTCCACATCCTCTCCAGCACCTGTTGTTTCCTGACTTTTTAATGATCGCCATTCTAACTGGTGTGAGATGGTATCTCATTGTGGTTTCGATTTGCATTTCTCTGATGGCCAGTGATGATGAGCATTTTTTCATGTGTCTGTTGGCTGCATAAATGTCTTCTTTTGAGAAGTGTCTGTTCATATCCTTCGCCCACTTTTTGATGGGGTTGTTTTTTTCTTGTAAATTTGTTGGAGTTCATTGTAGATTCTGGATATTAGCCCTTTGTCAGATGAGTAGATTGCAGAAATTTTCTCCCATTCTGTAGGTTGCCTGTTCACTGTGATGGTAGTTCCTTTTGCTGCACAGAAGCTCTTGAGTTTAATTAGATCCCATTTGTCAATTTTGGCTTTTGTTGCCATTGCTTTTGGTGTTTTAGACATGAAGTCCTTGCCCATGCCTATGTCCTGAATGGTAATGCCTAGGTTTTCTTCTAGGGTTTTCATGGTTTTAAGTCTAACATTTAAGTCTTTAATCCATCTTGAATTAATTTTTGTATAAGGTGTAAGGAAGGGATCTAGTTTCAGCTTTCTACATATGGCTAGCCAGTTTTCCCAGCACCATTTATTAAATAGGGAATCGTTTCCCCATTTCTTGTTTTTGTCAGGCTTGTCAAAGATCAGTTGGTTGTAGATATGCGGCATTATTTCTGAGGGCTCTGTTCTGTTCCATTGGCCTATATCTCTGTTTTGGTACCAGTACCATGCTGTTTTGGTTACTGTAGCCTTGTAGTATAGTTTGAAGTCAGGTAGCATGATGCCTCCAGCTTTGTTCTTTTGGCTTAGGATTGACTTGGCGATGCAGGCTCTTTTTTGGTTCCATATGAACTTTTAAGTAGTTTTTTCCAATTCTGTGAAGCAAGTCATTTGTAGCTTGATGGGGATGGCATTGAATCTATAAATTACCTTGGGCAGTATGGCCATTTTCATGATATTGATTCTTCCTACCCATGAGCATGGAATGTTCTTTCATTTGTTTGTATCCTCTTTTATTTCCTTGAGCAGTGGTTTGTAGTTCTCCTTGAAGAGGTCCTTCATGTCCATTGTAAGTCGGATTCCTAGGTATTTTATTTTCTTTGAAGCAATTGTGAATGGGAGTTCACTCATGATTTGGCTCTCTGGCAGAGACACAACAAAAAAAGAGAATTTTAGACCAATATCCCTGATGAACATTGATGCAAAAATCCTCAATAAAATACTGGCAAACCGAATCCAGCAGCACATCAAAAAGTTTGTCCACCATGATCAAGTGGGCTTCATCCCTGGGATGCAAGGCTGGTTCAACATATGCAAATCAATAAACAGAATCCAGCATATAAACAGAAGCAATGACAAAAACCATATGATTATCCAATAGATGCAGAAAAGGCCTTTGACAAAATTCAACAATGCTTCATGCTAAAAACTCTCAATAAATTAGGTATTGATGGGACATATCTCAAAATAATTAGAGGTGTCTATGACAAACCCACAGCCAATATCATACTGAATGGGCAAAAACTGGAAGCATTCCCCTTGAAAACTGGCACAAGACAGGGATGCCCTCTCTCACTACTCCTATTCAACATAGTGTTGGAAGTTCTGTCCAGGGCAATCAGGCAGGAGAAGGAAATAAAGGGTATTCAATTAGGAAAAGAGGAAGTCAAATTGTCCCTGTTTGCAGATGACATGATTGTATATTTAGAAAACCCCATTGTCTCAGCCCAAAATCTCCTTAAGCTGATAGGCAACTTCAGCAAAGTCTCAGGATACAAAATCAATGTGCAAAAATCACAAGCATTCTTATACACCAATAACAGACAAAAATGAGCGATTTAAACTTACTCCCTGGCATGTGACCTCTGGCAAGTTAGCTTCTCTCAGCCTCTGTTTCTTTATCCAATAAATGGGGATCGATCATTGCACATCCCTCACAGATTTGTGCTGAGGATTAAATAACAGGGAAAAGTCCCAGCAGATTGTTGGGCACATAGGTAGGTAGAGGATAAACATTTGTTCTTTTCCTCAGAATATGCCAAGAAACTTGGCGGGTTGGGGGCCAGAGGCTTTGGCATGTTTCTGAACCTCACTTCAAGTTGATGCAGGCAGTTCAGTCAGCATCAGGTGTCACAAAAAGAGAGAGAAAAATCATCCTCTCACCACCTGGTGTGGGTGAGAGAAGGTCCTCTTTGAGGGAAAACCTCTCCCCCTAAGGCTCTTGGAATGCCCCATGTAAAGAGATGCAAAAAGATATCCCCAGAAGAGTGAGAAGCTGAATTTGCTGTTTGCTCAAACAAAGGATTGATTCAGCATTTCTAGCAAAAGGAGCAGGAGGCTTGCCAGAGGGACAATAAAAAACATTGCCTTTCACATGTAATATAATGGTGAAAGTAATCTATTGGTTTGGGAGCCTCTGTCTCTTCATCTGTGAAATGGGGATAGAGATCATAGTGAGAATTAAAGGAGGCCATAAAGATAAAGCAGTGTTGCAAACTGTAGATGCAGGGCAAATCATGTTTTTCTTGTTTATACAGAAGTAAAGCACCAAATGACCTGAACACTATCCTGGGGTAAAATGACCACATGAAGCAATACACATAAGATGCACAGGTCTTTCAGAGGATCTTCATTCATACACTTGCTGTTTTTCGCTAATGCTGCAGGAGGGCACACACAGTTCTGTTTTACTGGCCCTACAGGGATTACTGATTTTAAGCAAGTTGTGTAGTTTTATGGAGATTACTATTCCTGTTCACATTTTTAATTAGAAAGAGAAAAAGGATTTATTTTTCTCAGGGCTTCCAGCCCAGATGGCTCAAAGTCTATGGAAGAAGGGTCCCGAGTGCAGGTGGCCAGGCCTGGTTGTCTGCTGTGATGCTGGCTTTATGTGACCTTTCTGGCTGCCTAGGTGGGGCACAGATTCTGAGGCCCCCCTGTACCAGCCCACCAGCAGTGCCCTGGCCCCTCTGTCTACTCAGTAGAAGCAGGTACCACATGGGGACCCTGTATCACCCCAGTAAGTGGCAGTATGCAGCTCATGCTAGGCCAGGTGAAAAGATGCTGATAGCTTGCAGGAGCCCTTGGAAGGGCAAGCTAAAATATATCCATATGTGCTCATGCCTGCTCCTTCTGGTACCTGTCGCACCCTTCCCTTCCCCATCTTCTCTTCTTCCCCCTCTCCACTAATTATCACAGTACAGCCTAACAATGCATGAGGCTCTCCACCCAAACTAGGTGGGACTCTGTGCTGCATTTATTTAGCTAATACTTCACATAGCACTTAATATGTGCTGAGTAACAGCAGCATTCCCTTGACCAAGTCACATGCCATTGAGAGTGGGAGAGGCTGGGATTAGAGCTTAGCCAGCTGATGCCACAGTCCTTGCTCTACATTGTTTTTACTTCCCATCCCCCTCCTTTCTAATGGCTACCTTTCCATTCATCTGGTTTGCTTGTTGTTTGTTCTATAAATTTCTGAAAATACTATGAACTCTTAATTGGAGAATGCTTGAAGGGAAGGTTGCCCTGCCATGTCTTTTTATGCATTGAAAATTAAATTTTAACTACACAGGTATTCTCCATACTAACTGCTGAGGCTCAGTTCTTTTTGGCTGCTCCTCTACCCCTAATCTCTTCCCCAGAAGAGATAACCACATTAGGAATTTGCTACATTGACTTCTGCTGCTTCTGTGAATTTATATCCCTCTCTGCCACAGGCACATTTATTTATGCATGCTAAAGAAAGTATAGTGCTGTATACATTCAGCAGCTTGCTGTTTACACCCAAAGTTATGTCTTAGCTATCTTTTCATGTCAATACATGTAAATATACTTGCACTTTTTGACTTGTGTGCAATATTCCATAGTGTGGCTATGCCAAAGTTTATTTGATCCTTAGCTTTCTAATGGGCATTTTGGGTGTTGGTCATTTTTGGTGTCACATAAGTAATGAATGGCCTTATTATGGGCCTTTTGTGCATATGTACAGGTGTTTCTCTTGAGTATGTTCTAAGAGGTGGAATTGCTTAATCATAGGGTTTGCACATTTTAAATGGTACTGGATGCTGTAAGTTTGGCCCCTGTGGTGATTTTTATCAGTATTCACCCCTCCCGGTGATTTATGGAAAGTATTATTTGACCAGCTGCCCTGCCCACATTTGGTATTAGCATGCTTTCAAAATGTTTGCAGTCTCTTGGGTATGACGTGGTATATCTCACTGCCATTTACAATTTTCATTTTCCTGCCAAATTTGAAAAATAATTTCACATATGTATTGTCTTTTTTGTTGTGAATTGCCCATGTATATTATTGGTTCATGTTTCTGTTGGCTTGCATGACTTTTAGTTATTGGTTTCTAGGACATCTTTATATATTCAGGGCATAAACACACACACACACACACACACACACATCTGGCCTTGATGCCTCATATATTGCAATTATTTTCTTCTAATTTGTTGCCATTCAGCTTTATGGTACCCTTTATTATATATAGGTTTTAAATTTTGATGCTGTCAAATAAACAGGTCTTCTCTGTTATGCTATTTATGTCTAATTTAAGGCCTTCCTGACCTTTTGGCTGTAAACATATTCTCCTGTATTTCTTCTAAAACTTTGATTATTCTAATTTTACCTTTTAGGCCTTGATCCATTGAATTTTTTTCCCTTGGTGAATGGTTTTATGTTAACGTTTATGTTAAAATTAATATATTTTTCCCCAAATGGATACATTCGACCCAACACCATTTGTTTTTAGGTCATTTTGCTAAGTATTTTGAAATACTGTTTTTGTTACATATAAAATTTCTAATTATACAGAAAACCAGACTATTCTGTTCCATTGATCTATTTGTCTATCTGTTTGCTATTAGAAGTATTAAAAATAGTGTCTAAACTGGCTAAGAGTATTTCACAAAATTTATGAGAGGAGCCCAAGAGGTCGCCTTGTGCAAGAGGTCACCTTGCTCTTCGCTGGCTGTTGGCTTCAACTGAACAGTAATCTCTAGAGCCTGAGGACTATGCTCGATTCCTGTGTTCTTGGAAAGCTAGATCATTATGATGTTTCTGGGTTTTTTTTTGTTTTTTGTTTTTTTTTTGAGACAAGTGTCTTGCTCTTTTACCCAGGCTGGAATGCAGTGGCGCGATCTCTGCTCACTGCAACCTCTGCCTCCCAGGTTCAAGTGATTCTCCTGCCTCAGCCTCCTGAGTATCTGGGATTAAAGGTTTGCACCAGCATGCCTGGCTAATTTTTGTATTTTTGGTAGAGACAGGGTTTCACCATGTTGGCCAGACTGGTCTTGAACTCCTGGCCTCAAGTGATCTGTCCGCCTCGGCCTCCCAAAGTGCTGGGATTACAAGCATGAGCCACCACACCTGGCACATTATGATGTTTCTAACTCATGCTTTGAAGCCCAATGTTGCTTGTGTGATACATTTTATTACTAACATTGGAATGCTTCTCATAGGCTTTGAGGCATGTGAGTCAAAGTGATGGTGACAGGGTGTCCATCAGAAGATACAGGTTCTAATTTTAATTCTGTCCTAAGTTCTGTGGCCACAGATTACTTACCCTGCCTGTTATGCACTGGGGAAGAACTCGGATTGAGTAGACCTAGCATCCTGGCTTGCACCTGCCACTTATTGACCATGGGGTTTGGGGCAAGTATTTAATTTCTCTATCTCATCTGCTAATAAAGATATTATTGACCTCTCAGGATGGTTCTAAGAGATTTTTATAGAAATAATGTTATAAGATAGCATTTTGTTAACTGTCAGGTACCCTAGAAACTGGAACTATATACTAATGTGTACAAGCTTCATTTTCATTTTGGTCCAATGACGATAATAAATCTTTGTCTCACCTGCCTCAGAGAGCTGTTCCAATCATCAAATGGGATGTGCTTTGATAAAATTGAAATGTCATACAAATTATTTATTGCTGATGAATACCAACAGGTGGATTGGAATCAGCAAATATTAACCAAGCCCATGGGGTTATTACAGTGAAGCAGGGTCATATTAGCTGGGTATCCTCAGGGGAGAATTGTTGGAGCGTGATTTATCCATTTATAGGGGTCCTTTTTACTCACTTGGGTGAAAAAAGGTGTAAAGTTGGTCCTTTGAAAGACTCAAATGGTCTGTTAAGTGTGAATAATGGGAGAACAAGTGCTGTATGGAGTTCTTCTGTTACAAGAGTCAAGAGGCAGAGTGGGACTGGCTGCAGTATTCCTTGTGTTATCACTGGCTATGTCTAGAGTTTTTCAAATTAAAAAAGGAAGTTTTATTTTTTATTTGTTTATAAATTGTGAAATGCTTCTCTTTTTCTCTTTCCCTACTTACCTAAATGTAAGAACACTAGGTCATTGAATATTAAAGTGAAAGACTAGAACAAGAAAAAAAAGATAGTTTCTTGGGGTTTACTATTATAATGGCAACAGTCTTTATCCCTCTAGAGGGAAGGTGCTAGTTATGGTGGATTCTTACTGTGGTGGCCCCCAATGAACCACACTTCCTAGTAGTTCCCTTTTATATCTAGTTCCCTTTTATGGTGACTCTGGACTTGGCAAATGGGACATTAGCATGTGGGATGCAAGCACAATCTTAGTAAATGCTTGCACATTGGAGCTGGTCTTCTTGGAATGCTTGCTCTTAGAATCCACCTGCCAGGTAAAGAAGCTCTACCTAGCCAATGTGGAGAGAAAGAGCTCACAGCCTCCAGCTATCCCCACCAAGATTCTTGAGATATAAGTGAAGCCATCTTGGGCGTTCCAATTCATGCCACTATCTGACAACAAATACATGAGGGGCCTCAAGTGAGACCAGTAGAAGAACTGAGCCCCTATCAACCTACAGAATTATGGGCAGGTAAAATAGTGGTTGTTTAAATCCACTACATTTGTTATATAGCAATAGATAATCAAAACCTTGGGTTCACACACACACACACACACACACACACACACACACACTTAAGTCAGTTTAATGTTTGAGCATGAAATGATTTTTCATATCTGAGAAGTTGGTGTTTTTGGACTTGGGTTCAGGCTACCTTATCAGGAGATACTTTTATTTACTTCCTAAATTTAGTTCAGACTCAAGATGGAGCATTGCATTTGGGGTATGTCCATTTCATTAAGAAAAAGGTAGTGAAAGAAGTACCTGTTTTCCCATTAGGGCACAGTCCCTTCCCATTAGGTCCCCTCAATCCAGAAGAGGCCATGAGGGGAGGTGACTGAGAAAGGATGTTTATTTCTGCAGCTTGCATGCATGGAGAACCTGGAAGAATTTATAAATCCATCATTTCAAGTCATTAGGCGATATGTTGGTCAGTCCAGGAGACTCTCTTCTCATTAATTCAGGGGAGATTTACTTGTGTCACCCTCATTAGTATTTATGGGATTTATCCACATCAATCGCTAGTGTATTAACAGGGAAATAACTAAACCTCCTAGGGTTTGTTGGCGCTAATAAAATGAGCTGGAAGTTCCAGAAATCACCATGATCAGAAGTATTCTAAATCAGGGCTGTAATTGATCCTTTCAAAGTACCCTCAGGATGTTTTTCTGTTCGCTTCACTTCCAGTGGCATTTGCATATTAGCGTGGTGTCTACAGCCTTAGAGGGCAGTCCATTTCTTACCATGAAACGATGTGGGAGAACCCAATGGAGTGTTGAAAATTCATCGTCAGACCAGGGCATCTATGTAAACAAAGGGTTAATTTTCTTATAATTCTTTTTGTTTGGTCCTGGCTTATAAAAAAAAAAGCCCTGCATGTAAATATATCTTTTATGTATTCTGAGCATAAAGATAGCTCTGTCCTACCATATTGATTTATTAGATTCTCTGACATTTTAGTTGTGGTCGTTATGTTATATTTATGAGATGAATGTTGGATTCCCTCATTATGTTATCCTCATTTATTTTACATACTTTTATGGCTGGTTGTGCATCGCTTTACAGTTAAAGCTTTATTGCAGCTGTTAGCGTTGGGGGGAGGGGAAGGCAAGTAGTTGTTGATCGGAATTTACATGTTTACTGTTGTAATCATGATTTATTTAATCTGTCTGCACATATAAGCCCACTCTCTGAAATCAAAAATATATACTGTATTTATATTTTAGATGGTGGAGCATTCATTGGCACCCTCATGCCCTTTGGAGTAGAGAATTTGGGGATGATCTGGTGTTCTGTGGATGAGCACTTTTCTTACAGCTTGGTGGTAAATGGTGCAGACTTTGGAGCCACACTACCTGGACTCAGGTCCTAGCTGTACTGCCTACCGGCTGTGTGGCCTAGGTCAAGGTATTTACCGCTCTGTGCTTCAGTTTCCTCACCTGTAAAATGGGGATGATATTTATACAACCTCATAAAGTTGCTGTGAGAAGACAACCTTGGTAAAATGAACAACATTGGTAAATGCTTAGAATGCTGGACACTGGAAATTATGAAATGCTAGTTATTACAACTCCAATGAGTAGGTGGCGAGCTAGGTAGAGAGGGAAGGCTCAGCTACTTTCAGATGGGAAACTTGACTTTAGTTTTAATTCAGCAGAGCAAGGACACTTAGAATGTGCTTGGGTATCCTCTAGACAAGAAAAGACTTCATTGAGAGCTGAAGAATAGTCCCGAAAATTGATTTTTCCCGTATATTATTTTTTAATGTTTTTAAATTTTGGGCCTGCCATTAGCTAGCTTCTAAGGATTTGAAGCTTTGCCTCAGTCTTCTCATCTATCATGTGGGTTTAATGTTACTTCTCTGCAGCATGAGATAGTAGTGATGTGAACAGTGAACTAGAAGTCAATAGACAACTTACAGCCTCAGGCCTGCTACTGCATAACCTTACTACCTTGGCAGAAGACTTAACTTTTAACGGGGCAAAGTCTCTGTCTACTCTTTAAGGTTATCTTGAGAACCGGATGAGATAATATTTGCAGTGTTATTTTGAATACTCTAAAACTCTATAGTAAATGTTAGGGAACTTCTAATAATACCACCTAACAAAGTTATTGCAAAGACGAGATGATATAATAGATATGAAAAGACTGAAGGAAGCAGGATGTGCTCTATGAACCTATGGGATATGCTCTATGAACCTATGGGACATGATGCAGGTTCAGCCCTGTAACCTCCTGTTCCCCTGAGTGTGAGTCCTAACCCTTCCCAAGACACAGAGGCCTAGGGGAACCTCAGGCTCCCTGGATTCTTAGTTCCAAGGAGTTTTACCCTTTCATTCAACCCATGTGGCATTAATATGGTTTATAATATACGATTTGACCATATCCTTAGGAAAAAAATAAGGCCTTCCCTTGTAATTTCCTTATTGTTTGTTTTTTGGGTGCAAGACTGTGTTTTATCTCCATCATTTAATGGAAGCTACACTTTCTGCTCTAATGTTAGTAACTCAACATTTGCTTTTTACAATTTACAATTTGGCAGTGATTCTTTGAAATAATTTACTTTTATCATCTTGCTTCAGATTTTCAAAGAATAATCCATCTAGCAAAACAGTTTTATCCTTTCTATATATTCATTTTTGTTTTGAGGCTCTTTAGCAGAATTAATGATTTTTAATCAAATTTCTAGGCCACTCATCATAATTAGGCTTAGAATTATGAATTATGTACAGCTTGCCATTATATCACACCTCCTTGTGGTAGGTGAGTGAATTAGAGATCATCACAGGATTTCCAGAGCCTTTCAGGATGATTTATGACAGAAAAAAATCTTCAATTTTTTCTTCCTTGCTTAAAATGTCTCTAGAAAAATCTGTTTTTTTCCTGCCTCTTTCTTTTACCCTCTACCTGAAAGTACTGTTGCTTGTCAGTTTTCCCTCCAAATCATTTGGCCTCTGAAAAATTTTGCATAGCTAAGTTTTAAATGAATTAATCAAAATTGAATCTCAAAAACACGCTGGGTGAAATAAGTCATACACAAGAGTATTTACTGTATGATTCCATTTACATGACACTCTAGAACTAATCTGGGGTGATAGCAAGCAGAATAATAGTTTGTTCTGGAGAGAGCCACAGGATAACTTTGTGGGACAGTGGCAAGTTAGAAATGTTCTAGATCTGAATGGAGGTGGTTCTATGGGTATATGCACTTGTCAAAACTGATCACGTTGTATACTTAAGATCTGTGCATTTCATTATGCAAGTATATCTCAATAAAAAATATGAAAAAATTAATCATGACTCACTGGTTCTTTACATATATTATTTTAGACACACTTCTATGGTGATTAAAATCTATGGAATTCTTGAGGTGATATGATGTGTTTTACTTGTATATTTTTAGCCAGAATTTAAAGAAAAAGATGTTATCTTACCATACCAGTTCTTCTGAATCACTGGAGGTTTAGAAAAAATTTGTTTGTCAGCTCTGTTGTCCAGTGATATTCAAGCGAGTACCTGCCGTCTGGGTTAGCTTTTATAGGAAGCCATTACTCATTCTAAAAATGTTCCCTTCTCCTGCCATTTGACTTATATGGAGGAATAATTTCTTGGCTAATTTTTTTTTTTGCTTTATACTTCTGAAATACAAATTCACTTTTCTAATGAATCATTATCATGTACTACCATCAAAGGTTATTCACTGAAAGCTGAAGAAAAAAGCAATGAAAACTAATTTTGATTGTTAATGGAAATGTATTTTTAGTCCTAAAGAGCTTCCCTCAGCAATAATTATAGTTATGCCTCTTGGGTGTTTTTGGACTTTTAAATTTACGTCTAGTAGCTCTTTTTCATTTAGTAGTTAATCTTTTAACAGAGCTCTGCAAATTTGTTCTTTAGTCTGGCGTTAGAAAAGGATTGACAGAGATTTTATTTCTTCTCTTCTATTCAATTTTTTCCCCTCCTCATCGTGCTGGCAGCCCAGGCTACTCCCCTTATTGGGCAACCCTGGACCCTGTGACCAGTCATATGGGCAGTGAGGGATCAGGATGGAAAGGCTAGAGAGGGAGATTTTGCTTTTCTGCAGCCAGTGGCCACCCACGGCTCTGTGAGCCACCTCTGCTCCACACAGCACAGAATTGTGGCACAGCAAGTGGGCTCATCAAAGGTGTTTGTGGGAGATGGGCAACACTCAGCTTTGTGGCCTACAACTCTGGAATACACACTCAGCCTGTAAGGGGACTGGCTGGCTGCTGCCTTTCCCTGGCTTCAGACATCGAAGTACCTGTAGGCATGTGGGGAGCTTGCAAACAACAAGATGTAAAGCTTTGGTAACAATGAAGATTGCTTGCTGGTTTTGCTGCTTCTTTGCTGATTTCAGAGAGAGGCATGGGCAGCTGAGAGGGCATGAGAAGCGAAGGGGTTCTGGCAGGAAGTTTGCTCAGGTTTTGCCCTCTTATTAAGAAACAGAGTACGTCAATTAACCTGGCCAACCTGATTAGAGAAAGTGCAAGCCACTGCTGAGGATCTTGTTTCTGGTGAAAATTGACCTCACCCAGGAACGGCCAGACATTTGGGTATTTGCAAAGCAGTGCTGAACATTAAGGAACAGTTAAAATTAATCCTGTGTACTGCAGCTCCTGAGAAAGCCAGCCCACATGTCAATAAATCTAGATCTGTTTGAAGCTAACGTCACTAAATCTTCGTCTTGACTGTTTGCTGGTCGTGTCAAGAGCTGCCTGGGAAGATGAATTTGAGGGGAGGATGAAAAAGGAACTGTATTAAACTGCAGCTCTGATAAGTTTAGTTAAGAGGCAGGAGATGTGTCCTTGCCATGACATTCAGTGGCTGATATTTGTTTCCCTTTAAATAATATGCTGTACATCTGTGAGAATGATGGTTTGGGGCTGGTGACATTGCATCTCCACCAAGGTTACTGCCATCTGGACAGGCAGTCTCTCTCCTTTCTTTCTCTATCCTGCACCCTGTCAATAAATATCCTCTTGTCTGAGCAAGTGAGATACAGATTTTTTTTTTTTTTTTGAGACGGAGTCTCACTCTGTTGCCAGACTGGAAGTGCAGTGGTGCAATCTCAGCTCACTGCAACCTCCGCCTCCCAGGTTCAAGCGATTCTCCTGCCTCAGCCTCCTGAGTAGCTGGGATTACAGGCACCCGCCACCACGCCTGGCTAATTTTTGTATTTTTAGTAGAGACAGGGTTTCACCATGTTAGCCAGGGTGGTCTCGATCTCTTGACCTCGTGATCTGCCCGCCTCGGCCTCCCAAAGTGCTGGGATTACAGGCATGAGCCACCGCACCTGGCCAAGACACAGATTTTACAGCTAACACCAGAGCGTCTTCATTTCTAGAAGCAATGAGGTTCAACCCATGTAGGCACAGTAGGGAAGGGTGAGGGGCTAGAGAGAAATTAAAGTGACTGGAGGAAGCTGTTTTGGTTGTGAAACTGTCAAAGGAACCCCAAAGGACACAGTAGGGAAGGGTGAGGGGCTAGAGAGAAATTAAAGTGACTGGAGGAAGCTGTTTTGGTTGTGAAACTGTCAAAGGAACCCCAAAGCACCCAGTGGGAAGGTACTGACACTTTAAGAATTTATCCCTAAAAACCCCATTTTTACAAGCTAGATATATGAAATCTGGGGACTCAGGATTTAGGGTTCTGTTTTCTCCTGTGATTCCCCTTTCTAGGTGCTTTGGTCCTTGCTGTGATTTGCAGACCTATGATCTTTGGAAGCAGTCAGCAAACTTTCTCTGTAAAGGGCCAAATAGTAGCTACTTTTGGCTTTGGGTCCATATAGTCTCTGTTGCAACTATTCAAGTCTGCTGTAGTGTAAATGCAGTCACGGTCCACTGTAAATGAATGGGCATGTCTGTGTTATGGACACCAAAATTTGAATTTCATATAATTCCCCAGGTCACAAAATATTATTCCTCTTTTGACTTTTTTTAACCATTTAAAAATATAAAAACTATCCTTAGCTTGCAGGCTATACAAAAGTAGATGGTGGGCTAGATTGGGCCCATGAGCTTTAGTTTGCTTACCTCTGGTCTATGATTTGCTCTGTCTTGTTATTTTCCTTTTGTCATTGTGAGGTGTTGGCTGTTGTCTTGGTAGGAGGATGAGGACACCCTAAAGATTAAGTTCATGGCCTATTCAACAAGGAGATAGAGTGGATGGGAATGAAGACAATGCTGGGCTCTGAGGCAGACAGTCCAGGTTCCCACACCAATCCCCCATTAACACTTCCTAGCTGTGTAACCTCAGGTTGGTCACTTAACCTCTCTGAGCTCCTGTTTCCTTTTTCTTTTTATGAAATGGGGGTAATTATATTTTCACTGTCTGTATTACATGACTATACTATAGCCCAAGTAGTCAAGAGATAGGAGAGAATGCCTAGTAAACGTTGTCATTATATGAATGTAAGGCTTTGGGGTTATTTGCACTGCTTCACCAATGCAGACTCTTATTAACTCTGATTGTTACTAGTATTAAAGCATTATGTCTTTTGTATTTCAGCTACAAAAACAGAATCAGAATTTGAATGGTGTAAGGAAAAGATACTCTTGTTTTTTCACTTTCTTAGACTCTGATGTTGGCTGGGCATTCCTGAGCCTCTCCCGCTTGTTTAGCGATTTCTCCCAGTGTGTCCAGATGCTTGGTATAACTGAAGGGATCACATGCAGTTTGTGCTGTCCCACTGCTCAGAAAGCCCCGCCCTCCTCTCTCTCTCCATCCTGGCTCACCTTCAAGGCCTGGCTGAAGTGCCGTCTCACCCAGGATTTCTCCACCAGGGTCCTTAACACATGCAGCTCCGTCCTGTGTGAATGGCTTGACCCCACCCCTGGCACACACCTTATAGAAAGGACATCCTGTCCTCCCAAAGATGTACAGATTTTAAGAAAAAGGGTAAAGGCAAATAATGGAGGTCACAGGTAAGGCAAGCAGGATGTCTTCTGGCCAAGTTGAGTGCCCCTGAAATCACTGAATGTTGCCCAATGGGAGAAGGATTCAGATATGAAGGGATGGGGGTCTAGAGAACTTGTTTTCTGTGACAGTGTTCCATCTATGTCATCTGTTACACTTCTAGAACATTTTCACATCCACTAGCTCCTTGATCCTATAACAAGTCTTTGAGGCACAGGGAACATTTTAATCCCCATTTGACCCTGAGGAACAGAGGCCCAGAGAAGCTAATTTACCTGTCTTTGCATCATACAGATGGTTAATAATGAAGTTGAGACTGGAGCCTAGTTCTGGTTACCATGCTGCACCCCATGGCCAACCCCAGCCTGATACAGGCCCATATTGCTGCCATATGTGATATTCCGTCTTGAGGGTGAGGGCACATTTCTATATGGATATATCAAACTAGCTGTCTTTGAGTATGTTAGCTCGTCTTATCTTTCCATCCCAGAATGCATTTGTGGAGCAGGTTTTTGAGCAAGAGAGCCTGTTATCACATATTTTCAGCTTCTTCTATTCCGGTCATACCTGCATTATGTAAATATGTATACACAGAGTGTTTGCTTATTTATTCGGTCTGTGGTGGGAAAACCAAGTGCATTACTGATTCCTGGGCTGTGCTTTTCAGCCTAAACACTTTCTGCAGCTCCTCATTGCTCACTTAATGAAGTGTGAACTCTTCGGGTTGGCTTTTAGGTTCTCCGTAATCTGGTTCCTGCCTGTCTTCCCCATCTCCCCTTCCATCTCAGGGGAAGCCATCTGCCTCTTCTTGATCCAGGCTCGCTTTTCTGTCCTGTCTCCTCTGTCATCTAGAACTTTGATTCACCACTCCTCTTTTTCATGTGTCTTCAACTCTCCCTCTCCAAAGATAATTTCCTGTGAATCTGTCATACTCTATGTGCTTTCTCTACTCTTAAACACATCCTTGATCCTAACTGTCCCTTACACTATTGTCCTCTCCCCTCTTGCTGCTTCGTTTATATGAACCAGCCTTTCTCACCTGGGGCTCTGGGTGATAACTAAGCTCTGATGTCCTAAGGAAGGGACAAACTGTCACCTGAAAGCCACATGTGGCCACCATCTTTTTTTGTAGGGCTTGTGGGCTAAGAATGGTTTATATATTTTTTGAAGGTTGAAAAAAAATAAGAATAATTCTTGACATATGAAAAATAGATAAAATTCATATTTCAGTGTCCACAAATAAAGTTTTATTGGAACACAGCTGGGCCCATTCATTTTGGTATTGCCTGTGACTGCTTTGGCACTACAGAAGCAAAGTGTAGTAGTTGCTGCAGAGACCAGATGGCTCTTTGTAGAAAAAGGCATTGATTGTGTATAATGAATTGATTTCTCTGCATTTAGAAACATATGTGTTATGTACGACATTTGGGAGAATTAAGAAGTGAGTCACAGGAATCACATTCTGTGATTCAGATGAGGAAACCCCATTGCAAAAGACTGACTCTCTCCCTTATTCCTTAGACCTTTGTTGTCCGGATTCTGGAACAAGCCCTTCTCTACTGGAATATGTCCTTTGGAGCTCTCCCATGACTTCTCAGTCACCGCATCTGGTGGGCGCTTCTAGGTCTTATCATTCCATCCTCTCTGCAGCACCTCCCACTGTTGACCAGCTTCTACTTCTGAAATTCTCTGTTCTGTCTGCTTAGACCTTGTGATCTCTCCTTTCTGTCTCATCCTTTGTCTACTCTCCCCATTCACTGTTTCTTTGTGTCTCATCTTTAGCAAATTCCCCCCTTTCTTATAGAGTGCTTGTAGCAAAATTGTGATATTTACCCCTGTCTCCATGCTGATGATTTCCAGTTCACTGTCTCCCCAGCTCTGTCCCACTTTCCGGGGCATCATCTTCTCTTTGCTGCTCTTCTCGTGTTCACTTCTCTTTGGTCCCTCACACCCCTTTGTTCTCTGTTGTCATAAGGTTTAGAATCTCAGTTATCTGTGATGTATCTCCTCAACTCCAAATAGTTTATCAGTTGCTTAATCTGTGAGGATATTTTCAGCATCCATTCCCATCTCCCTAGTCCGACCACTCCTTCAGCTCTTTCTTATCTTTCTCTTTCCCAGGCTAGCCAATGACCATTTCCCCTAGCTGTTCCCCTTCTTCCCTGCTGTGCAGTCAGGCTGCCACCTGACTCTAGCAGACACTTTAGGGGCCCCCATTACATCTCCTTGGCTCACCTCTGGTTTCAGTGACAGCTCCCATGCAGAGTTTCACATGGGCTTAGTTTCCTGCTGATGGTGTCTCACAAGTTACTGCAAGAGTCTGTCTTCTTTCTGCCCCAGGACCTTCCCAGGAGCCAAATGAGCCTGTGCGTAAGTTCAGTGTAGCCTGCAAGTGCAATTGAGCCAGTGGCTCCATCAGGGGTAACCTGCAACTGATGGGGGACTGAAGCTGATGGATTGCTGCCCAGCCTCTTACCTTTCATGCAGGCAGCTCTGGGAGGCCTCCGTATGCTTCTTGGCCCTACTGGAGGAGGAGTCATGCCCATTGCCAAGAGCAGCAACCTTGATAATGCACCCTGATGTTGGATTTTCCTCCTCCCCTCCCTTTCCTGCTCTCTTGGGTCATCTCCCAAATAAGCTTCCTGCCCCTGTGTCCTCTCAGGCTCCACTTTCAGTAGCATTCAAACCAAGACACAGTCCAGTCTTCTAAAAGCTTCTGCCCAGACATCTTCAGTGGCTTCACAAGCTCCCCAATATCGGACTGATTGTGTTTTAAAATCCTAGGCTCCCTGGGTTTGTTGGATATCAGCTTATCTTACTAATTTTATCTTCCCCTACTCACCTTTACCCTTTGTTTTCATCAAACCAGGTTCTTTAAGGGCAGAGATTGTGTCTTATTCATCTTTGTTTCTCCATTTGCTCAATATCCAAGATCTGAGGAAACTGAAGGCAAATGTATATTTTTAGTGAGCAAATTAATGAATGAGTGAATTGAATGTATTCATCTTCACATGTGCATCCATTGAGGCATTCCTCCTCCTCATTGCTTAGTAGTGATCTTCACCTCCACTAACTTGACAAAGCACCCCATCTCTACCACTGTACGGTACTTTTAAATTTCTACTTTATGTTTTTTTACGTGTCTTAACTTCTAATATATAAATTCCTTGAGAGAAGCGATGTTGCTTTATTTTCTTTATATTTCCCCACAGATCTTATGGGTACATGGTTCCTCAATAAATGTTGGTTGAAAGACTGAGAGAACATCTCATTATGTTTCCAGACATTCTGGGGCCTTCTGATTTGTTCTATTCTCTCTCTCTCTCTTTTTTTTTTTTAATTTTTGAGACGATGGAGTCTCGCTCTGTAGCCCAGGCTGGAGTGCAGTGGTATGATCTTGGCTCACCGCAACCTCCATCTCCTGGGTTCAAGCGATTCTCCTGCCTCAGCCTCCTGCGTAGCTGGGACTACAGTTGTGTGCCACCATGCCTGGTTAATTTTTTTGTATTTTTAGTAGAGATGGGGTTTCACTATGTTGGCCAGGGTGGTCTTAAACTCCTGACCTCGTGATCCGCCTGCCTCAGCCTCCCAAAGTGGTGGGATTACAGGTGTGAGCCACTGTGCCTGGCTGATTTGTTCTTTTCTCTGTTCTCCAAACATGTTACATGTTTTCTCGTTCCCATGAATTGAAGCTATTTATTTCTCCTTTGCTTTTTATACATGCTTCTTACAGTGTTTGCCTGTTTACCTATAAAAATTCTATTCTTCCTTCAAGTCCAAGCTGAAATGCCATCTTTTTCATAAAGCTTTTCCCAATCCACCCTGTTAAATCATCACCTCTTCTGCAACACACGCCTGTTATGCATTTGTATTATTCTGCTTTATGTAGCATAATTTTATGTGGCTTGTCTTCTCTCCTTCTTAGAGACAATAAGTGTATTCAGGGCAAGGCTGGTTACTTCCTCATTGAATCCAGTACCTTGCTCAATGCCCTGCAATCAATAAATATCTGTTGGAATGAATTAATTTGAATAGGTTAAATAATATAATCATGCTTTTGCATGCACATCACCTTAACTGGTGCCCCTGACCTATTTTTGGTGCATATCCTTGAGTTTCATTTTGGTAATGGAAGAAATATCAAGCAGAAGAAAAGATAAATACCCAGAGCTGGTCAACATGATCTACTGTGTTTGAACAGGAATATTGGAACATAACTTCTAAGAATGCCATTTCAATTATTTGTAAAATATTTAAATAGTATAATCCAATTTACATTCTATCATTTCTAACAGCTGTAAAATTTACTTTACACCAAAGTTAGCTCAATCACTTTAATTCAGTCTGGAAAAACAGTACAAATGAAAGCTTAATTTGTATTTAATCTCCTCTTTTGTTTCTACATTATTGCCTTCGAATCATTCCTTTTAGTGATTGAGATTTAAACCAGAGAGAGGAAAAAAGCTTGATGAAATATTTGAGAAGAATATAAGCCATAATGAAAAGTATGAAGTCAATGTTTTAAAATTCCAACTGGCTTTGTTCTTTGGGGTTTCAATTCATGGCAATGTTTTTGTGATAAACCTGAGGTATGAGATATGTGGGTTACTTTGTCAGAATCACAGGGCTATAACTCTCAGGTATTTAAAACTAGGTGATTCATTTGGAGCAGGTTACATTTATACACTGTATATGAAGATTGGCAGGGAATACAAAAGTGCATAATTATTATTTAGTGTGTTGATCATACTCGTATATTTCCAAATGGCTTTATGATCATTTTGGTTAGTTTTTCTCTCTAAGCTCTGGCAGTCTTCCAGCTAATGTCATCAGCGGGGAACAGCAGCAAGGAGAGGTGGCAGAATTGTGACTACCTATGGCTTTCCTGTCACTGTATAGTATCAGGTCTGATGTGGGGTTGGGTGGAGGAAGATTCCAGGTAAGGGTAGAATGGCCAAATGATGTGCTACTTCTTAGGATGAAACAGCCTTCTCTTATTTCTCTGTTTTCCAGGTGGTGGCATTTATAGAAGTGTTCCAGAGGCCCACACCTGTCCTTACCTGAGCCCTTCTTCTTCATCCCTATACTTACCACATCCCACCCTCACCCCCAGCAAACCTCTTTGAACTCAAGAGGTGGTAGATTGAAAGAGGCTTCAATGAAGGGTACATATGCCTTAGACTTAATTCTGATCAATAAATGTAAGTTAATTAAGTAAAAGTCGGGGGAAAGAAGGGGCTTCAAGCTCATTTATAGCCAAGAAGAGTTAGAGAAGACCATAGCATTTTACACTTTAGAAAGATGATTTCAGAAGAAGGGATATGATGTGATGGGCCAAGAGTCTAAAATGAAAAATAGCTAAAGAGGAATTTTCAACAGTGCCATCACATTCTCAGAAAAGAAGAAAAGGGCCAGGCATCTAGACATCTGTGTAACTACATGGGATAAAATTTTAAAATGGGGCAGAATTGTTACAGAAATACTGAGTTACACTTAATAAGCACATTTCTCTTTGTTATATCAGCTATTCTTTATAGCAGCTCTGTGATTTTGGTCCAACATGGAGTAGTGACCCTACTTCGCAAATGAGGAAACTGAGGCCCAAGAATTTTAGGGACTTGCCTAAAGTCACAGTGCTAATAAAAGGCAGAATTAAGTTTCAAGAGACCTAGGTATTATGGCTCCATAGTGTAGTGATGTTTCTACAATACTATGCTGTAAACTGTTGGCAACATTTTTAACAGGGCTGTCAGAAGATCAAAGCCACCCAGTGAGCTGAGGTTTATAAAATATATACATCTCCTAAATATATAATAGTATATACTAATGACAGAGGATAAGTCACAGAAGATGAGGTCCTCTGCTCCACTCACTGGAATGAATGGAAAGAAGCACAACAACTTAAGTTACATTTTGGCTTCCACCTTTTCTATCAATTCAGTTCAGTGAGCCTAAGGCCATCCAAGTGCCACATCTGTGTGTGCACATGCAGATAGGCAGGGAATATAATCATGAGTAATTATTCAGCCTCAGGGCCACATCGTCCTAGAAGCTCTTGCATGCCAATATCAATCACTTAGCCATCCACCAGCCCCTGGATAATGGTAACATGCACAGGGTGGCTGCCAGTATTCCCTTTACCATGGCCAGCAGCTTGTGTGTTCTAGAGAGAGATAGAAGAGTGGTGGTTACCCTAGCCAGGCAGTTAAGCATAATGCAGTGACAGGAGTTACTACCTCATCTCTGAACTGCTTCCTGCTAATTTTGGTGAGACTTTTCAAGGTATAGACTATACAGAAGTGAGACTGTTCCCTCTGGGAGCTGCTGGTTTAGTGAAGAAGACAGAAAACACATCAGTGGTAGAATCAGTGACCGAGGAGTTTGGAGAAGGATGAGAGGCTTCTTCCTTATGGGGAAAGATGACAAGGCCATTTGGCCATTTCTTTCCTTTTCTGTTTTTTTTTTTTTTTTTTTGAGACGCAGATTCACTCTTGTTGCCCAGGATGGAGTGCAATGGCATGATCTTGGCTCACTGCAACCTCCGCCTCCCAGGTTCAAGCGATTCTCCTGCCTCAGCCTCCAAGTAGCTTGGATTACAGGCATGTGCCACCATGCCCAGCTAATTTTTTGCATTTAGTAGAGACGGGGTTTCACTATGTTGGTCAGGCTGGTCTCGAACTCCTGACCTCAGGTGATCCACCTGCCTCAGCCTTCCAAAGTGCTGGGATTACAGGCGTGAGCCACAGTGCCCAGCCAGCCATTTCTTTTTAAAGAAAGAGAAAGGTCTAATTGGATAGTAGTGTTTGGACCATGGTGGTAAGATACGAGGCCAGATTGGAAAGCAGTGATTGGACCCTGTTGGGAAGACATGAGACCTGATTTGACAGCATTGATTGGACCCTGGTGGTAAAACATGAGGCCTGATTGGAGAGTAGTATTGGACCCTGGTGGTAGGATATGAGGCCTGATTGGAGAGCGGTGATTGGACCCTGGTGGCAAGACATGCAGCCTGATTGGAGAGCAGTGATTGGATCCTGGTGGTAGGACATGAGGCCTGATTGGAGATCAGTGATTGGACCCTGGTGGGAGGATATGAGACCTGACTGGGGAGCCCTGATTGGACCCTGGTGGGAGGACATCAGGCCTGATTGGAGGGCAGTGATTGGACCTGGTAGCAGGACACATGGCATGAAGAGAAGCAGGTGCAGCTGAGGCTGCAGTCAGCCTGAAGAGTGTCCTGGGGAGCTGGCTAAGGAATTGGAATCCTTCATGGGGAGGCAGTGAAGGTTGATTTGCTTATTTTAAGCAGGAAGTGATATGCTTAGATTTATATTTTAGAAATGTCACTCCAGGGAGTGATTTAGAACAATAGACTGGAAGGGAGAAAAGACTGGAGAAGGGGACAGTAGTGGAAGCCAGTGAAGAAATTCAGAAGAGAGAGACAGAAAGAGAAGGAGAGAGGCCTTCGCGGGAGCCCGCGAGAAACCCCAACAAACACACAGAGTACCTGGTAGACTTCTGCATAAGAGGTTACGGAGTCCCAGGTCCTAGTCTAGAACTTTCTATTCATGGGCGTGATATATAGCCCAGGGATCTGCATTCTGATAATCTCCCAGGGGCTTCTGGTGCAGGACGCTAGAGCACTTGAAGTTCTCCCTTGGTTCTGACCTTCAGCAAAAGTAACTCCTCCCTTCATGTCCTTTTCTATGAGACTTTCCCAGGGGGCCTCATGACATAACAAGATTCAATAACTGCGATTGAGTGCTTCCTTAGTGTTTGGCATTTTGCGAAGCACTTTAACACCAGCCCTTTTCATGAGTGCCTCAGTGCTTCTCAGACTTTAAAATGCATCATCAGCTGTGCCCCACCCCCAGGATTTCTCATTCAGGAGGTCTGGGGCGGAGTGTGAAAATTTGCTTTTCTAACAAGTTCCTACAGAGCGCTGCTGGCCCACCAGCCACATTTTAGAACCCCTGCTGTCCACCACTCATAGGAGGGGCAGGGATTGTTGTCTGTATATGGCTCAGGAAACCAGAGACTTGGCTAGGATAAGTAATTTTCCCAGAGTGGTAGAGTTGCAGCTAGAACCTGTCTGCCTGAATCTCCAGTTCATATTCTTCACCACAGTCTCAGCCTTTCATGATGCATGACCAGGATTGGTGGAACCCATTCTCTGCTGGGCTTACGTCCCCTTTCCTTAATGAGATAAACTGACTTTGTTACTGCTTTCTTGAAGTCTTCCTGGAATCCTCTGCCATGAGTTGGCCTCGTCTGTGGGCAGTGGAGGTGTCTGCCTTCCAGCAGTGATTTAAGCATCCTCCAAAGCATCTTCCCGAACTGAAATACCAGAGCTGACATAGTCTCTCAATTCCCACCAATACAGTTACCCTTTTAGTTAAGGCTCTGTCTCCAGGTTGTTTCTTAGATTGCGTGTGAGCTCCTGGGTGGCATGGATCACACTGTATTTGTGTTTGTAGCTCCACACCTAATGCAGTGCTGGACTCATTCTAAACGGGCAGTAAATTGAGTAGATACATGAGTGAATGAAATATGTTACTTGTAGGGTATAATAGTTGGACCTATTAACCTAGTCTAACAGGCAAACTAGCTTAGAGGATAATAGGATGGGTACATTTTGAATACCTGGAGGTAGTTAGTATAAAAATGTGCCACCTTCCTTAGTAAAAGCAAAACTCAGAACCTTCCACAGATATGAGACTCTCTTGAAGGGGAGGGGCTGATGGGACTCCTGCCCCAATTTTCCTATGATCATTGCTAATCGCATTGGTACCAGGGATAAGCTGTTTCCTCACTCTATCCTTAGCACAAATGAAGCAGACTGGAACCTTTCTCGGGGATGACACAGGGATGTCAAGATGAAATCGGAGGAGTTCCCTTATCCCCCTCACAGGGCGTGCAACAGGGGTGTGGCTCGCTTCTTTGATGCCCTGCTGCTGAAACCCCTTGGGGAAGCATGCAGACGGGCAGGTCATGAAGAGTGTTTTTGGACTCCGACCCCACAGCAGGGTCTAGGGTTGAATGTTTACAGCTCTTGAAGCCCCAGTGGCATATGTTACAGTGTATTCTTTCAGTTTTGCTGTCTGCAGGTGGCTTGTGTTAATCAGCTCAATTAGACCCTCTGGCTTATCCCAAGGACAGAGGGCTTTTTGCATCCCGTGTTCTTGCCCTAGGGTACTGGAAAAATCAGATTACATGTGGGAGTGGAGGATGGGTACAAGGTTTTATTGAGTGGTAGAAGTAGCTCTCAGTGAGGTGGATGGGGAGCCAGAAGGGGGGCATGGAGTGGGAAGGTGGTCTTCCCCTGGGGTAGGGCCACCCAACAGCTGGACTCTCCTCAGACCGTCACTGACTGCCCCCGACTGAATTCTGCATCATCCCGCCTCAAAGGCCTTGTGGTGTCTGCTGGTGTCTGTTGGTGTGCTCTTCTGCTCCTCTTGATGTCTAGCTGATTGTGTCTGTGCCTGCTAGGGTCTTGGGTTTTTATGAGCACAGGATTGGGGGCATGGTGGGCCAGAGTGGTCTTGGAAAATGCAACATTTGGGTGTAAAAACAGGAGTGCCTGTTCTCACTTAGAGCCATGGGTACAAGCCCAAGGGTGAAACCCTCACCAGGGACCCCACCCTTCTCTACCCAGTGCTTCCCTGCCCCCTCCTGTATCAAAGACGGTACCAGGAGTTTAGTCTGGCTGGCTTCCAGGGCCCCAGGTGTTCTCCTGCTGACTTGACCAGCCACCTCTCAGAGCTCTGGAGACTGTCATCTCTGTCTCAGGTCATCTGGGCCCTTGCTTAGTGGTTCCTGCTTCTATGCAGTGGGTGCGTTCCTTAATTCACAGCTCCAGGAGCACCCTCCTAGATACTTGGCCCCTTCCAAACTCAGGCCAATGGAGACGTTTCTTTCACTTACCTAGGTCTGCTGTCTTGGACATTGCTTCTCATCCAGAGACACATCTGTTCCCCAGGTGACTCTGACAGACATAGCCTTACTCTTCAACCGATCTCACAATCCCCTGCCCACCCTCACAATATCCTAATGCAGTAGCGGTGACAGTCTTACAACTTAAGTGATGCAGGGTGGTGGCGGCGTGAGGAGTGGGCTGGCATTTTCTCACAAGGGGCAGCGAGGCCCAGAGTGTAAGGACCACAGGGGTGAAGCAGGAGAAGGATCGGACCTCCCGAACACTCAATTGGCTGCTGCAGAATTTTGCTTCCATTAGCCCTGCGTACCTTTGCCCTTAGAAACTTTCTCTTCCCACCACCAGGTTCCTACCACACAATTAGAGTAGACACTCTTTAATTTCCAACCGCCTTGAGCCCTGGGACCTGCATCAGCAGTCTGGCATTAGCGATGGTCATTTACTGCCTCAGATTCTAAATAACATGGTTTGTGCTGATGGAAAATGCCGGCCAGGTCCCTATAGATGTCACTGCTTGTTGTTGCGCTGATGTATACATGCCTATTTCTACTAGAATATAAGGTCTGGGGGAAGGGAAGAGACTGGGATGAGGCTGAGGGCAAGTGACCTCTCATCCTTTGTTGGTAGTTTTCACACCAGGATTTGGGGTTTGGGTTCCTTGGGGTCTTATGAAAAGCCATTGATGTTGGGAATTTTGCAGGGAGGTGTTTTATTTACCTTTCCCCTGCTTGGTGATTCTCAGCTCTGAATGTACCTTTCTGTATCCACATACCTTGTGGATTTACTTTTTCCATTTCTTGGAATGATGCAAAATGCCTGGGTTATGACGAACATGGGACTGTATTTTCTATATTTCCTTTACTGAGTATCAGAAAGTTATTTGAACTCACAACTTGTTTGCCATTCATGCTTATAATTTCCTGGTATGATTAGCTTCTTCTACACATGTGATCCTTAAGAGGAAAATAAAATTTCCATGATGTTAGCAATATTCTCGTAGATTTATGCAGTAGGTATAATATTTAAGCTAATTTTATAATGTTTTAAAAAAATCATTGCTGTTTGTCAGCCTGATTCCTTTGTTTGCATGTCATCAGTGTCCAATGAGTAGTATGTGTTTCTTCCAGTCATTGTTAAAACCCAATATATGGAAACAGTGTTTATACCAGCAGCTGTTACAAATCTGGGGCTATGGATTAATGTCAGTTTCTGAATGTAGAGTGCTTTAGTTAATTCCACCCAAGGACAGATGATATCATCTAGGAAGAAGGAATATATTAGAAACTGTCAGCCAGAAGGTAGTAAAAGGAGGTGATATGTTATAAGGAGTATAAAAGGTCATTCAAAGAAGAGATATTGCTAATAACTCAATTAAAATTTTCACGCTAACATTTTACAAATTTCTGTGTAAGCCCTAAAACATTTTCAAAGCTAGCTAAATTCATACCATAGATTGGAAAAACAGGGGTCAAATAGGATTCACACAATTCCTTTGTGAGATGAACAAATTGGGATAATCTCCTTTTCCAGGAAGTTCTGGCAAGCTAATTCATTGAAACTCCCTTGATATCTAGGTGAGAGGGTGGGATTTTGTAAGTACACACTTTCACTGGGGATTTTCTCTTTTCTCTGTTACACTTTGGGGCAGGGCAACCCACTCATTTGGTCCTTGACTCTCCGGAAACCGGTATTTGCTAAGCTGGTGCATCACTGCAGTTATGCTCTGTATTTTGCTGCCTGGAAAACAAAAGGATCCATGTTCTTCCTGCAAGCCAAGAGGCAAAACAAAAAGTGGAGATAAAGGCCGTTAGTGGAGCCTGTACTTGGTGTAGGAGTACTTCCAGACTGTATGATGGGATAGGACCACCATGCTGCACAGTCGGGCAGCCAGGACAGGAAACGCAGGAACAGCAGGTTCATGAGAGGTCATCTGACCATCTGCCTACTCTCCTGTTTGGGAGGAATGATACTTTCTTGAAGATGTTCTTACCTGGAGTCCACCTGGCTTCTCTTAGTAGCTCTTTCTAGTGTTCAGTCACTGTTAAGGTTCATTCAGTTCTTCTCCTGTCCAGTGAATATAAGCAGATTTCTCTTCTTGCTAATTTTTCCCATAGTCATGGAGAGGAAGTGGTCAGTATGTATGGATACACATACATACATATTTAGCAATGGCTGTAGCTGCCTCCGGTGTGCTGGTGCTACAGATTTGATGGTAAGGAAAAGTAAAGGTGGCTGCTGCCCTCCTGGAGCTCACCATCTAGCAGAGGTGAAGGTCATTAATTATAAAATCACTCACATAAACAGATGTAAAATCACAATAGGGATAATGAGGCAGGAGAATAAGATCTGGAGGCAGGGAACCTAACGCCAATTCACGCTGACTTCCTAGAACTGAATCAAAAGGAAAGCCCCAACTTTCCACACTAAGTAACAAAAGGATGAGAGGCTACTCCCTTTGCAAATCCCTCCCCCCCGCTACCCCTACTTTTCTGCATGGCAGATGGAAAATTGAAAGTACCTCTGATTGATGGCTTTTTGCAACCAATCAGACGTTTGCGTAGGAGTGTAACTTTGTAACTTCACTTTAGCCTCTGATTCGTTGCTTTCCACAACCAGTGAGACTGATTGCAGGCCACCACTTCATTTGCGTGGGGTGAACACCAAGTGGCCAATGAGAAGCCTCTAGGAGGAATTTGGACCCCCAAAAGATTCTGTAACCAGGGCCCTTGAGCCTCTGCTCATCCCACTCCCACCCTGTGGAGTGTACTTTCATTTTCAATAAATTTCTGCTTTTGTTTGCTTCATTCTTTCCTTACCTTGCTGTGCATTTTGTCCAATTCTTTGTCCAAACTTCCAAGAACCTAGACAACTTGCAGTCAAGACCCTCTCCTGGTAACAACAGGGGCTAAGGTTTCAGAAAAAGGATATGGTGTTGCGGTGGGACCTTGTTTGACCGATGGAGGTCTGGATTTTCCTGATGAAGTGATGGCTCACCTGGGAGCTGAAGGGTGCAGAGTTAACTAGAGGAAAAGAGGAGAGGGAAGAGCATCACAGGCAGAGGGCACAGCAAGTGCAAAGCCTCTTGACTGGAGGGAGTTTGATGATTATGAGGAGGAACTGAAAAGAGGCCTGAGTGGTTGTTGAAGGAAGACAGGCAAAACTGAACCTGGGGAGGCGAGCAGGGTCAGTTAATGGAAGGCCTCACAGGTGGTGGCCAGGAGTTTTATTTTTTTTTAATGTGAAATAATTATGGAGGTTGTATTCACTGCAAGCCAAACTCAAACTTCTTCGCACTGTAATATAATCATAGTTCCTTTCCTCTTCAATTCTGGGGACCTATATTGGAACTTTCAGCTGAGGATTTCAAACTGAATTTCTTTGTTTTTTGAAATTCCTTCTGCAAAGGTGTTTGGCATAGAAATGAGAACAGCAGCTATAGAGCACCTAAAATTTTCTACAGGTATCTCAAGATGGAGTGTCTTAAGAGTCAGAAATTGTGACATGCATGAAAAGATAAAGATATATGTCTTTTCTATGTAGGATGTACACAGGAGGCACTTAATAAATGCTTGCTGATGAATCAGAGGTGACATCCAGCTCTCAGGAATGCAAAACAATGTTTTCTGTTTTCCAGCTATCTGAACGTTGCTAACAGAGGGCCTGGGGAGGAGGGACGGGCACGACCGCATCTGTTCCTCTGTCCTGTGTGCGTGCTTGGCCACCTGATGCCAACTCCATGATGGCACATTTGTCTTATTAAGTGTAAGCCAATTCCTCTCCCCCTTCCAGGGCCCTCCTGATGGTGGCTGTGGAGGACAGGGATATGCTGTGAAAGCCCAGTTATTATGGTCTGTAAAGGGAGGTGGTGGCTGCTGGGGAATGATCAAATGAAGACAAATGCATTGTTAAGTTTTTATGGACCAAGCCCCCACTTTCATTAAGCGTAATTTACATAACATAACTGATGCTCAAGGCCAAACAGTCCTTGTGCCCCAATGACAGTCCCTGAAAACCCATGGACCGAGGCCTCGTGCACAATCCCCCAGGTCAGGAAACCTCCTCCTTCTCCTTGCTAGCTCAGCACGCTGGTTGCTCCAGTGCTCTCATTTTGACCTCTCAAGCCAAATGCTGATGACATCAAAGCTACCCATTCTACTACCGATTAGCAGTAAAACCATCGGGCACTCTCTGGGCAGAGTTCAGGTGCTATGTTCCTTCCTCTTTTCCCACAGGAGTTGGCTTCCTGGTCTGAATCCTCCATAAGCCCTGGCTGGGAATTTTCCTCACTGTGACCTTGTGAGCAGTCCCTGGTTACCCTCAAGGGTTGTGCCAAGCAGGCTCTGGGTTAACATCTTGGAGAGTACAGAGTAGGCTGATAATCAGCCTATGCTCAACAGCACACCCAAGAGGTGAGGATTTCTGATGGCATCCCTGGGGTGCTCAGCAGTGGCCTTTGTCTGCACCCATCTTCATTACATGTTAATACCACCAGAGACACTTTGAGGTCAGCCTTTTCACCTTGCACGGCAAAGCAATTATCATTTCATTTCATTGCAGGGGTGGGCGTTGGTTATCACATGATGGATTTTTGCTGGTAATCAGAACTTTCTGCCCATTGGTCTTCAGGACATACTTTTGTGTTGACATTTACAAGGTATGTGTCAGGCAGAGCCGAGGTACTGAGTGAGGGAATGAAAGGAGGAGGGGGGAGAGGATCATTATATTCAATTTAATGATGACAATTTCCCTACATTTACAACTTCCAGAAGTAAGAGACAATAGATATGTGTCTTCTGCTTGCATGTACAGTGAAGGAGATGACATGAGGAGATTCTGTTAGTGGGAATGGTGATATATTACCTTAATGATTTCATTGCTTGCCAAATAAAAGAAAAATTCTCACTGTAGTGCAAAGCCCTGTCCTCATCAAGCTATTCATTGTGAGGCGTTTGTTGTTAAATCGGAGGCATAAGGAGGGGTTTTGACCTTCCATAAGCTGCTTTTGAATTTTTATTTTTTTCTTGGCTAAATTGATGGTCTGTTTTCTTTTTTTAGTAGACATACATGAATATTTGTATACTGAATATTGAAGTTTGTTAATAGATTTGAAGAGCTCTTAGATTTTTTTGGCAGGTGGGTGTTGAATTAATGGAATGTTTCACAATAGAGTTCAATGAAAGCTCCCCTCCACTATTATGCTAGTGTTTGGAAGGGCAGGCGACTTGTGTGTGTGTGTGTGTAGGGGAGGGGATGTTTTCATGTGAGCTGTGGATAAACTGAACAAATTTAATTAAGGTTTAAACTGAAGTAGGATCCCATAGTCTAGGTAGGATCCAAGGGACTATTTTCTCAGGGCTGCTGGAGGTTGGATAATCTGAATTATAGACAAGGAGGAGTCCAAAGTCTTAGTTCAAGGATGGCACCAAGTGACAAGTCCTGTGATCTAGCAGAAGCAGATAGAGAACTAAGAAGAAGATCAGAAGCTGAGATGACTTGGAGCTAACTAGAATGAGATCATGGATAGACAGCCTTGTAGGCTAGACCTAGAGACAGGAGAATTAGAGTCTTCTGGATTCCCTTATTACATGAACCTGACAGTGGCTGTTTAAAGAAGCAATGCAGGGCCTGACAGTAACTCCTTGCTTGGCTTCTGCTTACTCTGTGTAGTCTGCTTTTTCTAGTAGGTTATCCAGATTTCCAAAGTGGTGGAGTCAGGTTTGCATGGTAGAGCTTGGGAACTGAAGGGGACCATTGTGGTCATGGAAGTCATGAGCATCATTTTCCAGTTTGGAAGACTGAGGCCTAGGGAGGACAGCAGTTGGGGAGGCCCAAGGAAAAATCCAGTTTAGGAGGTCTGGGGAGGATAGCAGTTCAAGAGGCCTGGGGAGAACTCCAGTCCAGGAGGCCCGGGGAGGACAGCAGTTCAGGAGGCCCAGGGAGCACTGCAGTTCAGGAGGCCTGGGGAGAACTCCAGTTCAGGAGGCCGGGGGAGGACAGCAGTTCAGGAGGCCAGAGAATGACAGCAGTTCAGGAGGCTGGGGGATGACAGTAGTTCGGGAGGCCTGGGAAGGACAGCAGTTCAGGAGGCCAGGGGAGGACAGCAGGCATACCCAAGGCCTCTCAGGCATTGCTGTGCTTCTTCGCCCTGCAATGCTGCCGCCACATCCTGTTGCTCTCTGTTTGTTTGATTGGAGTGGCTCTCCTGAAGCTGGGCTGTTTGCATGCTTGGTAGGCCCCCTTCCTGAATGTGCCAGCCAGCTCTGGAGCCCTACTCAGTAACTGTTTTGGATGTGATCCTCATCAGATATATTTCTACCTACTAGTTGTGTGACTTTGGGCAAGCCTCTTCACTTCTCCAGGTCTCAGCTTTTCGTAAGTAAAATGTTGCAAGGTCTCTGTGGACCCTTTCAGCTTAAGCATGACATGTTCTGTAACTAAGGAGGCCCAGTTATAGAAGCTCCTGGTGTAGCTGACAATGTGAATACAGTCAATCTCAGGAATCTGTGGAAATGGAAGTGATGGCTTATACTTCGGCTCTTCACCCACCTGAAAGATCACGTAGAGGAGTTCTCTAGGCTGCAAGCTCCTTGAGGCCAGGGGCCATGTGTCATTCATTTTTACACATCCAAAGCCGTCAGGCTGTGTGGTGAATTGTGATGTTTAGTAAATTGGGACTGACTGAATATGAAGTATTACAGAATTTCAGATGATAAGACATACTTTAACATAGACATTGCATAAGCATAATACATGTGCCTAGGACATGCCTCCTCAAAAGTGCTCGCTGAGCTCCATTGCAGCAGGGACCACACCTGTCTTATTTACCACTAGGTCTCAAGTTCCTTGAGCATGACTAGGCACATAGAAGCTGTTTGGTATGTTTGTTGAATAAGATGAATGAATAAAGATATAACATGAAAGAAGCGTAGTTGAACTTTCCAAGGTTATTTGGATTATTTGGTGAGAGAATATAAACCTGGAAAAGAGAAGAAAGTAGGAAACTTGGTGGCAATACACCTAGTTTTGCTTTCCTTCCACCCCTAAGCTGTGGCTGAAATCTCTTGTACATAACAGAAAGTGACAACCAGCAGCCCCATCTTCTAGTTGACATTGGTCTGCAGATGGTTTCTAGTGTATGACTAGGTAAGTATAGAAACAGAGCATATACATTAGGAAACTTTTACAGAAATTGGACACTGCATGACACCCAAGCGTGTGATTGCTGGATTTGTCTTGCTGAACAGTGTATGGACCAGTTTGTATATTGCTGAAGTCATAAATGAATTGCACATGGTGTATACTGCACACCAGTCCTGTATGGTAGGACCACAAATAGGTCTATGACATATCAGGGAAGAAATTATCCTGCACCACATAACTAGAAAGAAACTAGGTGAAATCCTTGATTTTGTAGCCTAGCAGTCATATTTTTATTAAAATATTGATGATCTTGTTTGTCATGTAAAGCTGTTTCTGACTCATTATAATCACATATTTTCTATGTTGTTGATTTGAGAAGGACTGAACTAGCTACACCCCCTCAGTCAACCAAGTTGAGTTATAATCTGTGTGACAGTGTTTTTCTCTATTTAAAACTAGCTAGTCTTGCATGGCTATTTAACTCGCTCCTTTGGCCTCATTAGTATTATCCTATAATCAAATAAGCTAATTAAGCTGTTTCCTATCCACTGATCAGAGAATATTAAAGCTCGGAAGGTGACTCTAGCTATCCTCTGCTCCAGCTCCTTCATTTTTCAGAGCCAGTTAAGGCTCAGAGAGGTTAAGTAAAGTGTCTCAGGTCACACGGTTATTTATAAAAGAATTGGGACTAAATCGTCAGGGCCCTTCACTCCTGGGTTCTTGTGCTTTTCTACTTTATCCTGAAGTTTAATAAAATTCTTTCAGATTTTGTAACATCCAAGGTGTGTCTCTGTTGTGGTAAGTTCTGGGCTGCTATTTGATAGATGACCTAGAATGGACAGATTTTGCTTGCCAAATAATTGTAGATGGTTCTACCTTTAAGAAAACTTGGTATCTGAAATTATGAACACAGGGAACGAAGAGGTGATTTTATATATAAGTATATATACATTTATACATAAATGTAATATTTATATATAAATATATGATTTATGTAAATAATAAAATAATATATGTTTATGAATGAATTTATAGAAAAATACTGGCTTTGGAGAGATGTGGTGACTGCTATTCCTTATAGTCTCAAAATGAGGATAAAGCTTTACACAAAATTATGTATTAATGGAAAAATAATGGAAAAATAGGATGCAAATATATTGGTACACGCACATTTTTAGAAATGTATCTATAGGAGAAAATGAGACTCTTCTATGAATTAAAATAGGGAGTGTTGATGGAGGCCTGGGTGGGTGAATTTGTTTCCCCCGAACATCATCCCTGTCTTAGCAGGCTTCAGTGTAGTCTAACTGAGGTGTTGGCAAACTTTGACTTGTAAGCCAAATCCTGTTGCTACCTTTTTTTTTGTAAATAAAGTTTTATTGGAACACAGCTGCACCCATTTATATACTGTCATCTGTGACTGTCTTTGAGCTGCAACTTCAGATTTGTGTCATTGTGACATATGCTTTATGGCCTGCAAAGTCTAAATGTTTACTATCTGGCCCTTTACAGAAAAAGCCTGGTGACCTCTGGTCTAGATGCATATCTGGTTCATATCACTGATTCTACTACCATAAGGCAGGGGGTCTTCATTTGGAATCTCACCTAGCTGAGTTCTGATAGGGAAGGAAGAAAATGAACTTTAATCACCTTGCTCAGAAGCCTGTTTTAAAATCCAGTCACCAGCTGCCGGTTTTTAGTTTACCTATGACCTCCTGGAGATCCTGAGAGAATGAAATTAACCACCTCTGGAACAAACATTCGATCTTTTTATTTTTTCCACTTTCTTAAGAGAGTAATAAATATAGTCAATGACTCTGGATTCTATTACTATGTAAGAGCTCTTTAAAAACATCTAACCATCTGCTTAATGGCCAGTAATACGTTTCTAATGGTCACTCTCGATAAGACACTTTTAGTTCACTCCTGTAATCGTTGTCCAACAGCCAAGAGGCTCCTGAAGAATATGACCAAAGGCCAGCCCCCGCCCCAGCCCTGTAGCCACAGAGGCCTGGCAACAGTACTGAAGAAAAAAAGAGAGAGTTCTGAGAGCTGCATGTGGAAACTCTTTTCTTTCTCTTGACACTCTCCGCGTATGATGAGTTCGTGATCCACAATAGTGGATCTGAAAACTTCGATTTTTTTTGGCATTTACATGTTCAGGTACAGTTGCAACTAGAGGTCAGTTTAATTAATATCTGTCCTTTCCTCTCAGATGACATACACTGAACCGTTGTCACTAGAAACTCCACATCCCTGATCTGGGCCCAGCAGCTGGTGACAGCTTGGCAAATTATGAGTTTCCTAGCTTAAAACAGACTAAATTGCAGACAAAACAAGCCATCAGCTGAGTAAATACTGTATCTCTGTTTAGCTTCTGTAAGAAGAAGGAGATTAGCACGAATGTTTAGTGTTCATAATTACTAGTAGGAAGCAAATATTAGGCTCGGGCTGACTGGAGATTATTTCATTATATCCAATTAACACCCACTTGATTATTCTTAATTACTTGTGCATGACGACAGAGGAGTAAAGATGTCATACTTCAAATGTACAAATAACATCTGGGTCATCAACGTACATGTATTTGTAATATAATATCCTGCTCATTTTGGGATGGCTAATATGGTCTTAGCAGAGGGATGGAAAATGAAATGACAAGATTCTGGTAATTACTAAGCGGGTCTTAGACGAGATGCCAAAAGTAGGTATTAGGATAAAAATGGGCCTTTTGTAGCAATCTAGTTTAGACATGTTTTCTTTAAAAATGCCATATTACCTTTCTGTGTAAGAATTTCTTTTTTCCTCTGCCCATTGACTATAGTACAAAGATATAAATGGAAATAGCTAAGTGCAAACTTTCCAGAAAAGAGTGAGCTATGTGTGTGTGTGTGTGTGTGTGTGTGTGTGTGTGTATACATGTATGTCAAGTGGTATGAATGGGAATCCCTGCTCCAAGGGTGTTTGTGGAGTTTTGAGAAACTGAGACAAAATCAGCCTGTGTGCGAGATTCTTAATGACCTGCCTAGTAAAGAATATGAAATGTTAGCAAGTGATGTAATCTCCCAAGCATGTGCGAAGGATAAATACAGTGAGCCAGATTTTTAGGTTCAAACCTGAAATTAGAACCACCTTTAGGAACACTAGAAATCATCTTTCCTTTCACAAGGAAAAATATGAACAGGTCCTTTCCCTTCAGCTATTGTCTTGAGTTAGAAGGAATTGCTGGTAGAGCATAGCCTTGCTTTTTGGAGTAGAGATTATTAGAGTCTTAGGTTTCCCCTCCTTGCTTTCTTCTGGTGTTAGGGGTATTGCACTGTCAGTAACATTGCAATGAATTATTATTTTTTTTCCAGGATCAAACTTTGGTATTAAATCATGCTTAAAGATGGAGGTAACTGTGAGCAGCAAGAATGGTGAGATTGGGCGATTGTGCGATTGTGCCAGCACATGCCTAGAACTGGCAACTTACTAAAGATCAGAGCTGAACTTGGAGAGGTGGCATGTGGGTACCAAACAAATCCAGTTGCAGCTCTTGAAGTCACTCAGCAGTTAGTTATTGAGAACTTGCTTGTGCAGAGCATCAAACCAGGCACATGATGGGGGTGGAATGGCCCAAGCCCTCCCCAGCTGGAGAGACAAGACCATTTTATGATATGGTTATGTTTAATTAATTATTAAATTGCATGGTTCAAACTAAGGGCTATAGAGGTTTGGCCAAGAGGGCTGGGCTGATCAAAGAAGAATAAGACTCTAAGACTGGGACCTGAAGGGTAGGTGGATTTTAGCTAGTTAGAAGATGTCCTGGCTATTGGTGCTGTGAAGGATGGTGGAAGAAAAGCCTGTTCCATGTAAGCAGAAACATGGCCCCCTTATCCTCTGATGCAACCCAGCCCAGGCCCAAGGACTGGCGACCTCAGTAGTCCTCACTGTAAGCAAACGCAAAGCTCACATCTTGAGATGGAAGGGACATTGCAAAAGGAGAGGGCCCCAAGGAGATGGTGTTAATGAGGATTCCCTGGTATCTATTTCCATTATGAGGGAAGAGACATTGGGAAATCTGTCAAAGTCAAAAATTCATAAGTATATTTAAAGATTTAAGCCTGAAATGGAATATCTTAGGCAGTCATTTGAATTCTCTCTATATATATGTGGTGGCTGATATTTAAAAGGCACACAAAACATTAAAAAATTACTTTGGGAATAGCATACCCTTCCCTGAATAATAAAGAGGTAATATCAGGGAATAGAGTAGTGTCAGGATGTAATCAGTTCCCACCTGACAAATGATGGCCAGGGCCAGGGTTATTCATCTTTGCTGGTGATATAAGAAGCCAATCCAGGGTTCTCAGAGTTGGACAGAAGGGGTTGTTTGGCAGGTGGTGTGAGGGTCCTGAAGTTGGCTGGATCTTGGTAGTTGTGTTCATTTTGTAGGTGTGTATATGTGTGGGGGTCATGATGATAGTGAAGAGGACCTATACCATGCTTTACAAAATGCAACAAGATTGACTTGGTACACAGAGGTAGAAGCTTGGATGCCAGCTGGCCATGGTATAGAGCTACTGTAGTGTTGTGTCATGTCATGTTGCATTGTGGCATGCTTGGCCCACCTGAGAAAACTGCCAGGAAGCTGTTGAAAGTTTCTTGGCCTATGGCTGGGTGTGGTGGTTCATGCCTATAATTCCAGCACTTTGGGAGGCTGAGGTGGGCAGATTACTTGACATCAGGAGTTCAAGACCAGCCTAGCCAACATGGTGAAACCCATCTCTACTAAAAATATGAAAATTAATTGGCCATGGTGGCATATGCCTGTAATCCCAGCTACTCGGGAGGCTGAGGCAGGAGAATTGCCTTGAACTGGGGAGGCAGAGGTTGCAGTGAGCCGAGATCGCACCACCGCACTCCAGCCTGGGCGACAGAGCTAGACTCAGTCTCACACACACAAAAAAAGAAACAAAGAAAGTTTCCTGGCCATATTGTGTTGTGTAGCGTAGTGGCTGGCCCACCTGAGAAAACTGCCGGGAAGCTGTTGAGAGGTTCCTGCCCTTCCCTGTAGGAAGAAACAAGAATGGATTTGGCTTAATTACTGCAGACATGTGTCTTATAGCCCATTGCTACCGCAAGTGTAGTCCATAGACCTGCAGCATTGGCATTTTCTAGGGGTTTGGTAGAAATTCTGATTGTTGGGTCCCATCCCAGTCGCTGAATCAGAATCAGCATTTTCAGAGGAGACCTGAGGGAGGGGAGCAGAGGAGCCATCTTGATGTCTGTGGAGGTAACAGCACACACAAAGCCTTGAGGCAGAAGCTTGCTGGTGACTTTGCAATAGGGTGAGAAGGTCATTGTGGTGAGATGGGGAAGCAAGGTACTACTTCCAAGGCTGGGTCATGGGTGACCTCAAAGGCTCTGGTCAGGACTTTGGGTTTTATTATATATTAGAGGGGAAGCCATTGAAAGGCTTTGATATAATTTGACTTGAGTTTAGACTCCTACTGATCACTCTGGTTGGTGGATCAGAGTGTGATTGCCATGGGGGTAGTGGGACATGGTCACATTCTGGATGTTTTAGAAGAAAGAGTTGAAAGGATTGGCTGACTGGAAATACCATGTAAGAGACAGAGATGAACAACAGGAAGAGTGGAGGTGCCATTTACTGGCAAGGAGGGGCAGATTTGGGGCTGAGAATTAGGTTCTGGACATATTAAACTGGAGATGCTTATCAGCCATCCAAATGGAGATGTCAAGAAGGTAACTGAATTGAGAGGACCCCTGTGGGGAGGGGTCAGGACTGGAGCTAGAAACTTGGGAGTTTCTGTCAGTATGTAGGTGATATTTAAAGTCATGAGGCTGAATGAGATCACTTCATTCCTCACCAGATACATGTAGGGAATTAGCGTGACAGTGATGATCAATGGGTTTTGGTGATCATGGTGGTATTGCTGGAACTTAATCAGCTCTAATGTCCTCTGATTCCATATAGTGCACTTGCTCGTTATATTCCTTGTCTATTCTCATTTTGAATGTATTTTAATATTCATCAATTGCAGCAAAAGGAAGAAAATATGTTATTAACTGGACCCTTCAGCTTCTGCCTGTCTATGCCAACTCCAGTGCACACTAGGGAAACCTGGACTCCACACTGACTGGGATGTCCCTGTCACCTTGAATTGGCTCAGCCCAGGGAGCTCTGGGTGGCAGGGCCCTGAAATCTTGCCCTATTGCAGCACAAAGCAGGATGGATGAGATATTCCAACTCACTACTTACAGGTGTTCTTTAAGGGAGCGCTTAGGAAGTTTTACTCAATTTAACTTAAGACATAAGTAATACCATTCCCAATTCAGGGCAATGGCTTAGAACCTGACTCAATGTCCTTTTTACTAAGTAATTATCCAGATTTCCTTGCTAAATGTTATTTTATATATTATGTTTAATAGCCTCTTTCTTTTGGCTATGGAAGGATGGTAATAGCAGCTGATAATGTATCACATACTCATCTCAAAGTTCTGCCTCTGGCACCTGTGGCTGGAGTAGAGGGAAGCTTGTGGTCAGGCCTCAGACAAATTCCATGTCCCTACTCACTGGTCCTGGGTTGGTTCACTTCTCAGGGGCCTAAGGAATCACAGATGACTTTTTAACCTTTAAAACATTCCTCATTTTTAAAGATTTGGGTAAGCCTATAGAGCTCATCTGGCCAAACTGCTCCTTTGCCTCAATTCAGAGCCCCCATGGGACAACTGTGGGTAATAGAAAGCCCTAGTAGAGAGGAACTGAGCAGCATAGACTTTTAGGCAATGGTTAGATGTCATAAATGCATGATAAAAATTAAGCCACCACTGCATCTCAAGATAGCCAATTCCTTTTAGTACCCTGAGGCTGGCTCTCAGTAAAGGTTCACTGGGTTGGACTCGTGTGATAGGAATTAGGTTACTGTGTTGTTTGTACAGCGTGTGTTTGGTAGCATGCACATGGGCTTCTTAGTGACGACCTGGTGATGCAAACAGTCTTCCAGTAGCTACTGGACACCTACTGTTTGCTAGTTGACCCCCTAAAGAGTTACTGAGGGCTCAGTGGGTGCTACGCATATAGATGACACCAAAATATTTGTCATTGATCTCCATCTGCCCTGAAATTATGTTCTCCAGAGAGTCAAGGCTAAAACCCACATCAAAAATATGTATGAAAACCTAAGAGAGCAGGGAATGACATTGGCCATTGTATTTATAAACAGGTTAGACATATTTCCTGCCCTCAGAGACTTTCCAGTCTAGAAGGGAAGCAGAGTATATTTGCATGAAATGCCAAATAACAGAATAATGCTTAGTATTAGTTTGAAAGCGGAAGTGGCAGAGCTTCCAGGAATCCTGAGGATGTGTGAACCTTTTGGCTACATCTCAGAATCACCTGGTGAACTGTTGAAAACTGAGATGCCTGTGCCCAGCCCCAGACTCACTGGGCATCTGTGTGTTGAAAAGTTCCCTGGGCCGGGCATAGTGGCTCACACCTGTAATCCCAGCACTTTGGGAGGCCGAGGCGGGTGGACCTTGAGGTCAGGTGTTCAAGACCAGCCTGGCCACGATGGGGAAACCCCATCTCTACTAAAAATACAAAAATTAGCTGGGCGTGGTGGCATGTGCCTGTAATCCCAGCTACTCAGGAGGCTGAGGCAGAGAGTTGCTTGAACCTAGGAGGTGGAGGTGGCAGTCAGCCGAGATCACACCACTGCACTCCAGCCTGGGTGACAGACTGACTCCGTCTCACAAAAAAAAAAAAAAAAAAAAAAAAAAAAAAAAAAAAAAAGAAAGAAAAGTTCTCTGGGTGATTCTTTGTTTTTTTCTTTTTAGAACCTGATAATACTTGCTTTTTTAATTTTGTTTTTTATTTTTCCATAAGTTATTGGGGGTACAGGTGGTATTTGGTTATATGAGTCAGTTCTTTAGTGGTGATTTGTGAGATTTTGGTGCACCCATCACCTGAGCAGTATACACTGCACCCTATTTGTAGTCTTTTATCCCTCGTCCCCCTCCCACTCTTCCCCCCAAGTCCCCAAAGTCCATTGTATCATTCTTATGCCTTTGTGTCATCATAGCTTAGCTCCCACATATCAGTGAGAACATACGATGTCTGGTTTTCAGTTCCTGAGTTGCTTCACTCAGAATAATAGTCTCCAATCTCATCCAGGTCTCTGCAAATGCCGTTAATTCCTTCCTTTTTATGGCTGATTAGTATTCCACTGTATACATATACCACAGTTTCTTTATTCACTTGTTGATTGTTGGGCATTTGGGTTGGTTCCATGATTTTGCAATTGTGAATTGTGCTGCTATAAACATGTGTGTGCAAGTATCATTTTCATATAATGACTTCTTTTCCTCTGGGTAGACACCCAATAGTGGGAGAACCAAAAGTAGATCTACCCCCAGTGATTCTGATACATAATGAAGCTCAAGAACCACTGCTTTGGAAGGATAGTTGGTGTGTGGGTGCATGTATGGAGATGGGCATTGTAGCCTGGCATGAGAAAGATGTGAGAATGCCATAAGATGGGGAGCACTGCAAGACTGCTTGGTACAGTGCCCCTTTGCTGACTACACACCAGAGACAACCAGAAGATCTAAGCGTTTCAGAGGCAAGAGGCAATGAAGAGGAGAAAACCACAATTAAAAGAAAAAACAACTTTTAGATCATCAGTAAACAACTGAGTGTGCTAAGTACTAGTCTAAGTGTTTTGTACTTACATAATCATCATCATCAACCCGCAAGTTAGGTAATACTGTTTTCCTTACTTTCAGATGAGAAACTGGTTAAGTAAATTACCCCGAATCATGTGGTTTCCTGGCCTGGAGGGTAGGATTTGTTTGGATGAAAAGTGGAAATCCAGTGGGAAAGGGACAGCTTTCAGAAGAACTTGAAGTCCTGGAGAAGAGATTGAATTTTATCCTGAAAGCCACAGGGAAATCCTGTGGTTACCACCATCCTTTATGTGACCTTACTCTCAATAGTGAGTGTTTGGACTTTATTCATTGGATGATGGGCAGCTTTTGAGCCAACAAGCAACATGGGGAAAGTGGTGTTTTAAGGTGAATCTGTCAGGTGCTGTGTAGATTCAAGTGGAGGGTACCTAGAAACAGATTAGCTAAAACTAAAACCATTTCCTAAAACACCACAAACAACAAAAGTGAATATTGATTGAGCCCTCACTATATGCCATGTGCTGTCCTTTACATCTATCATCTTCACAAAAACCCTGTGAAGTACATACTCATCATGTACCCATTTTACAGGTTAGGAAACCAAGGTACAGAGAAGTAACTTCCTGAAGTTCACACAGCTGGCTAGTGTCCAAGTCAGGATTCAAATTGGATTGCTTGATTCCAGAATCTAGGTTACTGTCTACTCTGTTATAGGCTCTTATATCTCCTAGGACTTTGGCAGTGATAAGTGGAAGTGGAAATAGAGATACATGACATAAAGAGTAAATGTCAGGTATTACATGATGCTGGAATAGTGTGAGCATGCTTAGGAAATCCCCAGCAGGGAAGAGTTCCTTGCACAAAGAAATTGAGTAGGGTTTAGAACAGCACGTGAAGGAAGGCAGAAGGCCTTTCTGAAATAAGCGGGTTTATGTTTAGAACATGGGAGAAGAGATAGCATAGGAAATTGTCATTCTGATGGCCCTGCATGTACTCTGATAAAAACCATGGAAGTTGTATGAGAAATGAGTATGGTGAAGTGAGTAGATTTGTTGGTTTTGGAATCAGACAGATGTGGTTGTGGGTTCCAGTCCTTTCCTTACTAACCTGTGACCTAGGGCAGTTTGCATAATCTCTGCATTTCAGTTTTCCCATGTGTATATTGAGGATAATAGAAGCATCATCCTTATTAAGATATCATAAAGATTGAGTTCATGTATGGAAAGATGAAAAATATGACATATTCCATCAATACCAGCTATTACTGTTATGCTTCTCGTTATTACAGTCATTCACGGGTGTTAAAACAGAATAATGAGATCTCTATTTTGGAGAGAGTACTTTGGTGTTAGTGGGTGCAACACAAACTCAAGAGCTGCTAGGTTTCCAGTTCTGGCTCCACCTGCTAGCTATATGATTTGGGGTAATTTACTTAACCAATTTCTCATCTGAAAGCAAGGAAAACAGTATTACCTAACTTGTGGGTTGATGATGATGATTATGTAAATATGAAACACTTAGAATAGCACTTAGCACACTCAGTTGTTTACTGATGATCCAAAAGTTGTTGTTTTTTCTTTTAATTGTGATTTTCTCCTCTTCATTGCCTCTTGCCTCTGAAACATTTAGACCTCTGGTTGTCCCTGGTGTGTCACAGGGGCCTGTGGCCTGTGGCCTGTGGTGTTGCCCTTGCTGAATCCTATTTAACTGTTGAGAATGTGTCTGGGTAAGTAGTCATTGCTGCCTCAAAACATAGATTCATGAGCAAAGTGACTATGAAGATTTGATGTGATATGTGGGTGATGATCACACATAAAGGGCACAGCACATAGGTTACAGGAATTTCGCTGGGCTGTGAATTTCTGACATCAGCCTCCTCGTTTAATATTTATCCGCCCCTCTTCTCTCTTACTTGGGACCTGTACTGAGGCATGGACCTTGTTCCACAAGGGACTGAGAGATAACAGTGCTAACTCTGGGAGTGTGCATTTGTGTGTGTGTGTGTGTGTGTGTGTGTGTGTAAGAGAATATTAGTAGCCTAAAAGGAGATCTCATGCTGCTTTGCTTTGTTTCATTTTTTTGGTTGTAAAGTTGAATAAAAGGCACTTAGTCCAAAACTTTAAAAAAATTGCTACTGGGCAAAGTAATTTTGTGTCAGGCTTCTGTTCAGGGCAGATTTACACTGGTTATAAATCTCTGAAATTAAGGTCTTACCGTAGAAAAGCTGAAATGTATTCAACATCAGCAGACACCCAGCCCTGTTCTGAACCAGTGGCCATTCTTCCGCCATGTAAAATAGCAATATCTATCTATGTGTTTGGGGGCAATAATAAGTTTAAATATGCCTCTTAGAATGGGTAATGGCTCTCCAATGAGTAGCAGAATTTTCTATCAACAATTCTTTTCCTAGAACCAAAGGTTAAGTTCAAGAGTTTGATTTAATGACAAAGTTAATTAGGCCCTTAACATTACAGGGTTCTTGCCTTTCATTTTCTAATCAAGATCATAGTCTAAGGTCAGCAACCTTGCAGAAGTGGGGAACACAAGGCCAGCACTTGTTCTTCTGATGTTTGGGGAGGGTGACTGTAGGAGATGAGGGGTGCTTAGCAATCACTGAGTTGACAAAGGGCCTGGAGAATGCCTGCTAGACCTGAAGAATTTCATTCTTACCTCTACTGAACCTTAGATATAAAATATGCTTGAGCTTTAAGGAAACTTAAGGATTATCTAATCAGTCCTTTCATTTTACAGCTAGGGAAACTGAGGCTAAAGGGACTAAGAAATTTCTCAGTGGTTACATAGTTCACTTGAGGCAGAGTAATGGATCTCCTAAGATTAAACCACCTACTTCTAATCAAAATGATCTATCCTCAAATACTCATATTCAAGGAAAAGCAAAACCTCTTCTTGGCTTATGGGATTTATGTTGTTTATGAGCTAGTTTTGCTAAAGCACTTCTTCCTGCCTTTTTTTTTTTTTTTTTTTTTTGAGACAGAGTCTCACGTTGTTGCCCAGGCTGTAGTGCAGTGGCACAATCTCGGCTCACTGCAACCTCCGCCTCCCAGGTTCAAGCAATTCTCTGCCCCAGTCTCCTGAGTAGCTGGGATTACAGGCACCCACCACCACGCCTGGCTAATTTTTTTTGTATTTTTAGTAGAGACGGGGTTTCACCATGTGGGCCAGGCTGGTCTTGAACTCCTGACCTCATGATCCATCTGCCTTGGCCTGCCAAAGTGCTGGCATTACAGGCGTGAGCCACTGCGCCTGGCCTTCCTACTACTTTTTAAAGCAAATATACTCCATTTGATCTCGGACCATGATAAACCAGTAAAGACTATTGGTTTGAAACAAAGAAATTGCCTGTTGCTACTTAGTCCAAGAATTTAAAAAATAATAAAAAAGAAGGAATCCATTAGAAGAACCTTAAGGATTCTCATAACTGGTCAGAGATTGAAGGACCTGGTAAGGGAAAGGGAACGATATCAAAGCAGGTCCAGAAGTTCTAGAAAGAGGACACAAGACAGATTTCTGGAGGCAGAAACCTCCGTCGCAGCATTTGACACTGCTGTATCATAAATGAATCCTCACCAGCTCTCTGTCTTCATCTCACTTGTTCCTGATGCAAAGTCCAGGTGAGGAAATTTAAAGAATTGAGCCAAGGGATTTGCCAGTGCTTTGCCTGCCGGGAAAGCAGGGAGAGGAGAGGTATGGATGCTCTAGCTTCTACTGGACCCTGGGAACGGGCACTGCCCACTGGAAAAAAAAACACACATTTTGGGGAATTTCTCAAAACAAGAAAAAAAAAGAGTCCAGGTTTTAGATTGTCCCTAACTCAAGAAATGTCTAAGATAAAAGACTTTATGGGTCATTCTGAAGCTTGACCATGCTGTATGGGAAAATATAGTCCAAGGTACAGACTAATTCATAGATAACTTTGGGATTCAATTTACTTCTGGGCTCGGCTATTCATGTTTTAATCTTAAACAGGAGTCTGCTGGTTCAGGGCCTTAAACTTTAAGTGAAAGTTTTGTGGTGGGATTTTTGGACTATAATATAGGTGACCAGATTTGGAAATACCCTTGAAAATGACGACATTTCAGAAATAGTAAAACCATCCATGTGTGTATCTTTCCACACAGGTACATGCTCTATACCTGGCCCTATGCTGTGCATTGGTTACCAAGAAGCAGACAAAATGTTGTGCCCTTCTGCAGCCTGGGCATTAGTCAGGTTCATATATAGGGTGCTTTGACTTCTCGCTTATAGTAAAATATTCAAATGCAGAGAAGAATATTGGAGAAGGCAAGATTTTTGGTTACACGCCAGTACTTCAAAAGCTCCAACCCTCTCAAAAATTATTAGTGTTTGCTTTTCCAGAAGAGCTGTTTCTACCAAACTTGGTTCAGAATCTTCAGCAAACATTTCTTACCAGATGCGATGCTAGAATAAGTCTAGCCATGAAGAACCTTATAATCCAGTAGAGGAGACAGACATGGAAATGAATCATTTCTATGAAATGCATTAAGTTCTGAGACAGAGATGTGCCCAGTGTGCTACGTAAAGACAAAGACTCACATTCTTCAGATGCGCTAGCATAGGAAAGTTTTCCTGTAGTTTGTCTTAATCCTAGGGGTACAATGTAAATGCATCTTCTCTGTTCACCTGTGTGGTCAGTCATGGAGAGTTACTGGGTGGCTGTTACATGCAAGGCCAGAATGTGGGGCCTGTGATCTAGCAGCTAAGGACATCCATTCAGCTAAAGATGTCTTCCTTTCTCCCTTTCCTTTCCAAAAGTGGCCAACTACAGCCTCTTAGATTTGGGGCTGGAGTAGGTGGGGGACTGATGAAGCATCCATTCGTGGCTTTGGTACCAGATTCACCTAAAGCTGGACATATCCCCAAAGTACTAGTTCTGCAGGGATGAGGACAGAGCCCAGGAGAACTGTCTTTGGTTTCACCTTCCTCTCCAATGTGTTCAACTCCCTTGCAGGAATGTTCTTGGGGGAGCACTCTGCAAATCCACATCAGGCCCAGAAGAGAAATGTTTCTTTGAAGACCTGTCTCTATTAATTTGCATAGATATTTGTGTATGATTTTATTTACATTGGTGAGGCAGAACAGTAGTTCTCCAGCTTTGATGTGTGTGAGCCTTGGAGATTAGAGCTGGGGCTCTTCCTTTGAGAAAACAAATACTTTTGTGTTGATTTCTATGAGATATAAATCATACCCAGGAAGTTTACAGTTGAGTAAGAATGGTATAATTACTGATTGTATACCAGAAGCGGACATATTTATGAAACGACTTGAAAAAGCTTGTAATCCCTTCCCGTATTTTGAATAACTAATTGCTATGTCATCCTGGCATATTTGCACCACAAGAGTTAAGTCTGTCAAATGTTTCCCTCTGAAAACCTTGTTTTAAGGGATTTCTAACTTGGTCGTAAAACTGTGCTCCAAGTTGGAGCTGACTTGATGGGAGTCTGTGCTTGGAAGGCTTGATTTGAATGGTGCCAGTCAGAGTTAAATTACAGGCTGGGAAAAAGGAAACAAATTTTTTAAAAAGGAGGTGTTTATGGTTCCCGGTTCCCCTAAGTACTTCTTGAGGATCAAAATAGCCTCTTTAAAATAAATTGCAGACCATTAGTACATGATGGAGGAAACCCCTTTGAGACTAGATTGGGGGAGGGGAAGGCAAGGGCACAAGAAAAAAGAGATTGATTTGGGCCCCTTTCAGCCTGTGCAGTGCATTGCCCCCCAGCCCCCGCAGCATGCCCCTGGAGGGGTTAATGCACACAGATGGCCTTTCATGTACCCACAGTTGCCATTTCTGTCAGTCTAAGTGGACCTCACTGCAGATCCACTCCAATTCTGAATCTTGATTGGAATTTGGGTTTCTTGGAATGTGTTCTTCCTCCATGCCCACCTCCCCCCCACCTTTCTTTTTCTTTTTAAACAAATAGAACACTATTGCCTGCCATCTTATGCCCTTATGGATCATAAAGTCTTACTGCATAGGACCTTGAGTATATCCTGTCTACGCTGAACAAGAGATAGCTGCTGGATAATCATATTTGCAGAGATTTCTCCATACTTGATGCCAGACATTCAAGCCAAAAAGGTAGTCCTTGGCTGGCAGTATTTATTTGATCCCCTACATAGAGCCAGCTTAGGTATCTCTCCCATCCATCAACAACAGACAATTCAAGATAATGAGAAAGAGAGAGAGGGAGACAGAGAGGGAAAGGGAGATGCAAGAGGAGGAGGAGAGGAGGAAGAAGAGGAAGAGAGATTGTTTCTATCTCTGTGTGAGTCACCTTGAACTCCAGTGGTCTGGGAGTAGCCTCTGTGCTCTAGCACTTACCATCAATGGAAGTGGGACAGATTTATGGCCTGGCATGTTCAACCTGAATTCAAATCTCCTTGTCTTTTTAAGATTTCACTCATGCCTTAATGACACCTTTTTTTTTTTTTTTAAGAAAGCTAATTGCATTGGTTTCTCCAAGAGGCATCACTTTAAACAATCCATCCTGACTGTGAAAACAAATATATGCTTGACTTATTTCATTTATTTTCTCCCAAAACCTAAATGAGGATAAAGCCATTCTGGATAAGAAGACATGTGTGTGTGTTTGTCACATCTTTTATCATCATGACTGCTTTTCCAAATAATACAACTTGTGACAAATGCGAACATTAATTACAGTTAACAAAGAAATGTCATGTGAAGTATTCATGGGGGGAGAAAAAAAAACCGAGACAATCAATGAGATTACATCTTGCACCAAGCTTCAAGTCAAAGTGCAAAAGTCAGAAATCAAATACCATCAGTTATCAAATTATGTTAATGATTCTAATGAAAGCTTCTGGTATTTTGTTCAAGAGTGTGTTGCTGTAATGGTAACTAATAGAACAAGAGAAGCTGATTGCCGCGAATTAATTAGAACTGACTGCTGGAGTTTCCTTTTTATTTATTTATTTAAATATTGACAACCTGTTTTAGATCTCGAGGTTTTTCATGTGGTCTTTTTCTTCGCTCCCCAAGTCATCAACCTGCCAAGGAGTGAGAATGTAATTGTGTTTTCTCATACTGTGGATATCTCTCACCAGCCTCAGGGTTTTGACCCAGACTGACAGCAGACAAATTAAACTGAAGTACCCCTAACATTTGGGGGGTTCAGTATGAGAGTCCAGATGAGGCCCCTTGCTCAATGCTCCCTTCTCTTTTCCTTCAGCCCCACATTCCCCCCACAAGAGGCCTTTGCACACATCCACATGGGCACCCAGCTTGCCCATCCAAGGTCCACCCACCAATGGCTGCTCTTTGGCTACCCCTTGGCCTTAGGGGTGCATGCCCGTGGCACCATGCACTATTGAGAGATAGGACCCAGGGAAGAGGTCATTGCAGGCGCTAGAAATGCTTAGGGTTGTTTGAGAAGTGAATTTTGGGTTCCGGGTAATCATAACATGGTCTACTAACTGGGGAGTAGGCTCCAGGTTGGAAATGCCCTTGTTCCCTGGACCTCTTTATCCCATAGGGGTGGGAGGGGATGGAGGAGGGCCAGAGTGGGCCTTCTAAAGTGCTTGGCCTTGGGCGGGGGGCTCTAGTTACTTGGATCTAAAAGCAGTACCCGACATGCATATTCTTTGCTTTGGGGTATCTGAATGTTTACATCTAGAGCTCTCTCACTGAAATCTATTTTATTCTTTCTGTTTTTGTTTGTTTATTCATTCCTTCATTTATTCAACACTCACTTGGCACTGACTGTGCCAAGCTCTAGGACACAGAGGAAAATAAGGTCTCTCCCTTCAGGGATCTCATGGGCTTTTCAAATTTGTAATGCATTAATAAATACTAGATAGAGATCTGTTCAAAGTTCTTTGCCTTCCAGATCCGCCTTGTATTCTGTCCTCTGAGTGCTGTTCTTTTCTTCTTTATCAGGGCAGCAGGTGTTACAGATCCTGTGGCAGTGAGGAGGGCCAACCCAGGGCTTAGAAGAGGGGACTGACTCTGGTTCCCCCGACAACCCCCCGTGCTGCTCCTTTAGGGCTCCCCAGGGTCCCTTCAGAGCTCCCACCCTCTGGCCAGAGAAATGTCCCCACTGAATCCAGATCAGAAGCAGATAAATGGGGAGTCTGGCAGGAGGCATCAGTCCCACAGAGAATCTTCTACAGCTGTAGTGAAAACGCCCAGTCTAGGAGGGGCTGTTCTGACTGATGACTCCAGGCAGCCTGAACCAGGATCCTTTTGTGGAGCTTCTGCCTAGAAAGTGAATTGTGTTAAAATCAACGTATCTTGCTCTCATATTAAAATCTCTCTCTCTATTTAAGTCATTGAGGGAATTTCCTAAATTTTCCACCAGGGAGGGAAGGTTTTGGTTATAATACCAAATGGATATTGACAGGGCCTTGCTCTTAGAAAACTAATCATGACATCTGGGTAACTGAGCACAGGTCAGCTCTGAAGCCCTCCCTCCTGGGTGTCGGGAAGCACATCAGACTGTGTTGAATTTCCTTCGCTGGCTAAATTGGTACATTAGGGCAAAAACGATTTCCACATTTGCATAGTTGATTTCATTACTATCGCCATTATTGATGCCTAGCTCCTCTGAAAGAAAGGAGCCATAAAAGCAAATAAAATCACTTCGCGATTCCATTATTGGATAAATTACCACATTACTGCCTGCGTTTCAGGGCTAAAGCCATTCCCCACATTTGCATAGTTTATTTCATTATCATTATTAATAACAACAACAATAATAATGATGATGACTAGGATCCTTGAATGAAAAGAACTAGAAAAATGCCAGAGCCTCGAGAAGTCTTTATGGACTCAGTGCGATCACTAGGAGTCCCTTTATCTGCTGCTGAAATGCAGCCACTCCATTGCATTGCACCAACCAAAAGCTTTTAATAGAGCTCCCATTAAAGCAGTTCAGAACATGTGGGGCCAGGTGCCTGGTTTGAAATAGTGACTAGTTACTTGTGCCTACTAAAGATTTAGGTTGGGAGTCCCTGCTTAGCCCCTAACTAGTTCTGTCTCTTCAGGGATGTTGCTTAAATTCGCCAAACTTCAGCTTCTTCGCAAATGAAATGGGGATTATGACACTTGCTCTGCTGTGTGATGAAAAGCAAAAGAAATGGTGAATGTGAACATGTTCTATGGACCATAAAACTACCCATAGATTCAAGAGACTAATACTACCATATTGAACCTTGGAATGACGGCTGTGGCTGGGATGCTGTACAGTGGAGGCAGTGGCTAGACTGTGTCCCTTTGGCTGGGAGAATTTTCTAAAAAACTACCATAGGTTTCTAAGGCATCATCCTCTATGATAAGTAGGGAGAGCATACCTGTGTATATTTACCAATCTTGGATATTTACAAATAGCTTACTTTGATAGCCAGCATTTCTGGGATGAGCTGGTGGCCCCGATAGTGTTCTTTCTTACTCAGCAACTTCTAATTATGCCTTGCTTTTCTCCTTGGTCATAGAGGCAAGAAGTATAAAGTCTTTTTGTCTATTAATTCTGAGGTCCTATAGTGAAAGCAAGGTCCACTGGTGGCTGTCTATGGTTTGCTGGAGAATTTTCCCCCTGGTTTTGTTTTTATTATTTTATTTTATTTCTGCTGCACCAGGGGCTCCAAAAAAATGAATGTGTCAGTAAAGGATTTGACAGTATGTTACGACAGTCATCAATCCACTGAGCCCTGTAGCCATAAATAAGCTTCATACGCTGCCACACTAAAGAGGACAGTTTTTCTTCTCCAGGACATTGAAAATGTCACAGCGAGGGAATTGTTTGTCCCTGTCTCCACGGCAACGCCACCAGCACTTATCATTAACTTTCACACCAAGATTTTAATCAGCGCTCTTTGCGGCCTGAGACCAAGTCAACATCAGCCCAAATTTTCAAAGCCGTTATTCTAATTATGACGAGAAAGCTATAGATTGATGAGCCGAGTTTTCTGCAAGGACTGGTGGCAGTTAATTCTCGTGACCTGTGTGGCTCGGGGAGTCTCTCTTAGAGATGGAGTCTTGAAAGTTCGATTATTAGTGACAGCTTGTAAGTGAGAGGAGCCTTATCTCTCCAGAGAGTGTTGATAACTTGAGACAAGGTTTAACTAGGAAGTAGTGAGACAGTGGAAGGAGGGGAGAGAGGGGGAGAAAAGGAAAAAAAAAGTGCACACTCTATCTGCAGCCTGCATCCAGTGTAATGAGAAAATACGGACAGGCACAATTTCACAAGTTGTAAATTTTGGTAGCCTTCAGTTGTGGAGGCTGTTTTACTCGGCTATCTGATAATGTGTGAAAATATTTGTCCCTTTGCTTCATAGGCATGGGCAAGCACTATTTTCCAGAAAATGCATTAAACTTCCCAGCTCTCTCCTGCCTCTTTTTTTTTTTTTTTTAATCATAGACCCTCTAAAAACAAAATGAGAATTTGTGATTGAAATGAAGTGGTAACTGATTTTTTTTAAAAAGATTCTCCCTAAATCAGACCTAGTGTTTGACAGAACAGTAGAATGACTATAGTTTACAGTAATCTATTGTATGTTTTGAAATAGCTAAAAAAGAATAATTCAAATGCTTCTAGCATAAAGAAAAGATAAATATTTAAAGTGATGAATATCCCAATTACATCGATTTGATCTTTAAAAATTATATGAATGTATGAAATTATCACATGTATACCAAAAAAAAAAAAAGAGTCTGTCAAAATGTTAAAAAAGACTCTTCCTTCTCATTTCCCTCAGCTGCCTCCCACCCCCAGCCTTTTTTGAGTCAGTCTAATTTCTAGAGATTTGGGGTTTGCAATGAAGGGGAGTAGCATGGTGCTAACCACTCTGTCCCTTCCTGTTTCTGTTGGTCTCTCGTGTTCTCTGCTTTCGTTAACCTGGCTGATGTATGTCCCTATGTTCTTGGCCATGCATAGACAATGTTCATGCTGTTGCCATCGTCATGCCTTCAAGCTTGCTCTTGGGAAGTGGGACATTTCCCTCTCTGTCTAAGGCATTCAGCCGAGCCATTAGTCTGCTGGGGAGGAGGTGGGAGTGATGGTCACTGAGTCCCTCTAGCCAAAGGTTTTTTTTTCTTTTTTTAAAAAATGATCTCATTATTTGTTCTCTAGTCTCTTCCTAAGGGAGGGTGCAGAAAGGCAGCATGGTGAGGTCAGAAGAACCTCATCCTAGATGCTCCCAGTCCCAGCTCTCACCCCAGCTCCACCCCTGCCACAGAGGAAGACTCTCCCCTGCCTCTGTTTTCTCATCTTTCAAATGGTGATCATAGTATCTGTCCAGCCTCCTTCACTTATCAAATGAGAATATAGGAATGAAATTGCTCATACTTCATGTGATCATTGCATTAAAGATTATGGTGCATGTGTGAGCACTGTTGGTTGTCAGCTTTTTTAGTTTATCTTCTTTTCCAGAACTAGAAAAATGATGATGCAGTTACATTTTATAGTGTTTTCTTTTTCAAATTATTTTCACATGTTTAAAACCAGCACCATTATCTCCATTAGCTTTATTTTGCCCCTGAGAACACTGAGGCACAGAAAGGTGAGGTATCTTGCTTGTGGTCACACAGCCAATTAGAGGTCTAACCAGGTATAGAGCTAACTGTGGCCTCCGATTCCCAGCTTGCACTTCCCTAGTCTCATGCTGCTTACCATATTAATAGGCTGGGATTAACGAAAAAAGCAAACCCAATTAGTTTCTGTTGCAGCTCTTTTACAATCCTGTCTTGTTTCCCTGTGTGTTTATATGTATGTTTTAATAGCATTCCCTGCCTTTTATGCTGAGGTTGCTCGAGGTATGTTTATAATGGTGGCATAATTATAATAATAAAATACAAATCCATCCACGGAGTGCGCTCATTACTGGCTGGCCAGGTAAAACAAACAGGCCTGGCATTGATGCCGGAACAAGGCAGTTTATTTCTAATGTGGTGCCTCTTTGAAACACAAGATGCTTTACTTCTCTAGCAAAGGAGGCCCTGTCCTCTGAACATAAGTGGACTTGGGGGTGCAAGGTTGAACAGGTAATTGAGACACCGGGGCTAGGTTGCTTTAACATGGTCTGGCCTTTTCAATCTCTCTTTTTCCAGGGGAGAGTTGAAAACCAAGAGGGGAAATTGTTCCCTCTGATTCTCTGTAGCTGTAAGATCTTTCCTGGAATATACAAGTAGGCCCTTTGGCATTCAAACTCTTGGACGTAGGAGTTTCTAATGTATACGAAAGGGAAAATTATTGTTGTGAAAAGAGTCATAGGAGAGAGAGAATGTGTGTGTTTTTTTAAATGCCTGTCTGTCCTTGTTAATTAGAAGTGCACATATTGGGAAATTAACTATGAAATACTAAAAATGATAAATTATTCCTTATTTGAAAGTATAAATTAAAGGTTTAGTGTATATAAAATTTGTCATGTTTAATTGCAAGTTCAATTAAAATTCAGGGTAATGATGATTTATACAGGTTTCTGTGTAATTTGATATTCATTAGCTTAGCCAGACACATGCTGATATTAGCTCGTTAATTATGTTTCCTTTTGTTGAAGGCAGCCTTGTGAAAGCAATCTGCTCAAAGTTTTCTAAACTCATTCTGCTAAATGAATATTTGGCAGCTGTTCATGTTATTGAGATGGTCACTGTGGCTTCATTTCACTCATTGGCCGCATCAATCATACCTTCTCTGTGACAAACAAGGGTTTCTCATTACAAACCCATTTATGAAGGTTATGGCTGACATTAAAGAGTGATGGCATGGTACGCTGCTGTTACTTTACAGTAGCGTTAGAGTGGAGCTGTCGTTAATATCCACACCTCCCATGTGGTCAACCTGTTTAAAATATGTAGGAAGGGAGGGCGAAATCATCACAGTGGCCCTGGTGCCATTTCCAACACCATCGGCTCAAACTTGGGAATCAAAACTTGCGTCTCAGAAGGAGGACTATTAAGGGAGCAGTGTCTCAGCTCCCCACTGTAGGCTTCCCAGGGCTTGCCATACCCAGTTCATAGGAGTAGATGTTGAGGTCCAGAAAAGTTAAGGGATTCACTCACGGTGGCATGGTGGCTCTGAGCATGACTCTTGGGGAGGTGAAGGGGAAAGCCCAGGTTGCCTGATGAAGACGCTCCCTGAAGCCTGTCATCCATGGTGGTGATGAGTTGGAGGAATCACCATCTGCCTGGGGAAACAGCTGTGTAACAGTCCTGTGCCCTGCATTTTTGGAGGATTATAAATATTTTTACAGATTTTCCATAGCCTTTATTGTAGGGTCCTCACACTTTACTTGGGATATTGTGGAAAGGAAGGTGCTGTCTTTCCAAAAGGAAAGCTTTGACAAGTAGGAAAGCTGAGGCGCAGAGAAGTTTTTTGATTTGTCCAAAGTCACTGATGCAGATACTGACTGGCCAGAGCCAGGGCCCTGGGCTTCTCTGCACATCATGTGCTACAGTTGTCTTCCCTCCACAAGCACCTTCTTGCAGGATGGAACTAGACACTTGGTAAATGGTAAAAATGTCTCTAGGCTGACCCATATATTAGCTTCTACTCATTTGTATAGTAATAAATTGGCAGTCTGGTTTGTGATGGCAAAATGCAATGGAAATTTCTTACAAGAAATTATCATGTAGTATGTCTATAGTTAAATTTACATACTTGTGCATTTTTGGGGAGGAAGGGTTTAGGGACTCATATACACATTTCTTTTTTTCTTTGAGAGCTGAGTCTTATGCATTGAGTCTCCTTTGTAGACTGGTGTTTCTTTTGAGGTCGTTGTAAAAGAGATGGCTGGCTAGCTCTCCATCGATGTCATCCTCTTCTTCCACAGTGGAGCGTTGTTGCTGGGACTACATCTTCCACCTCCTATCCCCATCTTGCTCCACGTGGGATCATGCGATTTTTGTACCCACAGGCTCTACACGCGCTCTTTCCCCATCTGCCAGTTAGAGGTGAAGGACTCAGAGGCATAGGCAATGGCAGAGTCAAACAAAATAGAAGGAGCCTGGGCCCCTGAATCACTGTGTGGAAAGCCATGTACTGAACATCAAGTACTGAATATCTGATTGGACTTCTTATGAGCATGACATAAACATCTATTATGTTTAAAGTCCCTAAAATTTCAGGATTTATCTATCACAGCATCTAGTATTACCTTAACTAGTAACTAACTCCTTCATTCATTCTACAAATATTTGTTAAATATTTTGCTCTGGGCCAAATCTTGGGCTAAGGGTTGAGGACATAAGGATAAAAAAGATGCTATTTCTGACCTCGGGGAATGCAATCACATAGTAAGGGAGCTACACAAGTGAAAATATTTTACCCTAGTATAGTAAGTGCTGTAAAATGTGTTTAAGGGAGGAGAACCCAAAGAAGTAATTTTTTTGAAATATCTAGTGAAATAGCAGATTTAAACTTTTATATTTCAGTAGGACCTTTTATTTGGAATGAAATCATATGTGGGATCCTTCAGTTCATACAACAGAAAAAATCTGAAGGGCCTTTAGTAGAAACAGGAGCCTCTAGGCTCATGGAACCTCTCTCTGCATCCTCTTGGCCTGCTCTGATGTCCCTGCAGCCCTGGATGCTGTGGCGTATCCTCTGAAAACCCACAGAGACAGATTCAAGCCCAAAGATAGACTGTTCTTTCACTGATGTATTTTTTTTTTATTCTGTAGGTTGTGGTACATGGTAGCTCTGTTTTATAGAATGCTTATCTCTAATAGGTGGAAGTTGAGCTGGTGGTAGGTAAATAGTTTATTCCAGAACTTTTATTTGGACACGTTATCTATTTGACCTCGGGTAGGCTTTTAAACTTTTTGCCTCAATTTCTTCATATGTAAAACAGTGATAATAATAGTGCCTATATCCTAGAATGATTATGAGAATTAAACAAGTTAATATACATAAAGGACTGTCATAAACATGTCATTTAGTGAATGGTCAACAGTGTTGGGTCTCTGAAACCCATGTGTTACAAACATATCACATCATATTTGTGAGTACTTCTAAATTTTGATGGAGTAAGCAAAAGAATGCTGGAAACGACTTCAACGTGTAGGGAATGATATCTTAGTAACAAGATTCTGAAACCTCCGGTAGCTAATCTGTGATTTCCTTTTGCTTCTATGCACCACTCAAGTTCTTTTTATGGTTTTCTGAAACTTAGGAGGGACTGGAATTTTTCTTCATCGTGTTTATAGAGAAATGTATCATAGGAGAAACTTGAGTTGGGTTTTATTTCTTTGTCATTGATGTTTTTCATTTCACCTCCACTCCTTTGGAGACCTAGACAATGTAACTTAGAACTTTTTATTTTCTAATTTCGCCACTTTATGTCTTATTAATGCATTTTGTCAGTGTGGAAAGCCCTCTGGTGGTCAAAGTAATTCCTATGTGGCTCTTTTAGATGAGTTGGAATAACATCAAGTTGATGTTCAAGAGCTGGGTTCAAATTCTATTTTTCTCCTTTGCTCATTTCTTTTTCTAGTTAAACTATAAAGTAAATTTTCTATTAAACAGGTCTTCTGCAGCATTTTAGTTCTAAAAATGTCTAGGGAAAAATAGTGGTAGGAGAGTTAGCTTTACTGAGGTTAAAATTTATTAGTGATAGTATTAACATTTTGGAGGGTTTAAATGCTGTGCTGTCCAGTATTTTGCTGTCACTCTAGGAATGAAATGTAACATACACTCCGGGTTGAAGATCCTTAGGACTCTATGTAATGTAAAGGCTGGAAGTGGGGGACTTAGAATTTATCGTCTCATCTTCTAGAATGAGAAATTGAAGCAAGTGATTTGCTCAAGATGTCAGCTGGGAGCAAAGCCATGCATAGAAGGCAGGTCTTCTGTGTGTGATTCCTGTGCTCTTTTAGCCATGTTGCTTGAGGAATATCATAGCCAGGCCAAGTTCATCAATCCCTGGTCTCTCTACCAGATACCGAGGTGGCCAGGTCTCATCAAACTCAGCCATAGGATACTTCTGTCCAGGCAAAATTCAACTCATATGCTTTCCATGGGTTCTCTGTCTCTTGTTTGGTGCGAGACAGAGTGCAGGATTTTCTTTTTGTGGTTTAGTGTTGGGAGTTGATTGGTTGCGTCAATGGAGTAATCTGGCATGAACAATCACCCTCAGCATATCCTCACTATTAAACAGCATTTTTTTTTTTTGGAGAGGATGTGCATTATTCTTTACTGTGTGCTGGCCACTGCAACTCATCATAAAGATGAATGACTGACAGGTGACCTATGTCTGGTGTCCTAGGAGAGTAGATACCTTGGAGATGAAGAAACATCTGTTCCACTCTGACATTGGCAAGAAAAGCTGGCTTGTCCCTCCCTTTCCTGGTGCTATTGCATGGGCTTATATTATTATTATTATTATTTGAGTCTTTGGCTATGTCTAATGTAGGCTGGGCCCCGAGGCTATTTCTTGGTGCACCCTGTGTGACATGGTACAATCACAAGTAAGCTGGGAGGTGGCATGGGGGGAGCACAGAAGATCCCCTAATGTATTCTCAATCCCAGTTCCTGGGCACAGACAGTGCTACCTGAGAGACTGAGGAGCTAAAGGCTCCAGAAAGGTAGAAATTCAGGTTAATTACCCAGAATCTTGTAGTGTTCCTGGGTTGTTCTCTGGATGTAGGTACATTTTCTCAAGAGACTGTTTAACTCTTTACATCTTTGTTACTGTCCTCATTGCTAAACTTCACAAGAGCAGGTAATGCTGGCGTTTATGAAAGAGTGAACAGCTAATAAGATAGGAATTCAATTCACATGGCTTGGTCTGATTCAGGAGTTGGGGTAGTAAGTTAAATCACTCACTGTTCTTCAGTGAGCGTGTATGATTTGAGTCCTTATGCTGTGGCTATCTACTGTGTCAGATAGAAAATAAAATGTAGCCCCTGCCTTCAAAGAGCTTAAAAGTGATTTCATTTTGTGAGCACTTCCTGAGTGCCTGCCACATGCCCAGGATCCTGCTGGGTGCTTGAGGCTGAATGAGTCCATGCTGTCTTCAGCAGAAGTTGTCGGTGACCACCTATGCCCTGTCAGTATTACCCTTTCTGTGTACATTGCCCAGCCAGCAGCACCTGCAGCTTTGCCTTAGAGTTTTCTCTGGTGACTGAACCACTTTTGCTTGGGACAGGGAAGGTGATAAGGCCGGAGAAGCAGGAGTTGGTGGATTAAAAACTCTGTTATTTTTCATGGGGTTGACTTTGAGGCACAGTCTTTTCTGTCTCCCAGAGCTCCCCAGCGGCATGAGCTCTAGCTGGACACAGTGGGAACTTGCTCAACAATACACCATGCACCATTACTCATTTCCCCCCCTTCCCTTTCTCATGTCCCCACTTTCCCACTCCTAGGGTCACCTCCCCAAAATGCTTTCACCTAAATCCTTCTTCCATCATCTGTTTCTGAAGAAACCAGACTATAATATCTTCCATGCTCTTCACATGCCTTTGATTGAAGTAAATTTCTGATGAATGTTGCAGAGGACATGCAAAGTGCTGAGGTAAAGAAGAGAATGGGTGACAGAATCCAAATAGAAGGATCTTGGAAGCCCTCTTGGAAGAGGTTGCATCTGAATTAGAATTGTAGGGGTTGGGTTGGGCTTTGTTAGGAAGTTATGGAAAGGAAGGGCATTCCAGGCTGAGAGAACAGCTTCTGCAAAGACCTGGAGTTGGGAGGAATATGAGGCATATTTGCAAAATGGTAAATGTCTGATATGTCTGTAGTTCAGGGTACATTAGGGTGGGATAGGGGAGGTGAGGATGAGGGAATGTAGGAAGAAGAATGTAAGGACTGTAGGTAGAGTTCTACTTATTGATGGTTTGAATGTGAGGCTGAGACATGTAGCCTTGCCTTTGTGGGCAGTGGTGGGCTCTCAAGGTATCTTAGCAATGGGGTAGTATGTGTCTTTTAGGATGAAGAAGCAGGAATAATATATACACAAAATAGAAACATGTCAAGTGTGAGGCTATTGCTTATCCTCTAATTGCTGGGGAATTTCAAACTGAGGAGAGACAAGTGTGAGTATTCAGAGCAGCCAGGGAGGGATCAAGTGAGAGGTAGAAGTTGAGTCTAGTGAATGAATAGACGGTAGTTAAGAGAAGGTTGAAGCCAGGTATCCAGGACAGAATGTGCAAAGGCTCAGGGACAGGAATAATCTAGCTTTAGAGATGCATCATGACTTTCATAGACTCTAGGTACATGGGCCTTTCTGGGTCCCTTCCCACCTAAAAAACTGCTAGTAGTTTTTTTTTTTTTTTAAATGATTAGATTGATAAAGACAAACATGTATAATAATATTATATATTAAAACATTTTCTGGCTGGGTACAGTGGCTCAGGCCTGTAATCCCAGCACTTTGGGAGGCCAAGGCTGGTTGATCATGAGGTCAGGAGTTGGAGACTAGCCTGGCCAATATGGTGAAACCCCGTCTCTACTAAAAAGGCAAAAATTAGTCATGCATGGTGGCGCGAGCCTGTAGTCCCAGCTACCCGGGGGGCTGAGGCAGGAGAATCGCTTGAACCAAGAGGCAGAGGTTGCAGTGAGCCAAGATCGCGCCACTGCACTCCAGCCTGGACGACAGAGCGAGACTCCGTCTTGGGGGGAAAAAAAATTCTTCTGCCTGAAGTTAATTTTTCTTTTGACTTTAAACGAAATGAAAACATTTTTGTAGTCTCTAAAGTCTCATAGGTCATGCGCCCCGTGTGCCTGATAGAGAAGTTAGCCCTGCCTTTTGGGAGCCGGATGAATCTTCATACCTCCCTGAGGCTAGGCTGAGGTTTCCCTCACCTCTTTTCGTAGAGCTGCAGAACTTTGGCATTAGGAGGGAGCCTTGGGCTCACCTGCCAGGCCCTGAGTGAGAAGCTCGAGGGCACAATGTGGGGTGGCCTTTTAGGTATACCTGGTGGCCGGCATCAGGGTGCCCCTGGAGAGGAGCAAGGGGACAGGAGAACGTCCTGGAGCCCCTGAAATTGGGTCCGGCTTTCTATCTGTCTAGGCCACCTGAGCAGGCTCCCGTTTGCTTATTTTCCCGTATGAATCCCTTGTGAGCTTATCCTCCAAAAGGCTTGCCCCGCCGTGGGGGTAAGTGAAGGCTTCTCTGCCTGCTGCGGCATCACCCTCCTTGAGCGTTTCCACTGTCAGTGTTGCTAGAGAAGCACCCTCCTGTCCTTCTGTGTTTCCTCGGAAATGCTTACAAAGAAGCAGAGGTTTACGAAATGAAGTGATATCATCCGAAAAAAGCCTGCGAAAAGCAACCATGGTGAGAAGACTGCGCAAGGATTTTTTTTTCCTCCTTCTTCTCAAAAATAGTCAAAACACATGCAACACATACTTGTAAAAGGATCAAAAAAGGAGAGAAAATTGTAGCTGGCAGTTGTTTTCCCCACTGTTATTTGGTTGCTCCTTAGCTTCCAGCTGTTGAAATGGCTAGTTTATGTTAATGGGTATTTTGCCTCTCCTATTCGTGTTACTTTACTCCAAATTTAAAAATGAACTTGTGACTTTATTTATCCCATGTGCTGGGAAAACAGAGATGCAGCCTTTTCTGTCTATATGATTTGCATTATAAGGATGCACTTACACTGCCATATAAGTACATAAAATTTTCATTTTTGTGAGCAGGGACATATTTTGAGCCTCTTTTTTTCCAGTTCTTTCTCCAAAGTTAAGAAGCATAATTCAATAAGTGAATGCTCTCTCCCAATATCAGAGACCCATTTTCTGCTGTGATAGAAGATCTATTAGTTCCCTTTTATGGATCTGAAATTGTGATTGGCATGTCATGGTCAAGATATCACCTAGAGCACACATCCCTCAGTTAACTAACCTCTCTCTTATCCTTCTTCTCAAATGATCTTTCTTGTAAACTGGGTTGAATCATGTGTATTTGGTTTCTTAATTATAGACAAATTTCTCACTGGATGAAAAGTCTGCTAATTAGTGATTTTAAATGTCATCCAGATATATTAGTAGACAGGTGTTATTTTAGAAATACAGGGCAACATGACCTCTTGTGTTGTAGCCTATACAAAGGTAAAAGTCTATATGGTGTTATTTAATGACAAAAGAAAAATAAAATCCTCAAAATACACCTCCTTCCCCTCATATGCACTCACTGGCCCATTGAAGAACCAGGTTGTTATCTTGTTATCTGACTGGATTAAGTTACTATGTCATGACTGACTACAAATACTATAGCTTTATATTATAATGTCAGAGAAGTTTAAAGCTGAAGAGGCCTTAGAAATTCTCATGTCTAACCCTCTTTTTTTTTTTTTTTTTTTTTTTTTTTTGAGACAGAGTCTTGCCCTGTCACCCAGGCTGAAGTGCAGTGGCATGATCGTGATCTCAGCACTGCAACCTCTGTCTCCCGGGTTCAAGCAATTCTCCTGCCTCAGCCTCCTGAGTAGCTGGGATTACAGGCACCTGCCATCACGCCCAGCTAATTTTTGTATTTTTAGTAGAGATGAGGTTTCACCATGTTGGCCAGGCTTGTCTTGAACTGCTGACCTCAGGTGATCTGCCTGTCTCGGCCTCCCAAAGTGCTAGGATTATAGGCGTGAGCCACTGTACCTGGCCCTAACCTTTATTTATTTATTAATTAAATTATTTATAGAGACAAGGCCTCCTGCCTCAGCCTCCTAGAGTGGTGGGATGATAGGTACGAGCCAGCAAGTCTGGCCTCGTGTCTAACCTTTTTAATTTAACAGTTGAGAGAACTGAGGTTCAGAGAGGTTAAGTGACTTATCCAGATCACAGCTTGTAGGACGACCTAGGCTTGACTCCATGTCTTCATTTCCCAAGTTTTGGGCCCTTTCTAAGCTCTGAACTAGGCTACTTTATTTAGATTCAGGGGGCAGTTACCAGGTGACTGGGCTAGGCAGTGTGGGTATTCTGGAGATGAGTGAGACATGGTCCACCCAAGAGGCTGTCTATTCAGCTAGCTCTGCAGGGGGATAGGGTCAGAATATAAGTAGCTAGAATACCAGGCCAGTGAGTTGGTGTCATAAAATTGGCCACCCTTCCTGTGGACTGAATACTTAATGAGGGAGTGGTCCTACCTCATGGTATCAGGGAAGGCACCTTAGAAGAGACAATGACATCTGAAGTGGGTTTGGATGTACAGATTGGGCTTTTATAGGTGCTAGAGTAGGTCTTATTGGGCCCATTAGTATTAATTGTGTCCAGGAATACAGAGACTTGTCTAGAGGTTGGAAGTACCTGATGATTCTCATAGTCCTGCTTTGTCACCATCTTGGCTTTCAGCTCTGGGGGTGTCAGGAATGGGCATGGCCATTGCCAGGCCTATGTGTGTGTGTGTGTGTGTGTGTGTGTGGGTGGGTGGGTGTGCATGTGTGTATACCGACCACCATAGCCCATGAGCCTTCCCTGAAGGATGCTGCTCCTGCAAGCACCAAGTACCAAGGAGGCTAAGCAGTGGGTGCAGGCAGGACATGTAGTGCCTGGCAGCAGAGACTGCCAGGCACACATGGCTATTGCTGGCTGGGCTCCTCAGAGCTCTGGGCCTGGCAAGAGAGAGGCAGCAGGGGTGAGGCAGCCCCTACCTGGATGGGATGGCTGTTCCCCAGCGCCTCATTCCCCAGGAGGTCACCTCATTTCTAGAGGTGCTGCCTCTTGCCTTGCAAACAGAGTCAGACCTGCCATAAGGCCACAGGGGACTTAGAAAAACCGTCCCCACCCCACCAGGGCTGCCTGGCACATACCCTCTGCTCTGCCATGCTTTTCTGAATCTTTAAAATAAGTTTTTCATTAATTTTAGCATACAGTGAAGGGAAGTAACCTGTGGCTTATAAAGAATGGCAACAGCTTTATGGAAACACCTAAAAATCACCAGGGGCACATAATAAGAAAGTTCTCCATCTCCAGGTGCGAAAACACGCTGGTGATTACTTGTTGAGCAAGACCCTGTCAGCTTTTTTATTACAATACATTATTGGGTAATAGTTTTAAAATTATTTATAGAAAGAAATCGAGCTGTGCCGAGAATTCCATCATTTAATATGTTGTCTGTGAATCTCATTAGCCTTTTTAGCCTAGGGGTTAGGAAAGAAAACAGAGGGTTGGCTGTATTTTGAAGATTGAGCACTATATACACTTCTTGTCAGGGGGCTTGTTGACCTTATGTTAAGTTGCTTCTTTGCGAGTCTTTCTGTGTTACAGCTCTGGTTTCCATGGTATTTACATAAACCTAGCAACAGTTTGCTGTGTAGAGGCAGTGGCAGGGCCCACCATCTCCTCTGCCAAGAAGGAGGAGCAGCTTAGGATGCCTGCTGTGCAGGCCGTCAATGGGCAAGTCTCTTTCAGGTAAGTTACAGAATAGGTAAGAATTGGGGTGAGATGGGATGTCAGCTGCTACCCAGTGTACGTGTGGCCTCTCCTCTGTCTCCAGGTGACAGAGGCAGCTCCAGTATTCTGTTTTTGAAACCCATCCGGTGAGTTCTCCCATCTAGCCCCAGGCCAAGCAGCATGGGTCTCGGCAGAAGCTCATCCTGGGAGCGGGCTGCTCTAGAGAACACGACTCCATGCTGTCCCCAGGCCTGTGTTCTCCACTGACCCCACAGCTGCATGGCCAGCAGGCCTTAGGCTAAGTTCAGGAAGGACCCATCCGAAATACTCCTCCTAAATGAAGAGCCGTTCTCTGGTATAAGAGGGATGTTAGTGTGGTCAGAACAAGGCTAAATCCGGAATCTGGAGAGTGCGACAAATATCAATGAATGGATTATTTTCAAATGTGATCTCTCTAATCAGCTGTGCAGGGTGATAAGAAAGAGCAAGGGGCTTGGACACTGGCCCCAGATGGTGCAATGAGTTCTTTATACCTCACAACATGGCAGGAACATTTAAAAAACAAAGTAAAAGGGAGTCACTGGGAGCAAACAGAAGAAGTGAAGAGCTGACTTAGAGCACAGTGACCTTGGGCAAATAAACTTCTATAAGCCTCGGTTTCTTTCTCCATAAATTCAGAATAATGGTACGTACCCCGCCTTGGTACTTGGTGCTTGCAGGAGCAGCATCCTGCAGGGAAGGCTCACAGGCTGTGGTGGTCGGTGCACACACATGCACACCCACACATGCACGCGTGTGCACACACACACACACAGGCCTGGCACTGGCCATGCCCATTCCTGACACCCCCAGAGCTGAAAGCCAAGATGGTGACAAAGCAGGACTATGAGAATCATCAGGTACTTCCAACCTCTAGACAACCTCTGATTTCTGTGAGAACTTGATGAGATCATGGAAATTAAGCATTCAGAGCAGTGTCACGGCTCACTGGGGTCGAGCAAGTAGAAAATCTGGGATTCAAACCCAGACAGTCTAGCCGTAGAACAGTGGCCTTTACCACTACACTATTGTATTATGCCATTCTTGCACTGGTATAAAGAAATATTTGAGACTGGGTAATTTATTTTTTTAAAAAGAGCCTTAGTTGGCTCACAGTTCTACAGGCTGTACAGGAAGCATAGCAGCATCTGCTTCTGGGGAGGCCTCAGGGAGTTTCCAATCACAGTGGAAGGCAAAGAGGGAGCAGGCACATCACATGGGGGAAAGCAGGAGCAAGAGAGAGAGAGGAGCAGGAGGCGCCACACCCTTTCAAATAACCAGATCTCGCAGGAACTCACTAGGACAGCACCAAGGGGATGGTGCTAAATCATTCGTAAGAAATCCACCCCCATGATCCAATCACCTCCCACCAGACCACACCTTCAATATTAGGGATTACAATCCAACATGAGATTTAGAAGGGACACATATCCAAACTATATCAACTATGATGCCTCCAACACCTTCAGAAGCAGATGTCTTGAACTGAGCCATAAGCAATGTGGAGAATCAAGCCAGGTGGAGAAGAGGGGCTTTGACTTTGGAGCATAGAGAGCATAGAGTGGGTAAGTATGAATGTGAGGCCTTCATGGGAACCTGCCCCATTCTTGCCTTTTTTCACCTGTTTAGTTTACAGACATTGATTGGGCACCAGTTATATTTCAACCCAGGCACTGTGTGTGAAGAAAAAAAAAAAAGATGGAGCAGACAGTTCCTCCCACAAATAGTTGGGAGTTAGGAGAGTTGTCCTGCAGAGTAAAAAGAGAAAATAACAGCTTTATGAGTAGTTACCATGTGCCAGGCATGATTTTGTGGGCTTTACATATCTTAAATCATTGGATCCTCACAAGGGCTGTAGGAAGTAGGTGCCGTTATTAATGTCTGTTTTAGACAGGTGGACCTGAGGTTCTAAAGAGGCTTAGTGAATTGACTGAAGTCATAGAACTGACCGGGGACAAAGCCGGGATGCGAAGCTGGGCAGCCTGGCCTCTGATTCCTGGCTTTGAACTTTCTCTCTATGGCCTGTATGATGCTAATCATGGGCAGCTCCAAAGCTGTCAGGGATGTTTAGTTTAGGGGTTGACTAAGAAACAGGAGAACAGTGAAGGCTCAAGATTCATTTACCCAGCTGGTCTGCAAATTTTTATTCTTGGCATCATTTGGAATGTGTTTCAGCAGTGTAGATGATTTTATCTTACAGGTTTTATTCAGCTCAGTGCCATGCAGGTGCAATTGGAGCATACAGATCCTGTGCACTGCCACTCGTTGAGCTGTGTGTGGCCAAACACAGGTACAGGAAAGCTCAGCACCTGGGCCTTTAGGGTTTTGCCTACTCAGTGTTCTAAGATGTAGAGATATTTCTGTAGAAGGGAGTGATAGTAGGTTTTTGGATCCAAGGAATCTCAGTTAGGGAGGTCCTTGGAGCTCATCTCATGAAAACTCAATGGCTTACCCCCTGAAAAAAGCTTTCTGAAATCTTTAGACATTCTGTAAAGTTGTATCTAAGGTTAAGAGAATTGAAACTGCAGCTTTTATGGAGATGTCTGCCTGGATTAGATATGTTTCCTCTTTCTCCCTGGGATGTGCCACCTGGAGAAGGTCCAGGGAGCAGCCCTGTGGGTTTTGAGAAATGGTTCAGTTTGCTCTGGGGCCTTCTGATGCTTCTCTGACACGTCCGAGTAGGCAGCATTTTTTTTTAAACACTTGATTTTCAGAAATGCATTGTCCCTGAGTTATTAATAATTATCTCTCTCTCCTCCCTACTCTTTCTTTCTCTCACTCCGAAAATCAACATCAACTTGACTAAATCCCTTGAGTTGACCTTAGTCCAGTTTTTCAGTTTTCTTCTGCAGCTGAACACTCAAGGCTTGATTCTCCTGGGGGTTGGGTTTAGGGCCCTCCCCATGTTCCCAGTCTCTAGGCCTAGTAAGTACATTGTTTTGGAAAGCCTCTTCCCTTTCAGTGCTGGCTCCCTAGAGACCTTCAAAACATCTTGGGTCAGAAAGTGCAATCCGAGCAAGCCTAGATGGTACACCACCCCCACCCAAAAGATCCAGATTTGAGATTACCCCCAGGACTTTTCCTGTTGATGGCACATTTGACTTACAGTATAGTAATGTGTAGTGCTTTTTCTCTATGAGCACTTCATAAGCATCCTTTGGTGATCATGACTTAGAAATGATTGGAGAACCTGCTTGTTCAGAAGGCCAGATGTTTCACAAGAAAATGAAGGACAGAGGTCTCCCAGTCAGCAATATTAGTAGTCCTGGGATAATAGCATTGGCAGGAGTCTAAGAGTTTGTCTGATACCAACTCCTTGCTATAACTTATCCAATCCAGCCCTCTCTATGCGCTTTACAGATAAGGAAGCCAAAGTATATAGAGGAAAATTCCCAAGGATAGTCACATAGCTGATTGTTATGGCAGAGCTGTATTATCCTTAGCATTGTACCACATTCCTCCTTCCTCTCTGGCTCTCAGATTTTCTAGCACAAAGAGCAAAAACAAAAACAACCCCAAAGACTAGAAAATGAAACACAGCTCAGCCTGGGTTTTATAATGCCAGTCATAGGAGGTGCTCAATAAATGCTTATGACTTGCTGCACCCCCAGGAAGTACTGCCTCTTCTTTATGTGCATAGCTTCGTGCAGTTGCAGGCATGATTCCAGCCTCTGGAGATGGCTGATAGGGTGTGCGGATGGGCCATGTTGTTCCACTAGAGTAATTTCCTAGAGAGAGGAGAGAAGGGAGTTCTCATTTTGTATGTGGTCTGTCTAATGCCTCTCACATCCAATAACTTTAAAACCGACCAAATTAATAATGTAGGGAGAAACAAATGGAGTCACTCTTTAGATATTTAAACAGGGATATTTCTGCCACTGACTTGTAAATCTTTAATAGGATATGAGATTTGGCAATAAGAAAAAATGCCGAGTTGCTGGAGACCTGGTTCTTTTGTACTATTTTAGGTCCAATCATTACCTCCTGACATTACCTTCCTCAAATAGGTTTATTTGTTGAGGCCCTACTTTGTATTGGGTAGTGTGTATTTAATACTGGGATGTAAAGTAGTGGAATATATGATACTTACCCTCACAGGACTTCCACTCTGCTGATGACAGACATATATGTGTAGAAAGATGAATACAAATACAGATCAGTAAGTGCAGAATGTCAGCCTAGTTCTGTATGTAATCACTGCTGCAGATATTCATGGGAGGAATGGATGATGTGTAGGGCTAATTAGCCTTCAAATAGGGAAGCTCATGCTGTGAAATATTTTCACCTGGTCAAAGGATGAGGGGCTGAATCTTGGCTCCCATAGGAGACAAAGGATCTGGAGAGATTTTCAGATAGTCACTGAAGATTTCCAGTTGAAGTAGAAAAAAGCTTTGTGTTTGTGTCTGCGTGCATGCATGTGTGCATGTGGGCATATGTGCATGCAAGCTTATCTACATGGTTGTATAGACATTTCTGTCTTTTAGATTCCAAAGTGACTTCCTGGAGTGATAGTGAGGCTCCTCAAAACTTGGTTTAAAACCAACCTGAAGCATTCTTTATTTTCAAGATCTAAAATTTCTAGAAGCTCTTGTTGTGAGGAAGTTTTCATAAAACCATATTTACATATCCCCTTCCTCCTTCTGATCCTTCCTGGCATTTAATATTGATAAACTTCCTATTCCCTTGCCCACCTCTATTTTCTGTCATCTGGACTTATTAATGTGTCTTAACAGTAAACTCTTGCATCCTCCAATTGTTCTCCTCTTCCTTCCCCCCAACATTGGCCTCCTTTTACTTTTTATCTCTTTCGTTTTCTTCCACTATAGTGAGTTAGAAGAACCAAATGTAAACTTGTAGCAAGTCTTTCTTCTGGGCTGATATCTGTTTCCTGCCCATCCTGGTGGCCAGACTTCCCAACAATGGGGGAAAGTCATGGCGTCTGTTTCATTCCTTCCATGCTCCATCAAGAAGACCACTTTTTAGGATCAATTTCCTCCCTTTCTGGAAAATTGCTCACTATTTAGAAAGAAGAAGTGTTCCTACTCTGAAGCTTTCAATTGTTGCCACCTTAATGGTCTCTCTCATTATTCCCAGGCATGACAGCATGAGTTTTGGTGTGGTTTGCCTTCCTTGACATATCAGAATGGTTGAGATGACCTTGCTTGATGGACCATGGGCATAAAGGAACTGGTTGGTTGAGTGTCAAGACCAGGAAAAAGTATGGATCTGTCCTTGTTGGGAGCCCTCTTGTCTACTTGCTTGGTTCTTATTAGCCAGTTTGGAGGTTGCCTTCTTCCATCTTCCTTTCATCTGTGTGGTTCATCATGAATCCTGGCCTAGCTTCTCCTCCTTACCTTACGCTTACCCTTTGATGCAGAGTTCCAACATTAATGTCTGCCTTTCCAACTTCCACATATTACACTGCCCTCTACTTCCCACTGTGGGCATAACTCACTGACTGCAGGACTGTTTCTCCAGAATGTGGATGAGACCTCAGAATCCTTCTCCACAATGTCCTGAGGGTAGACACCAGCCGATCAGTTTTATCATGAAAATTGAAACCTATCTTCTCTCCCTGGATCTTACCAAAGTACTCATTTTCATCTTCAGCCTAGATGTCTTGCTAGACTTTTTTCTTCCCTATTCTTTCCATCTATTTCCTATACTTTGTTCTTCATCTATTATTGGTGGTGATGGTGATATCCATATTTATCACACTCTTACAGTGTGCCAGAATATAAAGGCTACAGGTGTCATCTCATTTAGACTTTAAAGTCACTCTAAGGGATACTGATACTATTTTACAAATGGGGGCCCAGAGAGGTTAAGTGACTTTCCTAAGGTCACATAATTCATCAGTGTCTGAGCTGAACCTGAAACACACTCTGCCCTTTTCTCCCTGCCTCTGCACTACCTTTTACTTCCTTAGTACCTCATTACATCTTCCATAGTCACTGAATTTTATTCTTTGTCATTGTGGCTTATTTAAATACTGACTGTATTGGAAAAATTAAAATTATGGTATCCTTAATAAAATAACATTGAAGAGGGTATAGATGTCTGCACTGGGAATATTCTTTGTGTGTGAAACAAAAACTCAACTTGTTATAGTCAATGAAGTCAATGGTTCAGTTAATAATGCCTCTAATGGCATAATTCTGCTCAGTGCCGGTGATGGATACCCTTAAAATCAGAGACTAGATTTAATGACAGGACATGTAGAAATCAGCGCTGTCATGAAAACAGCCAGGAGAGGAACTCCATGGGAGAGGAAAACCCCTAGAAATGGCTTGACGTTATTGGTTCCAGTCTCATAAATCTCAGTCTCCGATCCTTCCCGTAATTCCCCCTTTCCATCCAGCTGCACCTAAGTGTTCCCCCTTTGCAGTGAACGCTTGCATTTCCCAGTGAGTTTCCTGTGCTTAGAGATTTGTTTTTAGATCAATGCCATTTTTTATGTGTTGCTCATGCATGGAAGAGCTCTACTTTCTCTGCTTGTTCTAAATAGGAGAAAATAATTTTAAAGACTCCTTTTAAGGTGTCTTAAGACTCCTCTGTGTGTGACACCCTTCAGAGGAATGACCTTCCATTTTAGGGATTCCCTTTTTTGCACCCCTCCCTACCCCCTTGCATTGGAGTAAGTCTCTTGAGACTCACTACGGCCTAGGACCAGGATGTAGGCCAAGTGGAAACACACCAAAGTGATTTAATAGAAAAGGTAATTCCTATTCAAACGGGATGGTCCCTTATTCATTTCCTCGGATTATCATCAAATTTATGTCACCAGCAAAGGAGCTTTATTGAGTTTCACAGAGATATTCCTTTTGCTCTCATTGTCGTTAGTTGGCACGCTGACATTTTCATATGTGTCTCAGCTAATGCCTCAAAATTACTCCATCTACAAATGTAACAATTGAACAGATAATTTTAATAAGATTCAGCTTGACTTCAGACTGCACTCCTTCCTTTCTTTATAGAATGCAAATTGTAACCTGTTTTTAAAGCCGTGCAATGCAGTGAACTTTAATGGGATTTGACAACATCATATTAAGCACAACAACTACGCATAATGTACCGAAAAATTGGACGTGAAATTGGAAACATAGCTGAGAACAAAGTAAATTTACATGGTTTGGTAGCTTGAATGTCTGATATCATATTCTCTCATGCAAGCCCCATAAAAAAGCAAAGGATTTAACAATGGATATCAGCAGAAAGTGCTTTTAAAGTTAAAACTGATGGATGGCTTGTCAAAAAAAATAATTGCATTGGTTGGAAAGTCGGGATGCGTGCTGAGGGGGAGAGAACAGGATATACAGAGAGGATGATGGGAAGTGACAGTGGTCTGTCAGGAAGGACTGGCTGCCCAGAGGAGTGTGAAGCCAGAGCTATAAGGTGGCAGAGTAGAACAGGCTGTCAGAGCGGGAAAGTGGCTTTAATACCCTGAAAAGCAAAGGAATCCGCCTGTCAGCTTTGCTCAGCCGTGCTGAAAGAGGAAGAGAACATGGCATAAAGTTAGAGACATTAAACAAGGGGGTGGGGGCGCAGGGAGCAGCGCGGAGAGCACAGGCAGGGAGTGGGAAGGAGGTGGGGGAGGCTTCGTATGTGGGTTTCTGGATATGTTCTTTCCTATTATATTTTCCCCCTTTTCTCAAGGGCCAACGAATTAAATTTGAGGGGCTGGGGTTTCTCTGCTTTTGAAGAAACGGGTGATTTAAGAGAGTCACATGCTCGTCCCAGTGGCTGCCACTCTAGTTGAATGGGTGGCTTTCTTACAAGTGCACCTCGGGATGCCTTGGCCGATTTCTGGCTTTTCAGATCTACAGCCTCCTCTGCTGACCTTTCTCCTCATTGGAGTATGCAGTCCATTCTCCCAGAGATGACACCAATACCAAGTTGCCCTGGGACTGGCTTATTGTCTGACAAAGTGCTTTGAGGATGTGACACTTTAGCTATGTAAGAGGATTGTGAGTAAAACACAATAATCTGATTTTTTTTTGTAAATATTTTTTTGCCCTCTCAGCATTAGGTTTTGAATAATTTATTATTCCTTCTTCATATACTCCTGGCGGTGAGGTTAATTTGGTCATCTTGCAGGGGCCTGGCTGGTAATGAACATTTTTATATCAGGCCTCAGAGTACTTTCTCCATAAGACTCACCACATGTTTACCACTTAATTGCCCAAGTTGCTTGAGAGTGTTAGCGTCTGGGGGGGTTGGAATATGGCAGTTTATTGTACAGAAATATTTTGTGTATTTGATCTTAAAAAATGTATTCTGAGAAACATCCAAATTCTTGAACTGCATATGGCCCCAATATAATTTTACATTTGGTTTAGTAGTTTGGAGGGGGGAGCTTCTTTCCAAAGAGATAATTATGTCATTGTGGAGGAAGAAGGTGATGGTGGCAGTGGTGGTGGTGATGGTGGCAGTGGTGGTGGTAATGGTGGCAGCAGCAGACACTTACATAAGCATTTTCTTTTTCTTTTTTTTTTTTTTTTTGGAGACAGAGTCTCGCTGGAGTGCAGTGACGCAATCTTGGTTCACTGCAGCCTCTGCCTCCTGGATTCAGGTGATTCTCCTGCCTCAGTCTCCCAAGTAGCTGGGATTACAGGTGCCTGCCAGCATGCTTGGCTAGTTTTTGTATTTTTTGTAGACACAGGTTTTCACCATGTTGGCCAGGCTGGTCTCGAACTACGAACTACTGACCTCGTATAATCTGGCTGCCTCATTTATTACATACCAGGCAGTATTCATTTAGCTCCCATAACAACTCTAGGGATAGGTTCTATTAATATTGCCTCTGTGCAGAGAAGGAAACTGAGCCCCAGAGAGGTTAAGTAACTTGCAGTCATTGAATTAGAATTCAAATTCAGGTAGTCTGGTAGCAGAGTCCATTCTTTTAATCCATGTGCTAGGTACACATAGGCATGTGGGGACCCCTGAAATGCCAGGTGGAGTCCTGTTGTGCCTCTATTATTCTTGTGTGTCTAAGGCTTTCTGGGAAGGATTTTATTAGAACTGGGCATCAACTGCCTGGAAAGCAGGTTGAGCCACCTAGCCGGGAGCAAGACCACAGAGCTATCTTCTCTGTGTTAGCCAAGTAAAAAGTGGAGCAGGGGAGAGAAAAGATGAAACAGTGGCAGGAGGATCTTTCCTGGTCACAAAAGTCAACCAACTTCCAAGTTAGATTCAAAACACTTGTCTGAAAATTTTCGTCTAGTGCTCTGCAGAGACAGGTATGTTTACACTCTGCATTCAGTTCTAGGTTATAGTAAGCCGGTTTCCAGAAGATGGAGACCTGCACTCCTGGTTTTCCTAGAGCCTAGCTGGAGAAGCCAGGTGGCAGCCCGCCCACCTTTTTATCTTGATTTTATGCAGTATACTATGAAATTGCTCACTAAAGAGATTAATTAGTGGGGTCTTCACCTGGGTGTTTATGGGCATGTTTGGCAGTTTGGGATTGCTCCTGTGTTCTTCAAGCCTGCAGGGCACGTCTTGTGGATTGCAGTGGTGTGCTACCACACTCATGCTGCTGTTATTTTGGTTTCCTGGGCCTGTAACTTTGCTGTAAACAAGCAAAATTGCTTTCTACTCAGTGGGCCGTTTCCTGACACAGCAGGAGATCTTGTTGTTTTTCTCGTGGAAATCTCTGGGCTTCTCCTATCCTATCTGATACTTAGAAGGAACCCTTGCAGACTTACATATTACAGTAAGGCACACACTTGTCACGGATCTGGGTTGACTTTAGTGTGTCTTTAGGAAGCCTCCCCTAGTGCTCCACACTGCACTCTGGCTGCAGCAAACCTAAAAGCTGGAGAGCAAGACTGCTAGTCTCAAGTTGCACCATCAGGGACATCACTGGGATTTCAACTCTTGAATCAAAGAATTTAGGATTGGAATGGATAGAGCTTAACTAGCCTTTTCAGTGCCTCAGCTCAGGGGTCTCCAGCGATAGGGAATTCATTATAACCAGAAGCAGCACAAGCCAACTTATCTGAGACAAGTAGGGTTTGTTCTTAAGATGAGCCAAATGTGTGTCTCTAGAATTTCCATCCATTGGTCCTTTTCCTAACTCCCTGGGGCTACAAAGATCCCAGGTGTTAAATTTGTACATCCCATAAACCACTGTAAAACTGTATAAGTCTTCAGCCTGTAGTGATATGCCTGTTTTCTCCTTCACTTGTTGGTTCCATCACGTTCAATGGAGATATTAATAGCTAGAGAGAGCTTCTATCAAGACTCTTCCCCCTTCCTCTTCTCACCACTTCTTCCTTCCAGCCCACTCTTCCCAACCTTGCTCTGCACTTTTTATGGCTCACCTACTCTTTCAACAGAATCCAATTCCTTGCTTTAATTTCAGGGAGCCCTGAGTCCAGAATTTAGGTGTTCGAGGAAGGACCTCCTGAGTTGAGGTAAGGGAATAAGACACATTCCCCAAAATGAGACTGTAATCGAGTGGTGCTATTTCCACTTTGCAAATGAGGTAACTGAAGTTTAGAAAGGTTAAGTTACTTGCCCAAGGACACACAGCTAGTAAACAGTAGAGTAGATTTGGACTCAGGTCTGCCGACAACAAAGCCTCAGCTATTTACAAAGCAGGTCTAATGTACTGGTTATAATTATGGATTCTGGAGCCCAGCAGGCCTGGGTTCAAGTCTCCATATACTAATTGGTGACCTTGGGAAAGTTATTTAGCCTCTCTGTATCTCAGTGTCCTCATTGGTGGAACAGTAATAATAATGCTACCTGCCTCACAGGGTTGTTGTGAAAATTAAATGAGATAAAGCATGTAAAGCAGTTGGCACAGCACCTGTATGTGATAACCACTCAGTAAGTTTTAGTTTAACATCATCATCATCATCATCATCTATTTTTAAAATTATGATAGAGAATGTCAGAGCTTTGCACAGTTGGCTATGGAGCCTGAAATGTGGCCTCCTAACCATCTTGGGGTGGGGGGTGAATTCATGGGGCAGGGAGCTGCAAATAACCCTTTGGTGGATGCTTTACAATGGAGGCTGGGTGGGGTCTGGGAAGGGTGGCAGTGGCTATGATTATTATTTTTTAGTTTTGGGGTTTTTTTTTTTTTTTTTACACTTTGAGAAGATTGCTGCAGTTATCTGGAAATCTATTGCTCGGGCAAAAGCAGGATTGCGTGATACAATTTAAAAGGCCGGCAGCTGCATTTCATCCTTTTCACAAGAAAATAACCCCTTACTCCAGTGAAGCTAAAAATAAAAATGGCAGTACATTTGGCAACCACGCTTCTTCCTTTATTACCTCAGCAGTATCTGAATAAAACGTCTTATTAAGCAAGATATAAGGGCAATGAAAGGGAGAGTAAGTCAAATTAGTTGACATCTAAAGCTTGGTGCATCATATACCGCGAGGGTAGTTACTGTTTAGTAAAATGGATTTAATGCTTAATATAAATGCTGATATTTAGATGGCTATATTTTGGCAACTCAGGAGGAAGAGAGGTGGTTTTTGAGCTGGTATAACTAGGTTTTAGGTCCTTTCCTGACACAAACCACTCATGTGGCATTGGGTGGCATGCTCCATAACCTTGGGCCCCACTTCCTCCATGTGCTAAAGGAAGGGTGTTTTCTGGCACCCAATGGCTCTGTGGCAGGATCTCAGGGTAATCTGGGAAGAGTGGCAAAAACAGGGCTCTGAATACCCACCCCACTCAGACAGGTGCAACACTGCCTGTATCTGCTTTACATATTGGGACAACTGGGTGAGATTTTCTTTGGGGAAAGGATTACACTAATAAAACATAGGTTGTCAAACCACCAGATTTGATTATTTCTAAGGAACCCTACAATTCTCACCTTTAAAAGTTCCACCATGCCAAGTTTGAACTGGCTCTGAAAGCACTCTGGGCCCTGTTTCAGCTCTACCACCTACAGTGCCCAGAAAGGACCTCGGGGTCCAGGAGACAGGGCACTGCACTAGATACCGCACAAGGTAGAGTGTGACCAGGGAAGAAAAGTGGCAGCAAATCCCATTATAAACATGGATGGATGCAGGCTTGTGTGCCTGTATACATGTGTAAGTGCATATACAAGCATTTAAATGCATGATCTATGTGTGTGTGTGTGTGTGTGTAAATGAATGTGTTTGTGCATATGTTGGTAGAATTCATGTACAAATAGGTTTCTTACATTTGTGCATAGAGAAGATGTATGCACAGCCATACCATCGTTGGCCAACTGTTGTCTCATTTATGCCAGCCATCACCTTGGTGGGTTAACCTTCATTTTCGTGGTTGAAGTGAGGAAACTGAGTCTTACAGAAGCTAAGTAACCTCCCCAAGTTACATGGCTAATAGTTTGCAGAGTAGAGGGATCATACTGTATTAGGTATTTGTTTTATATATGCCTGGGATAGTGCCTTACTATTAAGGCCCTGGTCCACATAGCCCTCAAATTTCTGTGTGATGAGGAGAGTCTCATATATGACAGGGACCACTGTGGGTTAGTCTTTTAGAATTTTGGTTTTGTTTGATTTCTTGTTTCATTACTTTTGGGATCCTGTAGTTGAGGGTTACAATGACATAGCATGACCAGGGCTTATCCCAACCACTCTTTTCCCAAAAATGACTAAATAATGTCGTCAGGAGTTTGTTCAGGATTTCCTTCTTTGAGAGCTTCCTTCCAAAACTTCTTTTGTGACGGAGTTGGGAGCCTATTTAAAAATGAGGCTGATCAGTCACAAGTCCTATTATGCAAAGTCATTCTTAGGTACTATTGGCAAGTAACTGAATGCAATCCTAGCAAAGACCTTAGCAAATCTTGTTTCCTTTTATTCATACCATGAAGCACATTGAAGACTGTCAGTCATCCTGCTTCCTTGGAATCATATGCTGAGAGGCTTTTATTCTGAAGAAAATCATGAAACCTGCCAATAGATTTATGCTCTGCTTCTAATGGTTCATGAAGCCTAAGTATATCTAATAATAGTTCTTTCACCTGATTTGCCTAAGACTAAGATCTTGTGTAAACAACTCTCACCAGAACCATCAATCACTGTTTAGGAATTTAAATTTTACCAACTAAAATGAGAATGGAGGAAGGGCAAGCTGTTTGCTGTGTTGAGCTTAGGCCTTTTATAGATACAACACTTTGGGGAATTTCTCGGTGTCTTAGTTGGAGATGAGGAGAAACTGGGGCCTTTGCACACTGCGGGTGAGAGCATAGATTGGTGCAGCCATTTGGAGAAATCTGGAAGTACTGGCTAAATAAAATATATGTAATGTATGACAGAGGTCAACTCCTAGATCTATAACTCAGCAAAGTTTTATGGTAAGCAGACATTCGATGATGGTGATGATCATGTCTTTGTTGCTGGTTTCAGTGATTGTGACTGTTAGACTGAAGGCTATTTGAGTTGTAGTTTATTGACAAGTGGTCAAGACCCTTTTCAGGGTATATTCTCAATAAGCCATTTGTCAAAGTTGCTGAGAGAGCCTTCATCTATCTCCACTCCTAGGCTTCATACCTGCTATATCTTCTTTGAGTGCAATGTTCATTTAGTTGGTGTTGGTGGAATGTTTTTGTGAGTGTTAATTGTGATTCCTAGAAAAGAAGTAATCTTGGACATTAAAAACATAGAATCCCGAAGTTGAGATTTGAGATTATTTAATTCAACTAATAAGCCCAATAAGAATTCCAGCTATAGTTATTCTTATAGGTGATCTGCTTAGATTCTCCCAGTACTGGGACATTTGCCACATCCAGAGTTATTAGAACATTCTACCAGGGACAGACAGACTACAAAGTATTGGTACCATTAGGCAAAGTTGCAGGATTTTGCCAACTGAAACCCCAAGGCATTTTCTAAGGAACAGACAAGGGACAATTATGCCATCCTATCTAGTTCCCGCTACTGCATCAATTTGCTTGGGAGCTAAAACTGCTTTTTACTCTAAAAACAAGTTGAAAAACCTGAGTATCTCTCCAGGGTGGAATCAGCTGCATAGACCCAGGGAGATAAAACGGTCTGAAGATGTCATGGGCATTGTGAATAGGGACAGCAGAGGTTACATCCAGTGTCAGAAGTCAGTCAACTCATAGGCATTCTTGCTGAAGAAAAGAGGCAGGAAGGTCACTGCCAAATGTGACCTTGCCTGAACATATAAATAACTGTTCATGTGTCTAAATTGTCATCATTAATTAAGTAGTGTTTCATATTAAAGGCTCTCAGTCCAGAATCTCCGTTACTTTATAGATGTCTGTAGCCTCATGAAGACCCAGATTTCTAGGATATCAGCTGGGGCATCATCTCAAATGATGATAGTAATAGACATCTTGGTCCCTCAATAGAAGATGGGATTGCCAAAATAGTTCTGGAAATCATTACTGATGTTATAAGTCAAGGATCTGAATGGAAGGAAAATGCAAAACCAGAATCTGTATTATTTCCTTCCTCTAAGCTTCTTCTCAAGGAAGTCCACCCAAGAATGCTGGTGCATCAGTGAGACTCTTTAGCAGAGAGAAGAGATTCAAGGCCCACTGATGCTTGGAACAGCCACTCTCATCAGCAATACTGAGCTACCTGCTTCTCTTGCTGGGGAAGTCCTGTCCATGGAGCCGGCTTTACCAGCTGTGCAGTCATACTCAGGGTATGCAATGTTACTGATCTAGGAGCCCATGTTCACACATTAGGATCAACCCAAACCATCATATCCTATTGTATGTCTTCTTCCCCTCACCATGTCAAAGCTATGTTAGGTCACGAAATCCCTGAGAGCTCAGTCACACACAGAGTGCCCAGCTCAACAACAGAACCAGAGGTTCATGAAGTCAGTTTTGCTGTTATTGTGAGAAAAGACAAATTGCAAATTATCTCAATAAAAAGCTGTTATCATTTATACCAATAACAAGTTTTTTGGGTTCTCATTTCAAGCTTGATTATATTAGTACATTTATAGTGTCTTTTGTTTTTTCCCTGTGGCTGTACTTTCTTAAGAAGCTGGAAGACTAATAAACACTGATGCTCTTTTGCCACAGATTTCATCTATGATTTTGATTTAAAGCTTTCTGATCAGTATAGCTGACTGATCAAGCCACATGGCTGCAAATTACTTATCTTGGGTTCCCCTTCCAATTGGGTATAATAGAGGGGATGGCTGTAGAGAAACTCATTAAAGAACTCAACTATTTGGGAAGCTGAGGCAGGAGGACAGCCTGAGGCTAGGAGTTCAACACCAGCCTGGCAACATGGGGAGACTTCTGGTCTACAAAAATAAAAATAAATTATCTGGGTGTGGTAGTATGCACCTGTGGTCTCTGTTACTTGGGAGGCTGAGGTGGGAGATCACTTGAGTCCAAGAATTCAAGGCTGCAGTGAGCTATGATTGTGTTTCTGCACTCTAGCCTGGGCAATAGAGTGAGACTCTATCTCAAACAAAACAAACCAAAACAACAGAAAAAAAAAAAATGAAAAAGAAACTCGACTAATCTAAGCAACCAGCCTGAGTAAATTATCTGCCCCCTTCCATGAAACCTTGAAAACATAAAATCATGTTGTTTATTCCAAAGGCTAGTAGTTATCACTTTATCTTGGCTATTCTAAAGTGCAGTACTTTTGTGAATTTTGCTCATTAAGTAACTTACTGAAGTTTGATTTAGGAGTCTAGAATGGATTATAATGTTGAAGATTCTTAGGGATAATGTCAAGCTACTTGACATAATCAACCAAAAATGCTGTATATGAAAGGTGTTTTGTAAACCATTAAATTACTTAACCAAAGCCTTAGTCAAGAATCAGTATTAATTCTTCAGAATCATTCAGGCGTAGATTCCTTTTGAAAGTGACTTAAGATGCTCACAGATACTCTAGTTCTAGCCCTTTCTGAAATAGTCACAGGTACTTTCAACACATGGCTGGCCAGATGCTATCATTTCTGACAGTGGGTCTGAATTTAAGGAAGTTGTGGACAGGAACCTTATCTGAGCTGTCACCATCCTGACTCATCACCTTCAAGCAAATAATCAGGCTAAAAGGATAGGCTACTGGGACATCCTAGGAGGATGCTAGAGGAGATTGGCCAACGAGATTCACTGGACTCTTAGTCTCTCAACCTGTCACTCAACGCTCATCCATGGAAATTGGCTCTGATTCATTACTAATGGAGAAATAGTTCAAGACTTGCTTTGCATCCCTACACCTATGTTTGGATGAGGACTTCAAGAGTAAGAATACATTTCAGATACAGTTCTGGCTAAATTGTAGTCTTTGCATGAAAAAGAAATGACCTGGTCCTCGTTAAGAGCAGTGGATTCAGTCCAAGGTGGTTTCCTGATATAGCAGTTGAAGTTACAGAAGATTCAGAGTGCAATATATGTCCCTGCAAGATACTCTAGGGCCAGTAAGTGTTTGTAGCAGTAATTCCTGTCTGGTCATGCATCTGCTAGAATGTCGTATCTAGTACTCTGCACCCACTACCACCTCGTAGAAATAGCTTCACAAGTTATATGGAGGATTGGTGAGACAGGTGGGAGGGTATTCGCTCCAAGGAGGAGAATGCTGTGAGATAGTCATTTTTTCTGCCTTTATATTCTTGTTGGGGATATGTTTTTTAGGTGCCTGTAGCTGTCTCCTGCTGAATGGGCTTTGTTCAGAGATGCATTTGCCTGTATAAGGGTTGTGGTTTTAGAAGACTGCTTATCTCCCTCCTAGTTGCTCACTCTTACATAGGACAGCCATGTCCAGCTGTAAAGGTAATATACTGCACAGCTGTAAACAGCATCCCTAAGAACAAGTACATCAGGAAATGTCTTGGGGTTCCTAGTAGCAGTTAGTGATGAGAGGACCAAGCAGCTCCAGCCTTCTTGGTTAGCTCTGTGGCCTTAGGTAAGCTATTCAACAATAGTAGTCCTTCATTTCTGAGTCTGCAAAATGTGCATGGGTCCTGGGTAAGGAGAAGGCATCACCTGCTGACCTAAGGAAAGTGAAATATGAGTGAATGCCTTTATGCTTTCTTTATGGCATAAACATGTTAATTACACTCATTACACACCTCAGAGTGTCCAGTGCCAGCCTTTCCCCTGAGCCACTTCCTTTGCTATGGACCTTTCAGTTTTCTGGGACACTTTGGTAAAAGGATGGAGACAGCAATTAAATATGCCTTAGAATTATTGTCATTCCATGTTTTATTTTTGCCTTGGGTGTCTTTATGGGAGAGAGGAAAGGCCAGGAGAGGTATGGGCCAGTAGACCCCTGGCTACCCTTGGAGGTGTCCTTTCTCTGAACCCTGAGTTGAAAGCATTTATAGGGAAGGAAAAAGCTTAGATTTCTTCTGTTTAAATACTTTTCTTCCAATAGAAGACAGAGTGTGTGCCAGTGCCAGAGTCCTGGGTAACAGTGAGAACCTTGAAGAGGCAGTGAGGGCATAAAGGGTGTGCTCCTGGCTAGTGGGGAAGAGAGACAAGTTTGCTGCAGGGGTCTAGGTACCACTCGGCCAGCAGGATGGGCACTCTCGGTCAGTGCCTGCAAATGGTGTTGATGTCAGTTTCCTGTTCATCTGGGAATGTCCTGGCAACACATGCTGGTTTGTTTCAGGCTAAGCCACTACCTGGAGGCAGTGTGAATGCGAAGAAATTGGGTTGCTCCCTTTTTCTTTTAGAACAGTTTTCCTCTTAAATAGTTCTGTACGACAGTTGGAGCCAATCTATTTATAACTGAGTTTTATTGAACCTGATGGGGCTTCACTCTCATTGAGTCCATCAGCGGAGATTTCCCTCTTGGGCTTTTTTCATGGCAGGAGGGTTTCCTGGCTTAATGGGTGCTCTGTCACTAGTGCTCCTGGTCCCTGGTCCAGCTTCTCTCTTGGTTTGCTCTCAGTTTCTCATCCCAAAGGGAACTCACTACAGCCACTCCCAAAGAAACAAGAATCCTTTTTCTTTCCCATCTCCATCCTTCCCTTACTCCTGCCACTGCATTCTGCTACTCTCTCCCCACAAATTCCCTCAAAGCCTTGAGGATCCCAAGAAAGAGAAGGGCAAGGGTGAAAAATTTAAAACTGCCGAAGATGGATAGTGAAAACACCATGCATAAATAAATTTCAGCAAATCCCCCAGATGAACAATGATTGTGTGGTTGAAGACCTGGCTGAATAAGTGTGTCAGGTACTGATTGGAAGCATGATAAATGCAATGACCTAACAAAGGATTGACTTCTCCTGCAGACAGGCCCCTTTTAATGGATGGAAAGGGAGGAAGCTTCATTTAGAAGGGAAAGGCTGTTTGCTGTGCAGATATGACAAAGGGGAAGTAGACAACCATTGATTTACGTTTGGGAATGACAGTTGAAAAATTCAGCAATAATCATGACAAATGAGAAGAGATGCAGTCAGAGGAAAAAATGTCAATACGTTAAGCCTGCAAAGAAATGCCAAGGTCACAGAGAAAGGTTCCCAAACTTCTGGTTTTGACAACCTTAATGGAAATAATAGGAAAGATGAGGGTTCAGGTTAAAAGGGATGGCAGGGCATGAAGGGCTGCAGGTGTGGGTAATTAGTGGTGAGTTTGGAGAGGGAGTGGCAGGAAGTCCTTCTCCCACCACTGGGAAGCCGTCTGTCCACAAGCAACTGAGGTGCTTCCTGCTGCTGGCAGGCCTGCCCTCCTCCCAGAGGTTTGGAAAATCAGGCAAGTTATTTTAATGTCAGTAGTGACAGCAGAAAGAGAGAATGTGGGCTGGGTGTGCTTGTGATGCTTGACGGGGCACATCAAATCAGAGGTTTAGCTCTGATCTCAGGACTGCAGTGTGTCTGCCCCCTCATTTTTATTTTCATTTTATTTTATTTTATTTTATTTTGTTTAAAAGACTGATTATAAGTGAGAGGCAGTGAGCTCTAGGTTATCTGCCTGGTTGAGTTTGGTAAGATGTCTCCTTGTTTTATATTTATCATTGTTGTAAAGCACCCGGTACATTGAGTCCTATATTTCTGCACTCTAATAAGAGAGGCACAATCCAGGATGTTCTGCCTGTGGGCATGAGAAGTGGGTTTAAAAATGTGCATATGTGGATAGGGAGGGAGGTGACCTGGGAAGGTGTGGAGGAATCCTCAGACCTGGGTCATTGTTTACTACTAACTCTCTATGTAAATGTGGACAATTTTCTTTACTTCTCCAGAGTCTGACGTGCTTATCTTTAAAATGGAGAAATTCTGGAGGGAAAAGGTTTCTGTTATTCTCTTCCTGGTGTATAATTCCAGGATTCAATATTATATCTAGACATGGTGTGTGGTTTTAGGCCTATTTGCATATCTATTTGTATATACAAATACATATCTCACATATTTACCCGCACATATCTTTTTGCTTCACTGTGTTGGTCTGTTTGGGCTGCTGTAACAGATTACCACAGATTGGGTTGGTTATAAACAGCAGATACTTATTTCTCAGCGTTCTGGAGACTGGGAAATCCAAGGTCAAGGCAGCAGTAGGTTAGGTGTCTGGTGAGGGCTTACTTTTTGGTTCATAGACAGCGACGTCATATTGTGTCTTCACATAGGGGCAAACAAAATCTCTCTGAGGTCTCTTTTATAAGGGCACTAATCCCATTCAGGGGGGTTCCACTCTCATGACCTCACCACCTCCCAAAGACCCTACACCCTAACACCATCACCTTGTGGGTTAGGCTTTCAATATATGGCTTTTGGGACACAAACATTCAGATCATAGCATTCAGCCATGCATGTATTTCAGTATTTTAGTCTGCAGTTAACACTGTCTTCTCATCTTTATTTTGGTTTATTCTCATCTAAATATTGTTTATGGACTTAACCCTCAATATTATAAAATCATCCTTCTGTTTACTGGGTAAAAATGACGACTCATATAGTTTTTACTTTTGGGGGAAGAAGCCCTAATACCCTTAAAATACGTATATTGTGAAACCAGTTACCAGTTCCAAGAATGACAAGATAATCTCTGTGGGAATTCTTCAGCTTTAGACAATGTTTGAACTATGACTACATTTTTGCTAAATTTGTTGAACAGAGATAAATATTTTTAAAATCTTATTTTATTTATGTGAAATCATGTGCCAGGAAAAGCTCCACCCTAAATGAAAAATGATTTTATTTTAAGCCAAGCAACTCCTTTTAGATAAGCCTTGAGGAGAAGTTATCTCATTTAAAAGAATGAGCCATTTTGGAGCTGCTGTTGTATCACAATTCAAAGAAAGCCATTTTGGAGCTGCTGTTGTATCACAACCTTGTCAACCGAGTAGCTTGGGGGCCTGGCCCTCACAGGGTTAACCCCAAGCCTTGTGTCACCACTGGCACGTGACTGTTTTCATTTGAATTGTTTGAGCATGTGAAAGTTCAAAGTAAAGCAGGCGCTGGGTTTGAAAGCAACACTGCCCCCCGTAACTCAAGCATGTGCACCATCGAGTTGCCAAAAGCTCTCCAATTTCCATCAGTTAAGACACCCTTTAAACCATAGAAATGAAGGGGGGCAGGACTGGGTTATAAATGAGTGGGATCTGGTATTTGAGATAATCTTGGATCTATAATGGTTTCTTACGACTTCACTTCCACCTGGGGCTGCGGAGCGGGCGTGTAAGGAAAGAAGCCTCTTAGATTAAACATTTTCTAATCAGCTTTATCACTCATATCTGAATTTATCTTATTTGAGGAAAATGCCAATATATTAGCAGGCATGTATGATACACAAGGTGACCCTACCAACTTAATGACATAATACATTATCCTTAATGAAGTCAATATCTTGTCTTTTAGCTGTCTGTCTATTGGGGCGATTAATTGCAGTGTCATTAAAGTTAGCTCTCTTTTCATTTGAGCTTGACAAGTCGCATAAAACTAATGTTCTTAGTTATCAGCTACTGGAATAGGATGGAGGATGGAGGAAATTGTAGGACAAATAGGGGGTACTGCTACAGCTAACTTGAAGGACTTTTTCCAGTGACTGTTTCTTTAGGTCTCTCCTTTCCCCGACTCTCTTGTTAGGTGAAATTTAAGGCAAAGGTAGATGGCTCTGATTTAGCCAAGGGTTCAAGAAGGAGAGAAGAAGATGCTGCTGAGAATTACACCCAATTTGGGAGATTTTGAGCCATTTAGTAACAGGAGCTTGATTACTGTCAGGGTTTCTCCACTAAATAAATTTGCCACATTACCTCCTAGACCAAGCTGCTAGCCTAGCCTGAGAGAGGAGCCAATAAAGAACACTTGCAACCATGTTTTCATTTAGCTTTGAAGTTTTTCTAATTTAACAGGCTTTTTGGAAGAAGGGAGGACTGAGGATGGGAGAAGGGATTTGAGCCCGAACCATGCTTTGCAAATGGTTCCAATAAACACCAGCTCATCATGGGCAATGTGGGAGCTATAGCGCCTGGTCCGGCATTGTGAAGCCAAAGCATCACTCCCTGCCTTCCCCCTACCTCTGGAACTACGAGACAGGATGGCTGTAATTTACAGTGTGTTATCTTTGTCTATAGCGGCAAGATGATATGAAGTAAATCAAGGTACGAGTAATGAAAGACTGAGAATTTATTCCTTGGAGCACACTTTAAAGTGTAGTATCTGTTATAGTGGCACTGCCTGAAGACCCTGAAATGAGACTTGGATGAAGGGCAATAAAGCAGCATAGAGGCTCATGTTAATGTTGTTTGTCTGAGGTTAGTAATTGGGTTCCACTGATGAGTTGTGTGAAGACAAAGTGAGAATCCCAGCTAGTATTGTAAATCTTACATTGTTGGAACAAGAAGCAATCCTAACAAATATTGATCCTCTCCGTGCCCAGAGGCGAGGAGGGAAGCAGCGAACTGCAGAGCACTGGCTTGTTTCAATAGCACCAATTACCTTAGTGAAACCAGCGCTCGGCATGAAATCCCAGGGTGGCCGCAAACGGTGAATTAGCCATGATTAGGCTTTTTAGATGGATCCACCCAAAATCATGCCAGCTTAACATTCTGTCTCAATTATCCTTGTGGTCCTAAAAACATATTTTGTGTGAAGTGATGCCTTCCAGTGGTGAGGGGCCCTGGACCTGTGTGGACACCAGATGCAAATATATGGCCAGCTGCTGCCTTCAACACAGAGGGGCTGGAGTATGTGCACTTGAGAGTAACCACTGGACAGATGCAGCTTTCCACTCTGAATTCACCGAACACCCCATATTTGGGGGCATATACCCCACAAGCATTTGACTTTGTTGTTGTTTTTGGTTGTGTTGTGTTCTGTTTTCCCTATTTGTCATGAATTATGTCCTAAAGATCCTTGGAGAGATGTTCTCCAGGGAAGAAAAGGCATATCTGCTCTGTGATTTTGGGGGGCTGGCTTCCTGTTCATTTTTAATGTGAAGATCTGCTAAAGGTCTGTGCTCATCTTGTTTGGATACACAGTCTCCTTCCTGGGAATCTTCCCTGAGTTCTCACTGGGTTGCATTTTGGACCCATGGGAAAGAGAGAGTGTTGATAAAACCTAGAGAGGTCACATTCCACTTTGTTACTTCCTAGGAGTTCGCAGCTTTTCTCTCCTCCATTACCTTTGGCTGTGAGTGTGCAGTCAGTACTCTCAGAGGTCATTGCTCAGGCCAGATCCGGACTTTGGGCTGGGGTGAACTAGGTAGGTATTTGGCTCTCAGGCTTCCTAGTCCCCATCCTCTGTACAGCATCAACCTTGTGCACACTGCCCAGCCTAATGGCTTTGGCTGGGAGAAGAGCCTTCCCTGGGGGACTTCAAAGCATGTATTTGGTCTTTGATATGACACTGTGACATGTTTGTACCAACACACGTGCCTGTAGCAGAAGAAAGATAACATCAGACCCCCCAAATCTGGCAGAGGGTGAGCAAGAGTTTGGATGAAGAGAACTATGCACCTTCTGGGACTAAAATGGGAGAGGGCACATTTTCAGGATTCCACGACCCAGTCATTAATTAGGTGATGAATTCAACAGATATTTATTGAGTACCTAACTTAATTCTGGATACACAGTTGAGTAAGATGGAGTTTACATTCTAGTAGTGGGAGGTAGCGATGGTGATGGAATATAAACAAAATAGGGGCAATTTCTGATGTAAACTGAAAAATACAGAAGGCATTATTGGGGCAGTAAGCGGCTGGGGGTGGGAAGGGCGTGTTGATAACCAGGTGGACTGAAAGGCCTTTGTTCTCCTCATACTACACACCTGGCATCTGGAACCACCTGTCCCCTCATGCATCTGTGCCCAGTCTTCTTTCTGGTGGTTGCTCTCACACTGTTCTGAGGACAGCTGAAGTGCCCTGGACCCCATGTGTCTGTTCATTTTCCAAGGCTCAGGTAAAAAACCGTGCCTTCCACGAAGCCATTCTGGTTTCCACCAACTAAAAGTGAGAGTTTGCACCCTGAGTTCCTGTGTAACCTCCTATCTCTGTTCCACATTGGCACTTGGCACTTTCTGTCTTGTGTTAGAGTAGCTTTGTGTCCCATCTCATTGCCACTCCTTGCCTGTGAGTTCCTTAAGTACAGGAACTATGTACCTATAATATCTTATCCCTGATATACTCAGCAGTGTCTTGTGCTTAGTAGGTGCTTCATAGATATTCATTAAATAAAATAATTACAGAGAAAAGCTAGGGAAATTTATGGGGTGTGTGTGTGTGCGCGCGCGCGTGTGTGTGTGTTTTGAGGGGGTGTTTGAAATAGTCTGGGGTTTGATCTAATACATAGAAATGCTTCCATGAAATAGAAATGCCTTACAGTTGTGTGTAGCTATTTCACTGAGTGGGTTTGTTATATCTGAATGGACTGGTGATGTCTGCCTGCCTCTCTGGGTAACAAACAGATTTTGGAGGGATTGTTAACTTGAAGGTTGTAATAAAATCTTTACCACTCTGAACAGCTAGCATTGGTGTCTGCTAAGGGGGAACAAAGGCAAAACGTAGTTCTGTTGGTGAAAATAGTTTGACTGTGTTTAAAAACTAATCATTCTGCAAATGTCAACAAGCTCAGCAGATGCAAGCTAGCCACCTTATAGTTTAAATGGAGCCCTTCACCTTGTATTGGAAATGCCGCCGCCTCCAGCCCACCCTGTACTCCACAGGCCAGCTCCTGCTCTTCTGGCCAAGGAAAGGCGAGTAAGCAAGTCTATTGCCCGTTGGCCTCCTGAGACACCTCTGAGCATTAAATAACTAATGACTGTAAAGTGCTCCGTGAAAAGAGAGTGCTCTATAAAGTGTTATTGTTGGGGCTGTTAAAAATGGAAAACGACTTTTAATTTAGAAAGAGAACACTCAGCGTAAGGAGGGGTGGCTATAAAGCTTTTATCACCACTTTGCTTTCGGAGGCTTCTTAGCTGTTGGTGTTGGCGCCATGGTTTGCTTGCCCAGGGTTTCTGTCACCGTTCATGGGGTTTAGGAAAGATGCCAGCATCTCACTGGCATGGTGCCATCCTGATCCCCTTCCTGCATTGTAACCTCATGGGCAGATCTGCGACTTGATTGGCTTGGGTTGCCTAACATTGATTAGAATTTCCTAAGAGCGAGCCACCTGGAATGTAGAGTATCCTGTGATCTGGTAGCTTCAGGAAGCCCCCAAAGCAGCCATGCAGACCACAAACCACTTGTAAAGATTGGGGACTGATGACAATCATGCCATGTGGACAGTATCCAGGCCCTCCTTCCATCTCTTGAGGAAGAGGACTCAGCTCCTCTTTCTGTTCAATGAGGATATTGAGTTTTTATCCTAAATTCAGAATTTCACCAACTCCTTCTAGGCTCCTTGTTCATGTCCTACTCTCTCCGTGTCACATTTATGTGGTTGGGAGGTTTAAAATATAGTGTTATATCTCTGCAGTCTGTATTATTATTTTACATATTATACATTTTGTGTGGATTTGTAATCACAGCGTGTAGGGTTTACTTGGGCAGGTTCTTATTTCTAACATGTCATCCTGCCAGTGGGATGGAGGCTCTCTGGTCTTCTTTTTCTTTGGCTCCTCTGACTCCAAACACTTCAACACCTACCCTTCCTCAGCGACGTGCAGCCCCTTCAAGAAGAGAGCCCATAAACTCAGTGTTTATCATACAAATGTGGTGATGTGTTTGCATTTTTATGACCCAGCTAAGTGGTGAGTATTCATTTGTGCCACCTCACCCCAGATGCCCATCCAGAGGCTGAGCTGTTTATCATGCTCATCTCTTTCCCAAAGCCTGAACAAGGAGCTTGGGACCACTATAAACATGTTCCCTTTCATTAAAGAGGAAATTATTATCATATATTTTGGTAATAACCAATAACATTTCAAATTACTTACATTTATGGCTTATAATCAAGCTTATGCTTAACCTCTAATCCTCATGAAGCTGGTGATGATGGGCTCGGTAGTTAACCACTTGCGGGAAGTTAAGGGCAGGTAGAAATCCACCTGACCAGTAATTAACCAGAGAAGCAACCCATTTCTGCAGTTGAGATTATAAACACTGTGCTTGGTTTATGTTTAATTGGCAACAAGTGAGGTGAACCCCATTAGTTTTGCAGTGATGCCCTGGAGGATTTGGCCTGGTCAACTTCTCATCAATTAACATGCTGATGAGGGATGCTGGTTGCTGCACACTGGGTCTTTGGGTTCCTGGTCTTTGTTTCTTTAGCTGAGCATTTGAGGAGATTGCTTGGAACACAGTTCATGGCTGGCAATTGAAGGATCACAGAGACATTGCTCTCTCTGTAACTATGTGTTCTGATTGTGGTTTTCAGTAGTCTTTTGTTTGAAGTCCTATCATCCATGAGTCTGGATTTGTGTGGGATATGAACTACTGTGATGCTACAAGTCATGTACTTAGATTGGCTTTTGAGTTGACCATTCATTTGGAGAGGCTTATATAAAGAAATGGGCCACTTTGTGGTCAGACCATTTTTGTCTCCAAGTAGGTTAGGAACAGGGATCCAAGGGAGTCTGGTTCCGGGATGGATGTTTCTTAACTGTTAGATGAAGTTAAAGGGTTCTAAATTGGATGGCTTAGCAAAAGTACCCACTGATGTTTTCAGCAAAAAAAAAAGGACTATGAGATAGAATCTTCCAGGGTCCACTCTTGTTTCACTGCTTTGAGGATTATACCTTTAGGCACATTTTAACTTCTAAATCATCCCACCAGGAATCTCCTATGACACTCATGGAGGAGCTTTATAAACAACTTAGTCATCCCAACAACCTGTGATGAAAGTACTATTCTCCCACCATTTTGCAGATGAGAAAACAGAAGCTCAGAGAGCTTCAGTGATTTGTCCTAGGCAAAACATCTAAAAGGTACACAGCCAGAAATAATTAGTTTTGTCTAATATCAAAACTCATGCTCTTAACTGCTGTACTTTATTCTTACTTTTATGTCATTAGAAAGAAAAATGTCCCAAGCAAGTGGAATTATCATGGACTTCCTCTCTGTTATAGAACCAAGAATGTGAATTGATCTCCTGTGATATGTTAGCTGCTGTATTTGGGACTCATTGGCATATTGGGAGATATTGACATATTAATCCAAATCAAACAGTTCATTTTTGGATGATAAACTATTAGAGATTATTTGCTCAGTTTATTAGCAGCAGTGGATTAGAGATTGGCCATGGCTGCTTAGCTTCATGAAATAGTAGGGCTGAAAGGAGCTTTGGGTAGTTATCTAGCTCAATTCAACACTTATTCAACAATTATTTATTGAGGACCTGCTATATGCTCATGCTGCATGTGGTTGTATGCTCTGCTCTGCTGTCTCACATACACTTATAATCATATACTACAATGTTAACATTTTGCTTAAATCGCTATATATCTTTGAAAGAAATTGAAAGAAGTGAGCTTTACATGTTACCCCATATTTGTCTTTTCCACTGATCTTCATTCCTTTTTGTAGAAGAGAAATTTCATCTGGTAATATTTCTTTCCAGCCTGAATAATTTCTTTGAATATTTTTTCTTTTATCAGCTTTCTGGCAACAAATTCTGTTTTTGTCCATCCAAATTTGTCTTTATGTTGCCTTCATTTTCGAAGAATATTTTCATTGGATATAAAATTCTGACTTGATTTTTGTTGTTTTAGCAGTTTACAGAGGCCATTCCATCATCTCTGGCCTCCATTGTTTCTTATGGGAAGTCAATTGTTACTATTTAATCATTGTTCCCACATGATGTATCATTTTTCTTTGCTTTTAATATTTTCTCCTTATCTTTGATTTTCAGAATTCAGAGGTTAATATTCATAGGTATGATTTTCTTTGATTTTGTGCTATGGATTTCTGTAAGTTTCTTGTGTCTGCATGTTTAAGCTTTCTGTTTTTACCAAATTTGTGGGGTTTTTTTTTGCCATTGATCTCCATATATATTTTTTTCTGCTCCATTCTATTTTTTTCTCCAACTGAGACTCGAATTGCATGTATGTTAGACCATTTAAAATACTCTCATAGGTCACAGTGTCTCTGTTTACTGTTTCTAAAATCCTTTTTTTCTGTATCCTTCTGGTTAGATAATTTCTATTAATCTACCTTCAAGGTCACTGAACTTTTCCCATTTCTGTTCTCCTGTTAAGGTCAAATCATGTGTGTGTCTGTGTATATACACATATATATCTATATGTATATATATAATAAAATATATATGTATATTTTATTATAAATATTGTGCTTTTTAGTTTCCACATTTTCTTTGGTTCCCTTTAAAATTCTAGTTCTCTAATGAGAATTCTCTTCTATCCATCTGTTCATTCATTATAATCATCTTTTCCCTTAAGACCTTGTTCGTGCTTATTACAGCTACTTTAAAGCATTTGAGTCTTAATTACAAAATCTGGGTTATCTCAATGTTAATATCTACTGGCTTTTAACAAAACTCTTGACTATGGGTCACATTGCCCTATTTCCTATTCTTATGTTGTCTAGTAATTTATTGTTGTGTCCTGGACATTGTAGACAATACATTGTATAGACACTGATAGATTGCAATTTCTGGTATTACCTTTCCCTCCTCCCCACCTTTTAAAAAGCATGCTGAGATTTTGTTCTAGCAGGCAGCTAACTTGGCTGGACTCAAATTACTAATTGAGTCTCTCATGTGGAAAGTAGCCCCTGAAATCTGTGGTCAGTTCTTTCAGACTTCCAGTTGTTACTTTTCACTCTGTCTTGTAATCTTCCCAGCATATGTGCAGTTTAGGGTCATCTCAGGATTTAGTTGTAGGATTTTGCAGATTTTGTAGCCTTACCCTTTGTTGTTCTCTTCTTTCTGGGATCACTCCCTTCACTTTCCAACTGTTCTGCCAGTGGCAAAATTCATCCTTAACCACCCAAGAAGAAGCAGAAAGGTGACTTCCTGCTTGCATTTTAGCCACTCCGTCTTGCAGACTTCTGTTAAGGGCCAGCTTCCATCTAGCTTCTGTCTGCTTTTGGTTTCTTTCCAGTACTCACATGTAGTAGTTTTTAGAATATTTTGTCCAAATTTTATAATTTTCATCAATGGGAGGGTTTGTTTAATATAAGCTACTCTATCATTACTGGAAGTTGAACTTTAGATCTTCTCATTGTTTAAGAGAAGACGGAAATATATAGATTTTTTCTGTGAAATCTCTTGATTATTTACTCTGGGCAGCTACATTGATATTTAAAACACCTTGTGCAGGGAAAAAAATCATGCCTATAGGCTAAATATGGCCCCAGACCCTCAGTTTGCAAAATTTGATCTAGTTCAGCTTGCCATTTTAGAGATGGGGAAATAAGTTCAGAGAGGGGATGTGACTTCTCTGAGGCCATCTGGTATATCATTGCAGATTTTGAACTAGAACTAAGGTTTCCGACTTTCAGCTATATGTCTCTTTTGTTAGGCCAAGTTATTGTCCCTTTCTCTGTCTGCTAGAATAGGCAACTGCTCAGATGCACTGGCTAGGATTCCCATGGGAGACATCAGAGAATAACCCCTGCAAAGAGTGGGAAAGCAGTAAGACCAGCTGGAGAAGGAGCACCATTGTGGGCCATTACTGGACTGCTTTTTTCTCTTCCACTTGGCCCACTTGATATTTGGGGCACTGTGAGGACAGGCAGACAGCTGCCTGGTGGACTGACTCAGTCCTCCTGAATCTAGCTCTCTTCCAGTCATTCTTATGTTTAAGGTTACCAATTCTCCGCCGTGCCCATGTGAGCTATTTGATGTTCTCATCCAAAGCACTGTCACGCTAGATAACTTTTTTCCTGAACTCTGTCCTGTCACCAAATGTCACTGTGCCCCTGTGCAGGGAGACATGGAGCATCTGACTGCACCTGGGCCTTGGGATGCTTCTCTCATAAATGGCAGATTTAGGACCAGGCAAGGAATTGGTGCACCAGCCATAAATCCTGAGAAGAATAATGCCAGATTCATTTGGCTGCTGGCGTTTGATTTGTGGGTGTGTGAAAGGTCGCACAACCTCTTAGAGGAGTATGGTGGGGAAAATATGGTTCAGATTGCCCATCCTAGCTCCTTCTTGGGCTTTGGATGCTTTACAAGTAGACAAATGGAAACATTAAATATTTGGGATTCCAGATCTGGTCCTTTCCCATTTTATAACATTAGTAACTTTGTCCTTAAACCTTAGTTTCCCCTTCTGGGCTCCTTTCATCTTCTATGGTAGTTACATCCCGCCTGCTACAGACTCCTCTCATGTTCTCGGCCACTCACCTTAGGCAGGGGTCCACTCTTAGGAGAAGATCTTATGTCAGCCACAAACCCCCAGCACAACAACACTGCAGAACTCTAAGAAACCTTTCAAGACTTCTGGTTGAACACCTTCACGTCACATACGAGGAACTGGGGCTGAAAGGAACAGGAAGCCACCTGAAGCCTGTAGCTGGTTAGGGGCAGAGACCATCTGGAACTCAGTTTTCTAGGCCCTGCCCCACCCATCCAGTGCTTTTCTTCACCTCACTGGAACCATTTTGCTTTGGCGTGAAATTGTCTAAACCATTTTATCTGGGGTAAAAATCCTCTCGGCCTAAGGGTGGACAATTTGCCCCACCTTCTCTTGCCCTTAATCCTGGTGTGGTACTAGTTTTAACTGTATGAAATTGCCAATATCTGACCAGTTTTGACCTACAAAAATGTCAGTTTTATGCGGTTCAACCTAATTCTGGCCTTTTTCTTTGGGTGAGTGTTGATTTGGGGGATGAGTTGGCTCAGGTGACCAGAACATGGTGCTGATGAGCTGAGATCACAGGTCAGAAGACTGTGTAGCTTTCCAAGCTTGTCTCTTTCCCCATGCTAGTTCGCAAGCCTCACTTCAGGCAGCCATCGCGACAGCAGTGTTCCCATTGCTGGGCTCTGGATATTCATGTAGGCAGGTGCCCAGAGTGCGAGGAGGCCCATGTCCATTCCATGCCACTGCAGTAGAAGGGAAGGGGAGGGACCCTTGGGTACTGATGAGCCTGACTTTGAGTGCTGGGTCTACCCCTTTTAGCTGGGTGACCTTGGGCAAGTTCTTAAGTTCTCTGGTTTTTAGTTTTCTCCTTTTTAAAATGAGAGTAAAAAGATTTTCTTCATGATTTGTGAAAGTTAAGTGGCACGATATGCAAAAGTACTTGGTCAGTGCTTGGCACATAGTAGGGACTCTATAAACAGTTATTTCAGAAAACACACACATACTTCACGGTACCAGAGTGCTGAGCCTTTGACTTTGGGCAGCACTTTGCACCAATTCATAGGTCTCTCCCCTTTCTGCCTGTCTCTTCTGAATCTTAGAGCTCGTTGTTTCAATGTTCTTGCTCGATTATTGGATTCTGTAGATAAAGTTTGTCCTCACAGGGAGACTGTATTTTTGTTGAGGGCAGTGATATTATTTGGGATCCCCACTATTACTTCTTCAGCCTTAGGTCCATAGAAGGGCCTTGAATGAAATAAGTTGTTGAATAAAACAAGCTTCTTTGCAGACACTCACATGCCCACTGTATAATCCAGTAGAGACCTCCCCAGCAGTGTTTGCATAATGTTATACGTTCCAGCCCCACATTTAATGGTTGGTGATTGTGAGGGTTAAAGGTGGCTTTTCTCAAATTGTAGACTGGCTCTTAGAGTCTGACACCAGCACTCTATGTCCTTTGAGGGGAGAATTCTCCTTCCACCCATAGATTATCAGGGAATCCCAGCCAAGTTCCAATTGCCCTGTGATAATGCAGTACTTTGTTCCCGAGCAGGTTAAGAACTGATATCCCCATTATGTGGCATATCATGAAATGAATGTTATTGTTAAGTGTAAGGACAGGGCATATTAGTGGTATCTTTTATTACGCAGTCTTCATTATAAAAGAACAGCTATTGCTAAAGTAGTCCCCATTTGATAGGTAGTGGGACATTGTTCTTGTGCTGTTGGTGCTGATTAAGGCTGGGATAATGCACTGTTCCTGCCTGTTACGTCCATCAGGAAACAAGGCCGACCAAGGTAAAATAGATGAGCGTATGTTGGCGACAGATTAAAAAGACCAGTGTAAAGTCCATTAATAATTCTCATATTTAGGATTTGGTTTCTACTGTACTTACTGAATCTGCAACATTTAATCTCTTCTATGCGAGACCAGCTGAGAGAACCTTTTTTTCCCCCTTCTGAGTGATAGGCCTGGATTTTCTGAGACAGTGCATTTGTCTGTCAGGACCCATGGCTGCTGTGGTGATTTACTTGCCGTCAGATGATGTTGGTGTCCGGTTGGTGATATAGCCTTGCTGGATATGGGGAAATTTGTTACCTTTAGCTTTGACAGGAAGATAATTGCTGATGGTTAACAGAACTGAGCCAAATCCATTGGTTTTTCAGTAACACAAGCATAGGACTAGCTTTGAGAACCCTGCTTTTCCCTGCATACACTTCAATTCTAAGCTTTTGTGTGTGTGTGTAAAACGTGTGTGTGTGCATGTGTGTGTTTGCTTCTTGAGGGAAATGCACCAGACTCCAGATTATTCTCCTTCTTTTAAAAAAAATTGCTGCAGCATACTAGCATGAGGCCTGAAGGAGTGTTTGTTCACTCTACAAAGAAAAGACCTTAGGTGAGTTGGAAGTGGGTGTTTAGGAGGGGTGTCCTGGAATACCAGAAGCAGCTGGCCACTTGCAAAAAACGTTTGTCATTAGTAGGGCATTGTTTTGTTAGGCATCTCTCCTGAGAATACATAAACCTGGGCCTCCATCATGTAGCTTGTCAATTTGTCTTCACGCTGTGCAATCAAGTGATTGGTTCAACAGTGCCTTGTAATGTTTGAGCCTTGAGGGCTTCTCAGTAAAAGTCTTAAAATGTTGGAAAGAAACTTAGAAAGTCTCAGGGGATAGCCATGTGCTTCAAAGAGCAGCGTGCAGGTTCTGGACCTGGGATGATGATGGGCTCACGTGGTTTTCCTAGACACAAGAGTTGGGGGAAGGCCACGGGGTATAATTTGAGGAGTCTTAGGAAGAAATTTAGAGAAAGAATAGAACTATCCTCTAGCCCTTCCTCTCTCATCCTTTGGCCATTACAATGAAGGGTCCCTGGGAAGCCCCAATATTATGCTTCTCTCCTTGGGCACCCTCGATTTGGAGCTTGTGATGGTCTACCTCAGTGGCACAACAGGCTTTGAAAACACCCATATTTACCCATAGGGAAGCTTGCTTTTTGAGGAAGCCAGAGATGCAACCTTCTATCTGCAGGTACTGTGTACCGAGAGCACCAGTTCTCACCTCCCTTTTCTTCTGCCCCAAGGAAAATTTCCATTTTGCCCCAAGATGTTGCAAAGAGGGCATGAAGTGTGGATACCACCAAGGCTGCCATGTGCTAGTGTCATGACGTTTTCTTGGTGACAGGAATACTCTTTCTGAAGCCCAGAGAACTCTAGGTCCTTCCAGTTTTGCAGGAGAGGGTCTCTGGAATCACCTTGGTTCCCCAAAGCAGAAAATCTAGAAGAGTCCTTGCCAAGACGGCAAAATGTGTGAGGGGAGCCAGATGTTGCCCTCCCTGTTCAGCCCTGAATGTGGGTGGCTGTGGCCTTTGGAGGCTGGGCTCACCCGCCTTCCTCATTGCTCACATCTGTCCAGTGACCAGGTACTCATAATCTTTTATTAAGAGACTCATCAGCTCTGCCCTTCTTTCCCTCTCTGTAGCTACTGTCCAGGGCCAATGGCACTCATCACTTCCTCCCTCAATGTTTGCAATGGCACCTCAGCTAGTTTGTGCCTTCAGCTTCCCTGTCCTTTAATATATGCTATTCATTGACTTGAAGCTTACCCTTCTAAGACCCTGAGCTGACCAGAGAGCTCTGACAGCAGTTTGCTGTGTCTCTATTGCTTCCTACCTTATGTCATAGACAGCTCTGTTCACACTTGCCCCATCTTTCCTTCCAGACTGCACCCTGTTTGAGGGCCGACTCAGCATTTTGTGTTTGTTCTGAGATGTTCATTCCTTTCATTCCTGCTTGTTTAGTTCTCTTATCATTCAAGGCCCAACATCAGAGCCATCACTCCTGGGAGATGTTTTCTCTTTCTGCTAATTGAAGTCCTCTTCGGGGACTTGTTATATTATTAATGACAATACTTTTTGTGCACACCTACTAGCTGGTAAGTCCCTTGAAGGCCAGGGCCCTATGGTGCCCTACTCTGCCTCCCTATCACCTGGCATTGCCCTCTGCACACAGTGATCACTCAGGAACCTTTAATGAGTGAATGAATGAAGCTAGAGTGTGATGATCTCCTTATGGCTCCTGGATTGTTTCTTGCTAGTGCCTGGTAAATGACTTAGTTTTCTATGTTGATGTTTTATTGAGAACCTACTGCGCACACATCAGTGGTTAGTCCTGGAAAGCAGGGTAAGATCCATGTGCCACCACTTCCTGATTCCATGCCCAAGGCAGACATCACTGGTGGCCACAATGTTCACTCTCAGTGAGGCCCAATATCGTCTGTGAACTTGGCTCCACATGTCATTCCTGGCAGCTGCTACCCATCATTAGTTAGTATTTGAAGTGTAACTGTCCTGCCATCCCTGGTTCAGCTATGATGAGAGGTCCTGAGAAGGCTGACATTGTCCTTTCCCAAGGGAATTTACAGTTCACTAAGGAGATTAAGTAAATATTTTAAAAGTACTTAGTATGTGGAAGATTTAAGTAGTCACACAAGACACTAAGTGGTTCAGAGCTAAGCGAGTGGTGGTGGGAGGTAGCAGGCAGTAATAATCGGGGGAGCTTGGAAAGTGAGGAATGCTGAGCCACTGCAGTTAGAGCCGACTTCCTGGAGGAGGTGGCTTTAACAGCTAGAGGAATTGGGAGAACAGTCTGTGGCAGGAGGAGAAACAGCCCGAGCAGCTCCTCAGAGGAGGCAGGCCAAAGAGGGAAGAGCTTTAGATTCTTTTCTTATGGTCAGGGCAACCTCTAGCAATGGAAAGCCCAGATGTCTCAAAGACCTGGACGGCACTGCCATGGCATTCTCCTTGATTTGCGAGCTGGTGCATAGTCCTGAAGAGTCCCTTTTAAAATTCTTCACTCTGAGGAATCACTTAAAACAAATCATGATTCTTGAAATCTGCCTCTAACCCCCAAATCGTTTTTTTTCCATGGTGAAGAACTGGAATATTTCTGTGTGTTTGCTTTGCTCTCCATGGGTAACCTCTCTTCCCGCATGATAAATACACATTTGAAAATATTGATTTGCTGCTACCCCTTTGAAAAGCTTAAGAAGGCTGACCTCTGCCTCAGCGTTCTCTGACTTGAATTTTTCAGACTGACCAATTGACCCCTGGAAAGGCTGAGAAACGTTACCTGCGGTCCTGGAGGGACTTTCTGGGGGACGGAGGCCACGGTGGTGGCGGCCACTTGGCAAATGCCTGAAAGGAGGGCCTTTTAATAAAATGCAGTATGTCCATGGCTCAAATCTATGACTTTTAAATAGCTCCTAGGAAGAGGAAAGCCTCGATGGTGGAGCCCAGGAGTCACCCCGGGGGAAGTGCCATTTTCCAGACTCATCTCAGAAACCCTGGGGTCCCCTCAGCCCCAAGTACGTGGGGCTGTGTTGGGCCTCAAAGTTTGCTTCTTCTCAACCTCCCACCCCCACCCCGCTGATTGCTCCTCGTTTTATTTTCTTTCCTTGGTTTTACCACGGTATGACCTCGTGTTGTATTTTTTCTGAATGACAATGAAAGTAATTGAAAATATTGATTGGCAGTACAGTTAAGTTGTCAACACAACCATTTAATTTGTCAGGAGGACTTGTTACATTGTCAAAAATCATATAAAAAAACTCCTTCAGTCACTGATGATATACATTAGAGATGTTCGTGAATCAAATGGGCCATTTTGGAGATAAGTGTTGAAGAAAAATTCTGAAATGGGTTTCTTCAGATACGTTTGTGTTCTCTCCCACTCTCTCTGTCTCTGATCACACATTACAAAGAATATTGAAACGATTTTGGCAAGGCAAGGTGAGTGAGGGATACTTTTTTGAGTAGAGGCCTCACTAAGGGTATCATGGCAGAAATAAGATCATTTATAGCAATTAAATTAGAAGATTCTAATGCGGATGCCATCAAGTTATTTATTAGGACAAAAGGGTTGGGAAGTTCCTTTCCTCCTTATATGTAGGATTTAAAATATGTGTCTTGGAATATTTTTTTCTTACAGAAATTCTTTTTTTCTTTTTTGAGACAGAGTCTCACTCTGTCACCCAGGCTGGAGTGCAGTGGCGCTCTCGGCTCACTGCAACCTCCGCCTCCCGGGTTCAAGCAATTCTCATGCCTCAGTCTCCCAAGTAGCTGGGATTACAGGTGCACACCACCATGCCCAGCTACTTTTTGTATTTTTAGTAGAGATGGGGTTTCACCATGTTGGCCAGGCTGGTCTTGAACTCCAGATCTCAGGTGAGCCGCCTGCCTCGGTCTCCCAAAGTTCTGGGATTATAGGTGTGAACCACTGTACCCAGCAGGAAATTGTCTTTTTAAAAATTATTTAATTTTTTAAGAGACAGGGTCTCGTTCTGTTGTTCAGGCTTGAGTGCAGGGATGTGATCATGGCTCACTGCAGCCTTGACCTCCTGGGCTCAAGCCATTCTCCCACCTCAGCCTTCTGAGTAGCTGGGACCACAGGCACACACCACCATGCCCAGCTAATCGGTTTTTAAAATTTTTTATAGAGATAGCGGTCTCACTATATGGCCCAGGCTGGTCTTGAACTCCTGGCCTCAAGCGATCCTTCTGCCTCAGCCTCCCAAATTGCTGGAATTTACAGGTGTGAGCCACCATGCCTAGCAGGAAATTGTCTTTTAGGGGCTCTTGGCTGCTGACTCTGCCAGCCCTGTGTGAGGCTGAGTGGGTAATACCAGCTTCCTGTTCAGATACGTGGGGCCCTGTTGAAACCCTCCTGCATTTTCACTGCTGCTAGTAATTTAGTTCCTGAAGGGTCTATGTGCCCAAATGGAATTGGAAGTAGCTTTATTTATTTTAGATTAATTTAAGAATAGTGCTATCTGCTACCCCTTGGTCAAAATGAGTCAAGTCATTCTTGACATTGTTAGTTTTTCGCTCTATTTAATAAAATAATGTATTAGGGCTCAGAAATCCAACTTGATTCAGCTTGAGGGAATAAAGGATTTTATTGGAAAGCTACTCGGGTCACTCCTATAGTTCACAGGAGGGCTGGTGTGGTAGGCAGAATACTAAGAATGGCCCCCACAGTATTCCTTGTCCCCTAGTGCCCAGCCTCTGTAATGTGATGAGATATCACTGCCCTGATTCTGTTGTGTTACTTGGAGTGGCGGATCGTAAAAAGGGGGATTATCCAGGTGGGCCGAATCTAATCACACAGGATCTGAAAGCGCAGAACTTTCTTCACCTAGTTGAAGCAGAGAAAGTCCTAGATATTCAAAGAGAGAGAGGGATTTGACATGCTCTTGCTGGCGTGACAATGGAGGGGCTCACGAGAAGGATCCGGCAGCTCCTAGAAGCAGAAAGTGGATCACAGCCAGCAGCCAGCAAGGAGTCAGAGACATCAGCTGTACAGCTGCAAGGAACTGAATTCTGCCTGCCACCTGAATGAGCTCAGAAGGCGATCTTTTCCCCCAGCGTATCTGGTTGAGAGCACAGACATGTGGGGACTAACACCTTGATTTTGGCCTTGTGATACCCTGAGCATAGAACCCAGCTGAGGGATGGAGCAGTTGTGTGCAGTCCTAGGATTGGGGTTGTGCACCTGACCAAGGTCTATCCCGATGATAGGCAGCCCCCCACCGTAAGCTCATATGCAGCCCCAAAAGAAGGGAATGCAATTCTGGGAAGATAATATAATAAATGCTTGCTAAAAGTAATACTGCATCTCATGTTGCTAAAATGCATGTTTTTCACATTTTATGACTCTGAAATGGGGGTGCATCTTTCCAAAGCATGGTGACTTCTGAAAGAAAGCTGCTGGCCAGGGTCTGCCATGTTTGTCTCTGCCTATGCTTGGGCAGCCTTGGCAGCTGTTCCTGGTGGCTCCTCTCAACTGTAACCCCTAGGGTTTCAGTCAGCAAACCACTGAACGGCCATTTGAGGAAAGACTCTAAGTCTGGTTATTGTCTGAAAACCTTCTGTTGACATTTCCTGGTAAGATTGAGAAAGTGCTAGTATCAAAACTTGCAGAACGCTTGTTGGCGGCTGCAGCAGCTATGCTCTTGAGTGACAGAGAAGATGATATTTTGTGTGAGAAACACAAACATCGATAAACTCTGAGTTGAAAATTGATTCTGAAAAGTCAGGCAGTGAGTGGGAGAAGTTTTGGGAATGCTTTATTCCATGTATTTCACATATGTATATTTTTATGAATGCACACAAGTGATAAAAGTCTGTGTCTACATTAATCCAAAAGAGCTATTTTTAAAAGTATAAAATAAAAATGCCAAGTGATTGGAAAGCATTGTGTTGCAGTTTAATTGCTTTGTTTTTCTCAGTGTTACATAAAATCATGCCATATTAAAATCAATGGCACATTAGATTCATATAATTTTAAATAAAACATTTTAGTATATTACACATTGGTTATCTTGTAAGACAGGGATATTTTACTTGGAAAAGTGGAGACTGGGGTTTTGGCATTGTGATGGGCTGCAAAAATTGGTGTCTTTTAAAATTCAGAATTGCTGAGGTGTCTGTTGATTAGACTGTAAGAGAAAGGACTGAATGCTTGATGCAGGTTAAAATTGTGCCAATCATGTGTCCCAGCCTCCATGCTCCACGAACATTTACTGCCACTCTCTGCCACCTGAGATGCCTCTGAGCTCTCACCTGGAATCTGTGATTAAACATGAGTTGGTTGGGAGGTGAGGCATTGAGACCATGAGTGGCTGGGGTAGGTGTCCTTGGAATTTATAACATGGCTTTGCTTTGTTTCTGGCCCAAGGTGGTATTCTGCTGTCACAGAAAGAACACACCAGACCACATTTTCATGGCATCTTTACCATTACCTAGCTGTGAGACTTTGATCTCAATATTTACCTGCTTTGGTAGTCTCTATTTCTGCATTAATATAACAAAAGAGCTAAACTATAGTGCCTCAAATTTTGTTTCTAGCACTAATATTTTGTTTTCAAAAAATGTGCTCAGTGTCTCCCTTGTTGCATTTCTTTGACTTCTCATTTCTGGTATACATTGGTTCGTATTTTTGGAGTTCCTGTGGCTTGCTGAGCCCTATGCTGAGTTATGCATGGGAGAAAAGCTGAAGATGGTATCCTTATCCTCAGGGAGCTCTTCCATGGCATTCCAGAGAGAGGATAGATATCTGAAAATGGGAGTATTTCTTTATTTTTAATATAGCATGAAAAAAGAAAGTTTATTAGTTATCTATTGCAATGTAATACATTACTACAAAACCTAGTAGCTTAAACCAATTTATATTTATTATCTCCTAATTTCTATGGGCAAGGGATTTAGTAGCAACTTAGATAAATGGTTCTAGCTCAGGGTCTCTAAAGAAATTGTAGTCAAGATATATTGTCAGGACTGCCGTCACCTGAAGGCTTGACTGGAGCTAGAGGATATGCTTCCAAAATGGCTGACTTGCACAATTGTTTGCAGGAACTCTCACTTCCTTTTGAAAATGGGAGTATTTCAAAGACCATGTGAGTAAGCAGATAGCAGAATGAACTGTGTGGATTATTAGGAAATACAGTCTTCTGGAGAGGGTTTTGTTTTGTTTAGCAGAGAACAAGCTGGAGGATGAGGGGTAAATGGTCTGTTAACTTAAATAAATCAGCAGCGCTTATTGTGTTTGTCTATTGGGGTCTCTGAATTGCCTCTCATTTGTCCTCATTCTGGGCATTCAAATGGGGCTGGTGTCAGCTACAAAACACATAAGGACCTGTAGGCACCATTTTTTGCTCTGGGCTTAAACACCTCTGAAACTCAAAATGGTAATTGGATGTCTGAGCCCCCTTTATTCTACCACCATCACTGTACAAGTGTGGTCCCTGCCATAGCCAGTTCAGGGTCCTCTAATGCCCGTAGTCTTTCTCTGTCCTGAGGTCATCATGGGGCCCAGGCTGCTTCTACCTCGTTGCTCTGCCGTTCTTTAACTGGTCATTCTTGTCTTCGTGGCCAAAGCTGGCTTACCAGCACAGCATTTGTGCTGTATTTCATGGGAAGAAGAGAGGCAGCATGAAGCACAGCCAGCTTCCTTTTTAAGGATATGACATCAACTTGCACACAGCACTTCACTGATATTCCATTTGCTTGATCTTAGTCACATGGCTTCACCCAGCTGCAAGGGTAGCTGGGAGATGTAGTCTCTAACTGGGCTACCGTGGACTTTTCCCCATGAAGAAGTGTGCAAGGAGGCAGTTACTTGTCTGCCACAACTGCTACCACTGAAATCTTTGCTTTCTTTGCCTTCTTTTACACTAAGCAATGAGTTCCTTGCAACTAGCATTTATACTTTTTTAATGGTCACAGTGTTTATAATAGAACTTAGTTCATGGTAGATACTTAAGAAGTGTTTGCTAAATGAGGGAAACAATCCATGAATGAACGAAGAAATGGACTGATGATGGCACACACTATTTGGGGCCCTTCTTTCTTGTATCCTAAGAAATAGTCTTTGTATTTGAATACATTTAGCTGAACCGTTAGTGGGCTATGCTGAGTTCAACCTGTAAGAGGATGCTTGGCTTCATCTGCCATGTGGTCTTTGAACCCAGGACTGGGGAGATGAAGGAATATTTCATTAATCCTTGCACCATTTAGTCTCCTTATCAAATGGCCCAGGCCTATTCTTTGTTACAGACAACAATGAAGGGTGCCTTTAAGAAATCTCCAGTGAGTACCGAGGCATTGCAGATTAGGTCAGTAGAACTGCTGCTAGGTTGAGCATGATGGATGAGCAGGAGAATGAGTTTCTGCTGCACAGTATTGTGAAATCTTTTCATTGTCACCAACGGGCCTATGAGGAACTGATGAATGAGGGAGCAAGTGTCAGAAACGCCCTTCCTTGCCCCAGTACAGTTTTAATATCTCCCTGAGCTACAGGATGAGTATTGATAAAAGTAAAGTTTAAAAATAGCCACGGAGTGATGGGTAGCCATGATTTAAGGAGAACAGCAATGGGGTTAGAGAGGGTTCATTTTCTTGAAAGTGCATGAGCGGGAGAGAGCGAGAGGAGGAGAGAAGCAGGAGAGCTGGACTGTGAGGGGAAAGAGCAGGAGGCTTTTATAAGAAGCTAATGTGATGAGGATGACGAGGGCTCTGATGGATGAGTTAGCTCCATCTGGTCGCAGTATATGTAATAAATAGCTGTGCTCGGGTTTGACCTCTCCCTTACCAGACACATCTTTCTCTTTGGGGATATCCAGGAGGCAGCTTCCATTAGAGTAAAGAACCCGTCATGAGCCAGAGCTGAGGATGTTTATGGGCTTGTGCAGAGGGCAAAAAGGAGATGGTATCCAAGTTACAGGTTTATAAACTGAAAACTGTAGCCTGTGCGCCTTGCTGACGATGGTGCTGGTGACAGAAATGCATTTCCAGGGTTACACTGCTACTGATGTGAGGAGGAGAAGGATGGGAGGAGGGTGGCTGAGGGGTGGCCGGCAGCCCCAAGGGCTGCTTCAGGTACATCTTGGTTTCTTGCTTATTGCATAAACAGGGCGCCTTTGTCACACCTTCCCTTTGCTGTGAGCAAATGTTAAATTAAGCTGGAATTGAATGGGTCTGTAACTAGGTATATAATTCTTAACTGGGATGGTTTGGGAATGCGGTATTCCGGTCAATTCAATTTTCCGGTTACCTTGTTAGAAACATAAAATGTGTTTGCTCATATTCCTGCCTTAGAAAATTCACAAGAGTGAATTGATCATTGCAGGCATTTGTGTTGGTTTTGGCATATCATTTTACACATCAGTGATTGTTGCCTTCCCCTGAAGATATAAAATGTGTCCTGGCCTGGAGCATCCCCTAAGAGTTCAGGTTGAAAAAAAACCTGCCCACTTTCTCTAATAAGTGTAGAGTTTTGATTTTTAATAATTTTTTGGATAATTGATGTTTTATGGATTTCTATTCAAGAAATGAAGGAAAAGGGAATAGAATTTGCTACTGGGTTGTATAGCTGAGAGTAAGTTTGGAGAGTGTATTAGTCCGTTTTCACATTGCTGATAAAGACATACCCGAGACTCGGTAATTTATAAAGAAAAAGAGGTTTAATGGACTCACAGTTCCACATGGCTGGGGAGGCCTCACAATCATGGCAGAAGGTGGAAGGCTGAAGGTGAAAGGCACATCGTACATGGTGGCAGATGAGAGAAATGAGAACCAAGTGAAAGGGGTTTCCCCATATACAACCATCAGATCTCGTGAGACTTACTACCGCGAGAACAGTATGGGAGAAGCTGCCCTCATGATTTAATTATCTCCCACCGGGTCTCTCCCACAACACATGGTAATTATGGGAGCTACAATTCAAGATGAGATTTGGGTGGAGACACAGCCAAACCATATCAGAGAGCAAATGGATCCGCCTTAAGAGTAAGTGGCAGATCTGAGAAATCAGCTTGTTTGTTTCTTTGGGATCAAAAGGCTCTTAGAGAAAACCTAGTTAGAAGGTCCTCCCGCCCCATTTCCCCAGTCTTCATGGAGGAGCTGCTTGGATGCCAGGACCAGGTCCCTGGTGCAGCAAGCCTGCTGCAACATTGCCAAGTGTGGGAGAGGGACCGGGTTTTGGGCAGCACCACCCTGGCCTTCCTCCTTCTTGTGTGAGAAGCTAGGGATGAATGTGTGAAAGCTTGGAGCCTAGCATACCACATGTATAAGTCAGAGCCATCAGTCCCTACTGTGGTGACTCATCCCCTTCAAGAATCAGATCAAAGCTGTGGACTCTTCATACTGGAAGCAAAGCACACATATGCACATGTGCGTGCACGTGCATGCACACACACACACACACACACACACACACACTTCTGTATATAATAACTTCAAGGGGGGTTTGCTACCACCCTTTGAATTCCTTACAAGATTGAGAACTCAGCTAAGTAGTTTAGAAGGCCTCTACGATATATATGTGTTTGTGTGTGTTTATATACACATATATGTATGCATTACTGTACCTATATGCACACACCTACATATATATCACATATATGTATATATTTGCTTATCCATGTGAATGACTAATATCATCCAACTGGCATCCAACTGGTTGATGCTCAGTATTCAGTATCAAAGGAATCCCAAGACTCTGTGTGCTTATGAGCATTTCATTTGTTACATGTGCAATTTAAAAACATTTGGTGCTTCTGTCTAGTTTGAATGTTACTTATAAGCTGTGGCAGAAATTCTCCTTTTGCAAAAAATATAAGTGGATTAAGGCTACTCAAGTGGGACCACCCAGTAGAATTCTAACACAGGTTTAGTTTGTCTTTGCTACATTCCGTCATCTTCTTCCCTCTTTCCTACCCTCTGCTACTCTGGTTCCTAAATGCCCCCCTCCTGGCCAGTGCCCTCTCTCCACATCGTGTCCACATGTTGCTTCATCTTCTCTTTAGAACTCCAGTTTCTGTTTCATAATCTTAGCTATGTGAGTGGCTATTAGCTGGATATTGGGAGGAAATCAGAGCTCTAGAGCTAATTCATACTAAAGTGTGAATAACTGATTACTTCAAATTCCCCGTGGATAGGCATATTTAGAAGAGGATATGTCTTAACCCAAATCAATCTCAATCTACTGAATTTGATCATTGCGGCAAAGGAAGAATTTTAAGCAGCAATGTTTAAAAACAACAACAAAAAACCCACAAACGGCTGCAGGAAAGAAAAGAGCTTAGGAGACAAAGGATGATAAATGTGAGTATTGTTCTTCATGAGAGAATCACTCGGAAAGGTTTGAAGGCAGAAACCAACCTCAGGCACTAGGGACAGAAAAGGGAGAAAACTTTATATGCAGAATTTCACCATCCTTCTAACTGGAGGTTTCCACGATTGGGAAGAAATTGATTTTAATCCTTTAATCCTTTTTTGTTGATTTTTTAAATTTTTATTTATTTTAGAGATAGAGTCTCACTCTGTTGCCCAGGCTGGAGTACAGTGGCATGATCTCGGCTCACTGCAACCTCTGTCTCCGGGGTTCAAGTGATTCTTCTGCCTCAGCCTCCTGAGTAGCTTGAACTTCAGGCATGTGCCACCACGCCTGGCTAATTTTTTTGTATTTTTAGTAGAGACTGGGTTTCACCGTGTTAGCCAGGATGGTCTGGATCTCCTGACCTCATGATCCACCTGCCTCAGCCTCCCGAAGTGCTGGGATAACAGGTGTGAGCCATCACACCCGGCCTGGTTTTAATCCAATTTTAAGAGATAAACCTAGTCTCTAACCTGAAAAGGCCCATCTTTCTATCCTAGGGACAGATTTGTCAAATCTTTGATAGATTTTAGTTGTTTCTGTTGTGTAAGAGGATACCTGTTGGGAAGGAATACTGGAGCTCAGATGAACAAAGAAAAGTTGTAAATCTCTGGAACTCTCTCTCCCATATCTTTTCTCTTATGAAAATAATAAATGCTTTTCCAAGAGAAAGCAGAGAGAAGAAAAATATTTCTAATACTCTTGCCAGCCTGCAAATTAAAACACTCTTAATATTTTGATGTATTTCCTTCCAGTATTCTACTTTTTACATATAGGGTATTTTATATGCTGCCTCTTGATTTTATAGCACCTGCATTTTCCATATAATTACATATTCCTAATGAAAAGTACTTTAATGACTACCTAATATTCTCGTAGCAAGGTGTCGTTTTGTTTTACTATTATTCAATTCACAGGTACATGTGTTCCCCCACGGGGGTTTTGGTTTCTTTAGTCTAAAGCTCTAGAAGTAGAAATACCAGGTTAGAGTATGAACATGTTTGTTGAAGGGTCTCTGAGACCTATTGCCACATCACTTTGGTAAGAGGTTATTGCAGTTTACTCTGCTATTGGAGTGAAGCCTGAAGCATTGACTTTGAAAGACATCAGAGCTCCTAGTTCTCAGTTGAGGGGTATAGTAAGTCATCCTTGAAAGTGGAAAACAGAAAAAGATGGGGAAACGGGGACTGGGGCTGCTTCATAACAGCCCGTCAGGTGAGTGCTGACTTTAACACTAATGCTTTCCTCTAAAGTTGCATTAATTTGCTGGGAAACCATAACAAAGTACTGCACGTTGGATGGCTTGAACAATAGAAATTTACTATCTTACAGTTCAGGAGGCTAGAAGCCCGAATTCAAGATGTCAGTCGGGTTGCTTCCTTCTAGGCTGTGAAGGAGAGTCTGTTCCAGGTCTCTCTCCTGGCTTCTGGTGGTGGCTGGCAATCTTTGGCATTCCTTGGCTTGGAGAATCATCACCCTGATCTCTGCCTCCATCTTCACCTGGCATCTCCCTGTGTGCATGTCTGTATCCAAATCTCCCCTTGGTGTAAGGACATCAGTCATATTGGATTAGAGGCCTGCCCTACTCCATTATCATTTCATCATATTACATCTGCAATGACCCTATTTTCAAATAAGGTTACATTCTGAGGTACCGGGGGTTAGGACTTCAATACATGAATTTCAGGGAGACATGATTCCACTCATAACAAAAGAGACCCACTAGGCACTAGGGAGTGAACTACTGCAGAGTGGCCCCACAAGCAAGTCACTTGTTTCTCTGGGCCTGGCTTTCTGCCTCTCAAAAATGAGGGTGTTGGACTAGAGCAGTGGCTTGAAAAGTGGGGTCCCCAGCCCAGCAGCATCAGCATCACCTGGGAATGTGTTAGAAATGCACATTCTCAGGCCTTAACTTAGCATTACTGAATCACAAACTCTTTGGTGGGGGCTTAGCAGTTTTGTGTTTTATCAAGCCCTCCAGGTGGTTCTGGTGCTGACTGAAGTTTGAGACCTACTGGACCAGATGACCCTCTGGGTAAGAATTCTGAAATGTCAACATCTGAAACATGTGTGCACAGGAGTTCACTGCCCCATGCACATGGCCTGCCATGAGGGATGCAAGCCTAGTAAATGATCGCAGCCAATTTTTTAAACGTAAATGATAATCTAGTTTTTGTCCTATGTGAGTGGCTATGTGACAAACTCCAAAGTTTTTACAAGTCCCTTCTGTTCTTTCAGTGTGCAACCTGTACCTCCAGAAAAATACATTCACTCAAAGTAATGTTTATTGATCAATGAACTGTAACAGACCCTGGACGCTATTCCTTTTGCATAAGTGTGACTTGTTTTTGCTAAGCTTTAACTTGTCCCCTGTTTATTTCTCTTTCCTAAGGCATAAGCCAAGGCCAGCGAGATGGCTTGGCCCACGGACCTAGATTTAGAAACATCCGGTTATTGATGTATGGATTATACATGAAGGCCTAATGGAGACTGCTGTTGGGTTCAGGGAAGACCAATTAGGGAATTAATTCATTAGAGCCCAGCATACATGTTGCTATATCTATTTACTTATTTAGGTTAATGTCTTTTGCTGATCTTACAGCCATAAGTCCCTGTCAATAGTTGATAATGTACTTGAATTTCCTTCAGACTATTAAAATTTTACATATTGGACATTTATGACAGGAACCAAAGTTTACTTTTTGCTTTGACATCCTGATGTCTAGGGTCTTCTGTATAGTAATAAAGTAATCCAACAATCTGAGCCACACGCTGGCCAATCAGTTTTCTCTGCATCTGAGATCACCAAATACACTTCTTTTCTAGCCATTTTACCTGTATGAATGTGTTGGTAACCTTGTTATAGGACAAAGCTGTACATAGAATATTGCTTATCTCATTCCCGTATCATCAACTGCAGGATAACATCTGCTTTGTTTCTTTCCTTCGTTCCCTGGTAAGACACCTTATTTGCCTCTCATTCTTCATGATTGTGTTTTGTCCCTTAATTATTGATACGATAACCAGGGGTCCTTGTTGTCATGATGCCCATGTAGTCTATGCAAAAGAAAGATTATTTTAGTGGGAAGATCATAGATGTGGGTGGCAGGGAGCTTGGGTTCCAACCTCCACTTGTTGACTAACTTGGTGAATCTGGGAAGGTTACATCTTCCTCTCTTCTTTCAATCTTAGTTGTGAGGCGGAATGAGACCTGTTGTACCTGCTTTTGAGTGAGGGCAAAAGAGATGCAAAAATGAAATTGTGGAGATGGCAGTGCTTTGAACAATACAAAGTGGTGCACTGATGCCAGGAATTCTATGCATATCCACGCACATTTGAAATTTTTGTCCAGTTCAGATTAAAGACAACTTTATTATTACCATTAAATCTGCTTACAGAGCAAATATGCAAATATGTGTGTGCTTAATGGTGGCAGGCTTGCTTTAATCCTTCTTGCTTTGGGGTTCTGCATTTTATTTTCTGGTGATGCAGACCTGGTAATGATCACTACTGATATTTACCACATTTTATTAATGTGATTTTTATGATCCTGCAGGAGATAATTAGGATTGGGTTTGTTTTTTTCACGTTCATATTATGAAATTTCGAGCTACATAGTGACATGGTGGGGAGGAGGGAAATAGCACAGAGAAGGAATGCGTTACAAATAAACTCAACCCAGAAACCATGTTTAACATGGATTAAAATGAATGTAGCCCTGTGTTCATTATTTATAGCTATTATGCAGAAAATATGTTACTGGACTCTCAAGAATTGGATGTTAAGAACTGTTTGGTTCCTCCCTTTGGAAAGCATCCAATTAACACACCATCCAGAGGAGAAAGATTGGGGGGTCAAGGTAGACAGGAAACATTTTCTTTGATTTACTTATTTTAAAACCTTTATTTAATTTCTAACATTTAATAAAATCAGACATTAGATGAATTGAACTAATAAACTGTCTTTATATCAATATGAGAGTGAATTTGAGGCCAGGCTCTGTTGGCATAGCCCTATGTTTTGTTTCCTTTTAAAATCTGTTCTTAGACTAGTAGGTTTAAGCAAAGCTTTATACATAAGATGATCAAACTGGTGGAATTAGGAGGACAGTTCTATGACCATAAAGCAGATCTCTGCAGAAGGCGTTACCCCTGTACCTGCACAGAGAAGGTTCTCAGTAAACTCTCATGTATAGAGGCTAGATAGGATCTTGGTTAAGAGTGCCTGATCTGGAGCCAGAAGACATGCGTTTGAAGCCTAGTGGTTTTGTTTGTTTGTTTTTTGTTGTTGTTGTTGTTTTGAGATGGGGTCTCACTCTGTCACCCAGGCCGGAATGCAGTGGTACAATCTCGGCTCACTGCAACCTCCAACTCTCAGGTTCAAACAATTCTACCTCAGCCTCCCAAGTAGCTGGGATTACAGGTGTGTGCCACCACACCTGGCTAATTTTTGTATTTTTTGGTGGAGATGGGGTTTTGCCATGTTGGCGAGGCTGGTCTTGAACTCCTGATCTCAAGTGATCCGCTCAACTCGGCCTCCCAAAGTGCTGGGATTACAGGTGTGAGCCACTACACCCAGCCTGAAGCCTAGTTTTAACATGAACTATTTGGTACCCTTAAGCAAGTTACTTTAGCCTCTTTAAGCCTCAGTTTCCTCATCTGTAAAATGGAGAAAACAATAGCACCTAACTCTAAGGGCTATAGAAAGAAGTGAGGCACTGCAGCATCTGAAGTATTTGGCACCTGGTACCTAACAAGCTGTCAAATATTAATTATTGTTGCTTATATTACTATACTGTTACAATAATCATTAGTAATCTTATTGAGTAACAAACATTACCTGTTGCATAAACTAGGTAGGGGCAGTGTGGCAGGGAATAAGACAAGTAAAGAGTTTGGATTCATAACCATTTGAAATCAATTCTAAATTATGAGAATGTATCTTTAGAAATATATTTTATGTTTATGGAGCATGACTAGTTTAGAACTGACATTTAGGACTTCTAAACTTTGTAAATGAGGTATGCTTAGATGAATGGCATCCCAATTCCATGAGTGGGCTCTTTACTTCTCCGCACTCCACTAGTGAATTTGAAGGCCACTGTGAAAAGAAAAAAAAACCAAAACTCTACTTGTTGGGCTCTGTGGTGCTGTTATGGCTTGGCCCAGCTCAGTTTCCTTTCTCTTCTTTTCTGGACAATTTCAGGACCATGGCATCTTGACTTCTCTAAAAATATTTATTTAGTAAGTCTTTAGGTAACTTCAAACTCTAGTCTTGGGCTTAGTGAAACAGAAATCCAGAATCCTAGATTTCTCCAAAGTGAGGGTTTGTGGCTGTTGTACCTGAGCTATGGTGCCCAATCATCTGTCATCCCTGGCTCCTTGACACTGGGTTTATACACATTATAGGGAGGCAATGGAGTGAAGCTCAGTGAAGCCCAAACATCAGCCATTCATGTAGCAACCTTTTCTGCTTTTGCTGTATTGCTTCATACCACCTGTACCCTTATCTCCTTAATATCTTCTGCAATTCTAATCTAGCATATCATTGCTTATTACCTTGTCTTGGCCTAAGAAATAAGATCTGGAAAATCCCAGGGTGCAATGCTAGTTTCATGTCTTCCTATCATCCACTAAAGTAGCCACATAATTGTGAAAATTTAAATGTTTATCTGTGTATCAGCAAAAGAGCCCTTGTGTC